>NW_026912098.1:3005983-3306581 GCF_963662255.1 Cinclus cinclus | reverse complement strand
GCACAGAGGCACAGAGAGCTTCTATCAGTCAGGGCTGGGAAGATGCTCCCAAGTGCCTGGGGCAGAATCACTCCCAGCCCTGGACTCAGGAAGCCTCTGGCTGCAGGACAATGCAGCTGCAGCTCCTGCAGTGATCTCCTAAAGCTGGAAGATCCCACTGAAAACAAATCTGTAAGTACAACTCAGAGTATGTCCGCTGTAGAGGAGAAGAAGCCAAGAGCTTCAGCTCACTTCCAGGATATTTTCAAGAAGATTTCTATAAAGATGGGGAATTTCCTGAGATTGTTTCCAAATTCCTTCTCCCGTGAAATGGAAAAGATAAAATATTATAAAATTATTAATTTTGTATCTGAGAGACCTGAATTGTAGCCCTGGGTGCTCTGTAAGTCAATGGTAGTTTTCTAAAGAGGTTTCAGCCACTCTGCCCTTGGACAGCACCAGCATCCCCTGTGCTGGACCCATCAGGCTCAGTCTGACCTGTCCTTTCTCCAAGCTGCAAACAGAACCTGCCCCCAGCCAGTGCCCTGAAAACAGGCAGAGTTCTGTAGGGACAAGGAGAGTGCACAGAGATTTGGGGTGTGTGAGTGCTGGCAGAGGGAAACAACTCCAGGAGGAAAATCTCCAGGAAGCAGAGAGAAGTTCAGGGAAGGAGAGAAAACAAAAACCAAAAATGTTGTGGCAGGGAAAGTTTAGAGATCTCCATAGGAAACCCCTCACCCAGTGCAGCCCCTCGGTCTGAAGAAGCCCCCTCCCTCCTGTCCCCCAGCCAAGCCTCTGCCCTCAGGGCTGGGGCTCCAAGGCGTGAAGCCCCTCCTGTGCAGGCAGAGCTGCAGCAGAGCCGTGGGGCAGCTCTGCAGCCCCGGGCCCAGTTCCCTCTCCTCTCATCACTTTGCCCCACAGAAGGTGCTCTGTTATCCCTGCCAGCAGCAGAAATGCTGAGGGTTTCTGACACCTAAAAGAAGTCAGCAAGAAAAATGAACAATACCTTTTTAAAAAATGTAGAAAATGTTGACAGGTTTTACCATTCCCATTCCTACACAGCAGGAGTGAAGATGATGAGGGGTTCCTGTTCATAGGAAAGGATTTCCACAGAAAATATTGAACAGTAGGTCTGGTCCCTGTCCCCTCCCACCCGTGCAGAGAAGACCTGAATTGACATGAGGACCTGAGATGATGTCCTTCCCATCACTGCAGCTGTGGTCTCCACAAAACACACCTCCCACTCAGCCCTGAGGGAGCATTTCCTGAAAGACAAAGAGTTTTCTATTTGAAAGCAGGAATGTCTTTGATTTTGGAAATGGCTTTGATTTTGTGTTATACAAGTCCCACCTAACTTATCTCTTACTTCTTGTCCTGTAAAAGATTTTCATGCCAAGAGGGGCCAAATGTCCAACAGCAGCTCCATCAGGCACTTCCTCCTGCTGGCATTGGCAGACACGCGGCAGCTGCAGCTCCTGCACTTCTGCCTCTTCCTGGGCATCTCCCTGGCTGCCCTCCTGGCCAACGGCCTCATCATCAGCGCCGTAGCCTGCGGCCACCACCTGCACACCCCCATGTTCTTCTTCCTGCTCAACCTGGCCCTCACTGACCTGGGCTCCATCTGCACCACTGTCCCCAAAGCCATGCACAATTCCCTCTGGCACACCAACAACATCTCCTACTCTGCATGTGCTGCTCAGGTGTTTTTCTTTGTGTTCTTCATCTCAGCAGAGTTGTCCCTCCTGACCATCATGTGCTACGACCGCTACGTGTCCATCTGCAAACCCCTGCACTACGGGACCCTCCTGGGCAGCAGAGCTTGTGCCCACATGGCAGCAGCTGCCTGGGCCAGTGCCTTTCTCCATGCTCTGCTGCACACAGCCAATACATTTTCCCTGCCCCTGTGCCATGGCAATGCCCTGGGCCAGTTCTTCTGTGAAATCCCACAGATCCTCAAGCTCTCCTGCTCCAAATCCTACCTCAGGGAACTTGGGATCATTGTGCTAAGTGCATTTCTGTATTTTAGTTGTTTTTTGTTCATTGTTTTCTCCTATGTGCAGATCTTCAGGGCTGTGCTGAGAATCCCCTCTGAGCAGGGACGGCACAAAGCCTTTTCCACCTGCCTCCCTCACCTGGCCGTGGCCTCTCTTTTCCTCAGCACTGGGTTTTTTGCCTACTTGAAGTCCCCTTCCATTTCCTCCCCAACCCTGGACCTGTCCCTGTCAGTTCTGTACTCAGTGGTGCCTCCAGCCCTGAACCCCTTCATCTACAGCTTGAGGAACCAGGAGCTCAAAGCTGCAGTGTGGAGATTGCTGGCACGAGGATTTCATAAACATTGAACGGGGGGCCAATTTTCACAAATCACTTGTAATAAAAGTAATTTTGAATACTTCTTGTTAGTTTGGTTGTGGAATTTTCTTCCTTTGTTTTTTTCTATTGTCCACAAAGGAAATTTGTAGATTGTGCAGGTTATAATTTTGTTTCTCTCCACCTTCACAGTGGCCACAGAGTGTGTCAGTGAGTAGCTGTGCTCTAAGTGTCTCTAATGAACTAAAGGATCTCTCTAGCAGCAAAGTTTCCTCCATAGATGCCCATTTTGTTCCCTTCCCTGGAGCTGCAGCAGCAATGTCTGTGTGCAGAGCTGGGGCAGATCAGTGCTGGCACAGCAGCTGTGCCCAGCAGCAGCAGCAGCAGCACTTGGTGTTGCCAGTGCTGCTCCCGTGCCACTGCCCCGCTGCCCTCCTGCCCCTGGTGTTGCTGCAGGGCCTGAGTGCTCTCGGGGCCGGGCACAGCCCTGGGGGTGGCAGTGCCAGGGCTGCAGCAGGGATAGGCCATGGGCACTGCTGGGGCAGCGCTGACACCTCAGGGCAGGGCCTGGGGGCTGGAGGCTCCTTGCCCAGGCTCTCTCCAGAACACCTGGCCAGGCCAACGCTGAGCACAGAAAAGCCCCGGGAGCAGCCCCAGGCTGGCCGTGGGCAGGCTGGGCCCAAACAGCATGGCTGGTGCTCTGCAAGGTCCCTGCAAGGGGAGAGCCTGGCAAGGAGCAGCAGAGCAGGGGCTGATCCATCCCCAGTGCGCTGGACACCCCAGGGCAGCGTCCCAGAGCGTTCTCGTGCACCTGCCAACAACATCCCCCCTCTGCAGCCCTGGCCTCTCCCCCAGCTCACACAGGTGCCCCATCCTTGCAGGCACACACACGGCAGCACTGCCTCAGGAGCCCCTGTTTGCATTGCACAGAGCAGGCGTCAGCACCGCCATGGTGCTGCTGTGGGCAGAGGGACCTGAGGGAGCACAAATGCCATCAGCCCCTGGGGCCAGCAAGGGCTGCGGGACCAGAGGGAAACCACTCAGGTTTGTCGTGGCCTCTGAAATCAGACAGAAAGTTTGTTCCCATGAGCTGTGACTTTCCTGTCCCATTGCAGACGTTGCTGCTCAGAGCTCAGGGCTGCCTGGCAGCCACCCCCACACTGCTCTGAGCATTTCCTTTGCTTCATCTTTGCTTTCTTTACTCTTTCCTGATCCAGATTTCTTCCTGTTGCGCTTCCCTGTAACCTCCCCTGTAAACCACCCATCCCTTTCCTCTCTGTCCCCACTCCCCATTTCACTTCCTGATCTGGCACATTGGGAATGTCCCTTGGGGAGCAGGATCATCCTCCAAGTGCTTCAGGAATTGTCTGCAGGGTCCTGCAGTGCCTGGTGCCGCTCCCTTGCCAGAGGCACCCCAGGCCAGGGGGGCACATCTGGGCTGGTGTGTCTGGCTGTGGGGCTCCCTGTTGTGGGCAATGAGGAGGGGCTGGAGAGGCTCTGCAGGACTGACAGGATGGGCTTTGGGGGCTGTGAGGAGAAGCTGAGGGACCTGGGCTGCTGCACCTTCTGAGGAGGAGGCCCAGGGCTCATCCTGAACTGCTCAAGGGGTGGTGTCAGAGAATCACAGAACGAGGAAGGCTGGAAAAGACCTTGGAGATCATCAAGTCCAACCTGTGCCCTGACACTGCCTTGTCTCCCTGAGCTTCCTTTTGTCCAGGATAAACAATCCCAGTTCTCCCAGCCCCTCCTCACAGGACTTGTATTCTAGACTGCTCACCAGCCTTGTTGCTCTTCTCTGGACACAACCCAGCCCCTCCATGTCCTTCCTAAATTGGGGGGCCCAGAACTGGACACAGCACTCAAGGTGCTGTGCAGAGCACAGGGGAGGAATCACTGCCCTGCTCCTGCTGGCCACACCATTCCTGATCCAGGCCCAGGTGCCAATGGCCTTCTTGCCCACCTGGGCACACTGCTGGCTCATGCCCAGCCTGCTGTCCATCACTGCCCCCAGGTCACTTTCTGCCTGGACCATTTCCAACCACTCTGTCCCCAGCCTGTAGCACTGCAGAGGTTGTTGTGGTCAAAGAGCAGGTCCCCATTCTTGGTCTCGTTAAATGTCACCTTGTTGGATTTGAGCCCTGGATCTAGCCTGTCCAGGTCCCTCTGCAGAGCCCTCCTACTCTCTTGCACATGAACACTGCCAGAAAACTTGGTACCACCACAGTTCTATGAGTCCCTGAAGTCTCACAATTGTCTCCATGATTCCATGAGGCCTCCCAGTGTCACAATGGCCTCTTGGTCTCAAGAGGCACCACAATGTCATACATGTTTCCTTCATTCTAAGAGTCCCTGTCGAGCAGACCTGGCCCCTTGGTTCCATGGGGCACTACAGTGTCACAATGGCCCCATCATTACACGAGGCCCTGCTCTGTCACAATGCTCTGCATGGTTCCACAAGGCCCTGCAGTGTCACAGTGACCTCTGTGGTTCCACGAGGACCCAGACTGTCACCATGGACTCCTTGATTCCATTTATCCCCACAGTGTCACAATGGCCCCTTGGCTCTATGGTGCCATGTCGTACACAGTGTCACTCTGGTCCTCTCAGTTCCACCAGGCCCTGCAGTGTCACAATGGCCCCTTGCTTCCCCAGGGCCCTGCAGTGTCACAATCATCCCAGAATCACCCAGGCTGGAAAAGACCTTAGAGAGCATCAAGTCCAACCTGTGACCCAACACCACCTTGTCACCCAGACCATGGCACTCAGTGCCACATCCAGTCTTTCCTGAAACTCTTCTAGGAATGGTGACGCACCTACCTCTCTGGACAGCCCATTCCAATGACCTTCCAGTCACCAATGTTGTGAAGAATATTTCCTAATGTCCAGCCTAAATCTCCCTTAGTGCAGCTTTAAGGCTGCATCCTCTTCTCATGTCTTTGCTCCCTGGGAGAAGAGCCTGACCCCCACCTGGCTGCTCCCTTCTGTCAGGGATTTGTAGAGAGTGATGAGGTCTCCCTTGAGCCTCTTCTTCTCCAGGATAAACATCCTCAGCTCCATCAGCCACTCCTAAGAGGAACTGTGTTCAAGACCCCTCGCCAGCCTTGTCGCCTTCTCTGGACACACTCCAGCTCCTCCATGTCCTCCCTAAATTGGGGGGCCCAGAACTGGACACAGCACTCAGGGTACTGCCTAAGCAATGCCAAACAAAGGGGAAGGATTACTGCCCTGCTCCTGCTGGACACACCATTCCTGATCCATAGGAATCACTGGAGCTGGATGACGGAAATGGTAGGAAGGGTGTGGGGACAAAGCGTGACTGATTGTCAGCCATGAAGGGTCTTGATTTTCATATCTCTTCAGACTGCACTAGACGGTTCTGGGGGTCAATATTAATTGGACATTGCTGATGTCAACCAAGAAACAGGAAAAGAAAACCTAACAGGACAAAATACTTCTCTCTGCATTGTTGTCAATATAGTATATTCTCTTGGAATACACTTCTGAAACGTATCTAATTAATAACAGAGGATTTGATAACTTAACTTATTCCCACTTATTCACTTATGCTTTTTTCTTCATCTGTTTTGAACAAATGTTTATGAGCTTTTGTCTCTGAGGTTCTGAACTCCATAAAGAAGAGGCTTCTGGAGTAGTAAAATTCTTCAGCAACCTCTAAATCATTGAGGATCCATCCTCATCAGAGCAGGAATGAGCAGAAATGAGCCCAGCTTTGTGGCTGCCCCAGCTTTGGGATGGGCCCTGGGCCTGGAGCAGGAGCAGCTCTGGAGGGCCCCAAGGCCGGGGCTGTTGTGCTGGCCTGGGCAGATGGGATGGCAGGAGGGGCTGCAGAGCTCTCAGGAGCTCAGGGAGAGGGCAGCAGGGCACACAGGGAGCCTCCTTTGGCCTTGGCCAAGCACCTTCCCCCATGGCCGGGGCTCAGTCCTCTCTGGGCTGCACTTGCTCACCCAATGGTGATGGCAGCAGCTCGGGCACTCGCAGTGTGGTCAAACCCACACACGATACAGGGGATGCCAATAGCAGTGCTGTGGGAGCTCCGCTGTCAATGCAGCAGGGTGGCAAGGAAAGGATAGGGGTCCTGGATATCAACCATCCCTCCCTCGGCTTCCTGCACTTCCTGCCTCTCCTCCCATGCTGCGTTCCCGAGGGTGCACTCACTCTCCTTGCTGCTTCCCTGGTGGGTGGTGCCCATGGCATCTCTGCTGGGCTCTCATGGCTGTGTCCAGTGCATGGCTCTGAGCACCTTCTCTTTCTCCTGGGGAAAATCACGTTCCCATATCTCCAGCCGCTTCTTCTTTTTATAAGAGTCTTCTGTTTTCAAGGATCCCCAGCAGGTTTTTCCATTCACAAGGTCCAGACCTCCACAGATCTCAGCTGCTGGCAACTCTTCCCAGTCACCTTCCCCTGCTGGGGTTCCATCTCCACCGCTGTCCCCATGGTCAGGTTATTGCTGATCACTCATGGCAGTGGAGACAGAAGGGATGACACAAAACTTCATGTTCATGTGACAGTAATTACTAACATTTCAGTTATAAAATTACAGTCAGGATTAATTATAACTGTAAGGCCTCAAGGCCAGCTGTTAGCCACTACACACAGCCACTGAGCAAAGCCACTGACCAGCCCCAATCACCACTCCTCACAGCTCACAGACCACCTCCACTGACCACACCAACAACTGACCACACTGCACTGGCCACCCCATTTACCACACCCACTGACCACCCTCTCACTGCCCAAAGCCACTCACGACCCCCCAGCAACCAACTGACCACACCCAATGACTACCCAAATGATCACACCCAAATGACCACACCCAAATGACCACACCAATGACCACAGCCCACACCAGTGACCACCCCCAGAGACCTTCCAACTGCCCACACCCACTGCCCACACACAGTGATCACACCCACTGACCACAGCCCAAAGAACTCCCAGCTGACCATACCCCAGCTAACAGCCCCCAACCATAACCACTGATCACACCCACTGACCACACCCATATCCAAAAAACCAATGCCCACACCCCACTGACCACACCCACTGACCACACCCCAATGACCCCTAAACTGACCATACCCCTACTGAACAGCTCCATTGTCCTTAGCCAGTGACCACAGCCACTGACCACACCCATATCAAGAAACCAATGTCCACACTCACTGACCACACCCCAATGACCACATCCACTGACCACTCCCCCTTGACCAAACCCCACTGGCCACACCCCTTGACCACACCCAAAAGACCTCCCAACTGATGATACACCCAGGGACCACACCCACAACCCACATCCACTCCCCACACCCACTGACCAAACCCCAATGACCAACCCAATGACCACCCCCTCTGATCACACCACACTGACCATGTACAATGACCACACCCACTGACCATAACCACTGACCACACCCAGTGAACACACCTATTGCCAAGACAGCAATGCCCCCACCCCACTGACCACACTCACTGACCACAGCCCACCAAATTCTGCCACGGACCACCCCCACTACCCACATCTACTGACCACACCCAACTGACCACACCTACTGACCACAACCACAGTCCACACCTACTGACCACAGAAACTGACCACACCCCAATGACCCCCAAACTGACCATACCCCCACTGACCACCTGCACTGACCAGAATCACTGACACCCACACTGACCACACTCACTGACTCCATCCATACCAAAAAAACAGTGCCCATATCCTAATGACCACCGCAACTGGCTGCACCCACTGACCTCCCCCAATGACCATATCCACTGCCCACACAGACCGCACCAAGAGACCACCCCTCACTGACCACATCCCAATGACCACACCCACTGACCACACCCCACTGACCACACCTGTAGCCTTGTGAAGCCATATGTTCAGTGACTGAATTGTCTGTAAAGGCATCTTCCTTATCAGTCACCATGGACTCCTGAGTTCTGTGAGGAGACACGTTCCCACACTGTCACAATGGCCCCTTGGTTCCATGAGGATCCATAGTGTCTCCATGGTGTCCTTGGATCTGCTGCTGTCCTTGTCACAACTGACTCATGGTTCCATGAGGTTCCGCAGTGTCACCATGGTCGCTGTCAGAGGCTGGATGAGATCCATATCCCCAGACACCTCGGGATGAGCTGTCAGTCAGTCCCACAGTGGGCTGGTGCTGACCCAGGCTCTCATTGCCCGAGCCATCCCAAGTCCCACCTGGGGGGAGGCCCACAAAGGGCCAGGGGCTGAAAACACAGAGCAGGAGCTCATCCCATGGTGCGTACCCTGCCTTCTCCTGGGGTCTGTGTCTCACCCACACTGGAACCCTAGGAGTTGGTAGCCATGTGTGTGTGACTTTCTAGAGAGCTTCTGTCCTTCGGTCTCTCTCTCTTTCCTCTAATTCTAATGTTCTTTATATGGAACAGTTTGGCTACCTCATCAAATTAAATATTTAGAGGTTTCTAGATTAAAAAGGCAAAGTTAATGAAGTTACTGTTATGATAAGACCTTTATTTTGGCTTGGATGCTATATTAAACCCTTTTCCAAAGTTCCTTGATACTCTATATTTTGTAAGTAAAATTTTGTGTCATTTTGAGCTCTTGAAAATATCTGGCTGGGGTTGCTCTTGTGCACCAAGCTTGAGTAAAGGAACCTTTGGTTACCCCCAGCATTTCATTGTTCTGGGGTGTTACAGCCCTGCAGGCTCACCATGGCCTCTTGTTTCCATGAGGCCCCACAGTGTCACCCTGTGCCTTGGTTCCATGAGCATGTGGAGTGTCCCACAGGCTGATGCCATTTGTCCTTGCTGCCCCTGCCATCCCACTGCCCCAGCAACAGCCCCGAGCCACCCGTGAGGGACAGGCCCTGCTGTCCCAGGCCTGGGCTCAGCCTTGGCCTTTCTGCTTCCTCCAGCCAGCCCAGGCCTTGCTCAGCATTGCAGTTCCCTGCTCACAGCCTTTGGCTCCTGCAATCCTGCCCTCAAGGATCTGCTCTCCCCAGGCCCTGGGGAGCCTTGGGCACTCCCTGCCCTCACTCATGGCGGCCACTGATGCTCCAAGGCACTTGCAGTTTTGCTGCTGACTCCTGCAGCAGCTTCTTCAACCTTCTCTCAGTGCCTCTCATAAAACATACTAGAAAAAGACTCCTTAACACTCATTTGGGTTTAGAGAGGGCTGGGGATGTCAGGGGATGACACATAACCCTCTGTGGACATGTGATTCTAAAAGCGTGTTGCACGTATGCATTTGCTCCATTTGATTGACAGCTCATCCCGAGGTGTCTGGGGACATGGATCTCATCCAGCCTCTTACAGTGACCATGGTGACACTGCAGAACCTCATGGAACCATGGGTCAGTTGTGACAAGGACAGCAGCAGATCCAAGGTCACCATGGAGACACTATGGATCCTCATGGAACCAAAGAGACCATTGTGACACTCTGGTGCCTCATGGAATCAGGGGGATGCTTGTGATACACAGGACTCCTATGGAACCAAGAATTAAAGATGAAGCTGTAGGGCCATAGAACCAAGGAGCTGTTGTGAAACTGAAACGGGGGGAATTAAAATTTAAATTAAAGAGTTAAGGGCAAAAATACAGGAGGATGCTTTAACTAGAAGGAGGATGACAAGATTCTATGAATGCTTCACATTCTTTGTCTTTGAAGGAACTGGAGAAGAGAGCAAGGCTACAAGATAAGATACAGAAGCAAGAATGTGCAAACAGTGTGAAAGAGCAAGGCCCCTTCGAGATAAGGGGGATTCTTCAGACCCTTGAGCCAGAAAAACTGGTATCAAGGTCTGGAAAGAGATCAAATACTAATTTTCCTGTGCAAAGAAGGCAAGGTGAAAAGTTCAGCTGAGAGGAAGACTGTTTACTTCATCCCAAGGACCCCTAGATGACCACCTGAGTGACCAACAAGGAGCAGTGCGCAGTCACAAAGATGCTTAAAGCTAATATTAATACAAAGCAGGGACAGGCAGAGTTAGGAAATGAATGTGTATGAGGTGTATTGTGCAATCCCAGTTTGTAGAGAATGAAAGGAGAGGCGCAGGTCACTGAAGCTGTGCATGTTTTTGGAGGAGCTATCCCTCATGTACCTCAGTACTAAATAAAATACATATCTCTAACCTACCTTGTGGGTTATAGAGTTTTTCTGCACATCACTTTGGGTGACCCTGCTGCCCCCCTGGGATTTTGGGGTGCCCTCCCTGCCCATTCCAGAACTGGAGCTTGTGCAGAACACCGTCTTCATCAACCCCACAGAACAAAGCACCTGAGTGTACCTGCACTGCATCCTCTCCTGAGATCACTTGGGGCTCCCTCCCACCCCTGGGGCTCTCACCTGGAGTTTGGGGGTATCCCCTGAATGTTGGGGGTGCCCCTGACACCCCCCCTCTCCCCCCCCACTGCCAAGGGTCATCTGTGTCCAAGTTGACCAGGAGGACACAACCAGGTCCATCATCCTCTCCAGGCCCATCAGGGTGAGTCAGGATGCTTGGGTGCCACAAACATCACCTGGATAGGCCCCAGAAATCACCTGGCTACACCTGAGTACCACCAAAACCCACCTAGGTGCCCCAAAAATCAGCTGGATACACCTTGGTACCCCTTGGACACCTGGATCACCTAAAATCTCTTGGGCCCCCTAAAACTGGCATCCCAAAAATCCTCATTGCTTTGACTGGGTAGACCTGGTGTCGCTAAAATTCCCTATGACTTTATTGGCTATATCTGATATCCCTAAATTCTGATGGATTTCAATGGGGCCCACTTTATCCCCATTTATCTCTACCAATTCCTACCAGTGGTGCCACTTTTGCCCCAGTACGCCCAGGAACTCCAGTGGACCCCTTAGACACTCCCAGTACTCCCAGTTAAGCCAGTAATCCTTCCCAATCAAGCTCTATTAATGGATAGACTCGGTGTCCAAAAATTCCCAAATGATTTCAATGAGGAAGACCTGGTGTTCCTCAATATCCATTGACTTCAAATCACAGACCCTATGTCCCAAAATTTTTTGGTGCTAAAAATCCCAAATTTGGGCTCAGAATTTCCACATTTTGGGCTGAAAATGGAGATTTTTGGGCTTACCTGGAGGAACAGCTCCAGCACAGGCTGCAGCTGTGGGATCAGGGATCCGGGAGTAGCTTTCAGGAATTCATCCAGGACTTCCAGATCATCAGCACCACTTTCCTGGAGCAGAAATTCCCAGAATTCAGCCCATGATTTCTCTGTAATTTACACATATTTCTCCATTTGAGCTCCAATTTTCTGCAAAATCACCACTGATTTTAACTGGTAGACCTGGTTTCCCTAAATCCTCATTGACTTCAATGGGGTAGACCTGGTGTTCCTACACCCCTATTGATTTTAAAGAGTATTCCAGATGTTTAGAAAATACCAATCAGGAGATTAATATTACAAAGGACAGGGCAACTGAGAGACACTGTAAAAGGTGGTTTATGGGTTGATTGCATCCATCTCATTGAATGCTGAGATATTAAATGTAACACATCCAAGGCCATAATATCAGAGGATGCCCAATTCTCAGTTACAATGCCTTATGTCAGTTTTTTAGCCAATACAATATCTCTACAAGTTTGCTAGCATCTTTTTACACCAATCATTAATTGCTTTGCTTCCCATGGCTCTGCCACAATGCGTCATTTCTCAACCAATCATATAACATATAACAAACTTTAACTTGTACATCTTTAACTTCTAACTAAATTTATAATAGATTCCATTCCTAAATTTTAAAATATTTTACTATCTTACGTAACATACTGCTTTGCTCACATAATAGATATCTCTGTTTGCTTAAAACATATTTCTATGTAAACTACAGACTTATATTCTTGTTTTATGTCGATTTTAATTTTTATGCTCTAACTCTCCAATTCTTCTTCAAGGTCTTAGGTCAAGCCTTGGATCCATCTCTATCTCTCAGCCTGTATGCACAAGGCCCTGGGAGCTCTCCATGCCTGCATTTCCCACACCACCTGTCATCTCTGCCTCCAATTTCCTGCTCTGACTGGAACCTGGGCACACTTTCTCAGTTGTGTCCCTCAGTGGAACACATGAACAGTATCAGAAACTTTGGAATTTGATTATGACTGAATTCTTGAGAGGTTTCCTATCAAACCACAGTTCTGCCTTGATGTCCCTCTGTTGTGGTACAGTTCATCAGGAAGGATTTCAACTCCAGTTATGGAGAAATATGTCAAAGACCTTCTTAGAAATCTCCATTACAATTTTCAAGGCTGAATTTCAATGGAGTTCTCTCTAGAGCAGAGGTGATCACAGCATTGTGTAATTGATATGTGTGAGAAATGGATTTGTAAAGGATTCTCAAAGTGTGACTGAAAGCTCCCACAGTCTTGTACATGTGTATGCAAACTCTGAGATAAGGTGTGCTGACTTAGAAAGGCCATGGAATAGAAAAGACATTGAAGAGAGAGAGATTGAACAAGTCTCAAATGATGGGCTTGCAAAAAGACCAGATATTTTGGAGAATTAGAACTGTGAAAGATGCATTGTGGCAAGACTACACGGGATAAAATAATAGGTGATTGGTGTTAGAAATATTAGCACCACAGAGTGCCAAAAGCCAGTAGGCTGAAAAATATTTATAAGTTCTTGTAACCAGGAAATAAGTTGGCTTCTGATTGACTGGCATTTACTTTTACATTACTTTTGTTTCACTCTTTACAAGACTGGTAATGTAATAATATCTTGCAAAAAAATGCCTCACAGTTGTCCCATCTCTGTAGAGCTGGGAGATTTCAACAGTGCTGAGTCCCTGGACATCAGACCCTGAGAGGGAGCTGAAAGAAAACTTGTCAAGAGCTCAAAGTCATATTCAAACTCCAAAGTTTCTTGAAGTTTTAATGGATGCCACTGAGGGACCCCACTAAGTGTCCCAGGTTCCAGTTAGAGCAGAACACTGGTGGCACAGTGATGACAGGAGGTGACAAACAAGGGAAAGGTGTCTGTGATGCTGAGCAAACCTGGATGTGTCTCAGCAATGCCAAGGGCCAAGGGCTGAGCCCCAGCCCCTGGCCAGGCAGATCCTGTCCCTCCCTCCTTGCTCAGGGCTCTTCCCAGGGCACTGGGCTCTGGGGATGTGCAATGCCAAGGGCAGCACCATGGGGCGGCCCCTGCCAGGCTGCTGAGCAGGGACAAGGAGGCAATGAGGCCCCAGCCCTGCCATGGGATGGAAATTCCTTTCTCCTCGTGTCCTGTCTGTGCTCTCCTCTGCTCTCTTCAGTCTCCACTCCTCTGGGCACAAAGCTCCTTTGTCCCTATATAGTGGTCGTTTGCTTGTAGCCTCCAAACACCATCTTGAGAGATTTTTGGGCCCTCTCAAAGTTGCTGGCAAATTAAAACATTCTTCTCATAATCTAACCAAATCAACAGAGGGCAAGGCAGCCAAACAGTTGTGTCCTGGATACTTTTGTCTGGGCACAATTCTTGGCCAGCGCCTACATACAAAAATGATGGTCCACATTAAATTTTAAAAAAAATGTAAGTTTGGTCTGTCTCAATATCAGTGGTTAATTCTCCCTTTGCAGCTTCAGGTAATGAAGCCATGTTACCCCAGTTTGCTCCCCCAAATTCACGTTTATGTATATTTTCAGACCCTGCGGCTGTAGGGTGTCCTTGAGTTTCAGGCCAGGAGGAATTTTTTCCCTGATCAAAATGTGAAGATGGTAAACTGACATTTTCTATGGCATTTAGAGATATGCACTGATGCAGTACAGGATTTGAAAAATGTCAAGGCTGAAAGCTTAAGGCATCACAGTTGTCACTGAACCAAGGGGCCACTGTGACACTTTGCAGCCCCACGAAACCAAGGAGTCCATTGTGACACTGCAGGGCCCCATGGAACTAAGGATTCATGGAACAGTGTGGGACCCCATGGAACCAAAAGTCCATTGTGACACTGGGGCCTCATGGAATCCTGGAGGCCATGAGGAGACTTTGAGGCCTCGTTGAATCGAGGGGCTCTGAAGGGATTCATGGAACCAAGGAGAACCTTGTGACACTGTGAGTCCCCATGGAACCAAGGGTTCCTTTTGGTGGCACAAGGCACCAAGGAGACCTCTGTGACACTGCAGGGCCCCGTGAATCCAAGGGAACAGGGAACAGGTCTGGTTGGATTGACCTGACTGGTCCAACTGTCCTTGGCTGGTCAAGGGTCTCTTCTCATGTTGCCCTGAAACACTGGGGCTCTGGGATTTCCTTCAAATGGAAAAGGACTGTCCTTCCTATTCAAGAATCCATGGCCAAAATGAGATTCCACTTCCAGAATTCCCAATATCCAGGGATTGCTACCATATAAAAGCTGCCATTACCCACACGTCTGGCTGTCCTTGTCTTCCTTAGAGCCAGCTCTCACCTTCCTTCAAACCCTGTGGCTCAGTGCTTTCCTTCCTAAGGAAAAGAACCATCCCTCCTGTACAAGCACGATGGCCAAAATGGGAACTTTTCCTCCCAGATTCCTATCCTCAAGGATTTCTCCCACAAAAATGCTGCTAGCACAGATAGGTCTGTCTGGTCTTGGCCTCTGCTGACTGCAGTTTATCAGTCCCTGAAACACTGGGGCTCTGTGGTTTCCTTTCTGTGCAGACCATTGTGATATTGAGGGGTCCCATGGAACCATGGAGACAAATGTGATACATTCAGGACTTGTGAAATGACACTTTGTGACACCATCAAAATCCCTTGGAACCAAGTTCATCACTGAGGCACTGCTGGGCTGCATGGTGCCAAGGGCTGGTGTGAAGCAGCAGGGCTGTGTGGAACCAAGAAGCCATTGTTGCATTACAGGGCCTCGTGCAGCCAAAGGGGAACTGTGATCCTGCAGGGCACTGTGGATCCATGGAGAACATTGTGGCATTGCAAGGCCCCATGGAATCATGGAGACCACTGTGACACTGTGGGGTCCCATGGAACCAAGGTGTCATGGAATAGCTCTGGTGACTGGGACTCCCACAGATTACCTGGCAGGTCTGGCTGAATTTAGCATGTCAAGGGCTGCCTCTCATCTGCCCTGGAGCACTGAGACTTTGTGATTTCCTTCCTATGGAAAAGAACCATCTGCGTTTCCTGTAACCCATAGCTGAAACTGGAGCTCCCCCTAATACTTCCATATATAAAAGGGTTACTCTAAGGCAAAAGATACAAGACCAGACCGCTCCAGCTGGGCTTGGCCTCCGGTGGTGAATGCTCATTCGCCCCTGAAACACTGGTGCATACTTCCTTCCTTTCTATGGAAAAAAACCTAGCTTCTTGTCCAGAGGCAATGGCTAAAATTGGCCTCCAAAATTCCATGTATCCAAGCATAGCTCCTAGAAAATATTAGGCAGAACAGAGAGATCTGGCTGCCTTGGTCCTCTGTTTTTTTCAGTAGACTATGAACAGAATGTTTTCAATTGCAAACACCTCTAAGAGGGCCCAGAAATCACCCAAGGTTGGTTTTGGAGGCTTTGGGCACATGACCACAATATAGAGACAAAGGAGCTCTATGCACGATGGAGTTGAAACTGAGAAGAACAGAGGAGAGCCCAGACAGGACCCAAGGAGAAAAGAATTTCCCTCCCAGAGTAGGGCTGAGTGCAGCACGTCCCCCAGAAGGAATCTGGAGCAGCCCAAGGCTTTGTGTGTGCAGGCAGAGGCAGGCAGGACGCAGAGCTGTCAGCAAAGGAAGGGGCCAGCCAGGTGGGGCAGCCGGGGGATGAGGACAGCCTGCAGGGACAGAGGGGCAGGCCATGGACACCGTAGGACAGCCTGGGCTGCAGAGGGCACAGGGATGGGCAGCAGCTGAAAGGCCCTGCCAGAGCCAAGTGCTGCAGCACTTTGGCCATGGCTGCTGGCCCTGGGCCCTTGGCCAGCAGGGGACAAGTGAGCCTTGCTGTGCTGGGGCCTCATTGCCTCCTTGTCCCTGCTCAGCAGCCTGGCAGGGGCCGCCCCATGGTGCTGCCCTTGGCATTGCACATCCCCAGAGCCCAGTGCCCCGGGAAGAGCCCTGAGCAAGGAGGGAGGGACAGGATCTGCCTTGCCAGGGGCTGGGGCTCAGCCCTTGGCCCTTGGCATTGCTGAGACACATCCAGGTTCGATCAGCATCACAGACACCTTTCTCTTTTTGTCCCCACCTGTCATCACTGCCTCCAGTGTTCTGCTGTACCTGGAAACTGGGGAAACTTTCACAGTCATATTCCTCAGTGGAATCCATTAAAAGTTAAAAAAAACTTCCAACTTTAAATCTCACTTTGAGTGCATGGGATGTATTTTTTTGAAAACATTTTCTCTGGGACTGAGTCTTAATTAAACAATAACAAACCCCAAATAGGGTAATAAACCTCCCTGTGCTGTGTCTCATGGCACAGAGGGAGATCCTGGCAAACAAGAAGATCTTCAAAAAGAACTTTCTGCTGTTTTGCAGCTCTTCTCCCAGCCCAGCAGGGCTGAGGGCACTGCCTGCAGCCACCCCAGGCACAGCACAGAGGCACAGAGAGCTTCAATCAGTCAGGGCTGGGAAGAAGCTCACAAGTGCCTGGGGCAGAATCACTCCCAGCCCTGGACACAGGAAGCCTCTGGCTGCAGGACAATGCAGCTGCAGCTCCTGCAGGGATCTCCTAAAGCTGGAACATCCCAATGCCCACAGACTCTGTGAGTACATTCTCTGATTCTCTCTCCTGTAGAGCAGCCAGGGGTGCCCAGGGCTGTCCTGCAGAGCAGGGTCCTGCAGCCCAGGGTGCTGTGCTGGGCAGGGACTCTGCTGCCTGCCAGGGACAGCTCTCAGCCAGCCCTGGGAGCTGCTGACAGCACTGGGGGACAAGGTCTGGGTGGAGGGAGACAGCTGCTGAGACTTGGAAGTGTTCTCCTTTTGTGGTGTGGATGGTGCATTGATCAGGACTGATCCCAGCACGACATTTAACTACAGAACATTTCCAAATAGATTATAAAGGGAGCACACCAAGTCAGGGGCTGCATAAAAGGGAAAATCCTGATTTTATAATCTACTGCTCAGGGTCACCTAGATGGAAAAGTGAACATTGATATTCACATGTCTGTTCAGGTTGAGAACCATAAAAACAATTTCTCTCATTTCTGAATAAACCAGGCAAAGAAGGAAATCAGCACAGGGTCCCTTACAGGCAGCATCAGTGTTGCTTTTCCAGCCTCCTCAGGGTTGCTCTGACTTTGCCATCAGAGCCTGCAGAGGCAGAGTTGGCCCTGGCAGTGCCCTGTGCTGGGAGGGGTCTGCAGGGCAGAGCTGAGCCCCCAGGGCTGGGCTGGGCTCTGGCAGCACTGGCAGGGCCCAGCCCTGGGCACAGGGAAGCAGCAGCTGGCAGGGAGAGCTCCAGGCAGCAGAGCCCTGGGCAGGCAGTGGGGGGAAAGTGACACCAAGCTGGGCTGGGATATTTCAAGTCATCTCCAAACCAAACTATTCCATGATTTCTTTTTATTTTACAGGTCCCCATGCCAAGACACAGCAAATGTCCAACAGCAGCTCCATCAGGCACTTCCTCCTGCTGGCATTGGCAGACACGCGGCAGCTGCAGCTCCTGCACTTCTGCCTCTTCCTGGGCATCTCCCTGGCTGCCCTCCTGGCCAACGGCCTCATCATCAGCGCCGTAGCCTGCGGCCACCACCTGCACACCCCCATGTTCTTCTTCCTGCTCAACCTGGCCCTCACTGACCTGGGCTCCATCTGCACCACTGTCCCCAAAGCCATGCACAATTCCCTCTGGCACACCAACAACATCTCCTACTCTGCATGTGCTGCTCAGGTGTTTTTCTTTACATTCTTCATGTCAGCAGAGTTTTCCCTCCTGACCATCATGTGCTACGACCGCTACGTGTCCATCTGCAAACCCCTGCACTACGGGACCCTCCTGGGCAGCAGAGCTTGTGCCCACATGGCAGCAGCTGCCTGGGCCAGTGCCTTTCTCTATTCCCTGCTGCACACAGCCAATACATTTTCCCTGCCCCTGTGCCAGGGCAATGCCCTGGGCCAGTTCTTCTGTGAAATCCCACAGATCCTCAAACTCTCCTGCTCACACTCCTACCTCAGGGAACTTGGGCTCATTGCAGTTAGTGCCTGTTTAGGACTTGGTTGTTTTTTGTTCATTGTTTTCTCCTATGTGCAGATCTTCAGGGCTGTGCTGAGGATCCCCTCTGAGCAGGGACGGCACAAAGCCTTTTCCACCTGCCTCCCTCACCTGGCTGTGCTCTGCTTGTTTGTCAGCACTGGTGTATTTGCCTACCTGAAGCCCCCCTCCATCTCCTCCCCATCCCTGGATCTGGCCCTGTCAGTTCTGTACTCAGTGGTGCCTCCAGCCCTGAACCCCCTCATCTACAGCCTGAGGAACCAGGAGCTCAAGGCTGCCGTGTGGACACTGATGACTGGAGGATTTCAGAAATTTTTAAGTGGTTGCCAATTACTGTGTGTCTCTTGTACTAAAAGTCTTCTTTGACAATTCTCTTGATCTGAGGGTTTTTATCCCTTTGTTTTAATTTTTTAATATTGTTCATGAACTATGCCAAATATTTCTGCCATCTCTCCCTTTAATTTCCCCTCCAAATTTACTGTGACCTATGGATTGTGTGACTTCAGAGCTGAGCTCTTGATCATTTTAAATTAAATAAAGCCTATCCCAAAAGCCTTTTCATTACAGATGCCCCTTGTGTTCCCTTCCCTGGAGCTGCAGCAGCAATGTCTGTGTGCAGAGCTAGGGACAGATCAGTGATGGCACAGCTGGCCACACCATTCCTGATCCAGGCCAGGTGCCATTGCCCACCTGGGCACACTGCTGGCTCATGTCCACCCTGCTGTCCATCACTGCCCCCAGGTCCCTTTCTGCCTGGCCCCTCTCCAGCCACTCTGTCCCCATCCTGGAGCACTGCAGGGGTTGTTGTGGTCAAGGTGCAGGACCCAGCTCTTGGTCTTGTTAAACCTCACCCTGTTGGATTTGTTCCCTGGATCCAGCCTGTCCAGGTCCCTCTGCAGAGCTCTCCTGCCCTCCAGCACATCCACACTCACACCCAGCTTGGTGCCATCTGCACATTTGCTGATGGTAGACTAGGTTCCCTTCTCAAAATCATCAATAAAGATGTTAAACAGCACTGGGCTCAGACTGATCCTGGGGGGACACCCCTGCAAACATACTGGATGTGGCACCATTCCCCACCACTCTCTGAGCCCAGATGTCAAGCCAGATCTTATCCCAGGCAAGGGGAATAAGGGGAGCTCAGACAGGACATGTGGAAAAGCTTTGTTCCCATGGGCTCACACAGGTTCTGAGATGCTGCCTTGTCTCTGTCCTTTGGGATTTGCAAATTCAGACCAAATCATGCCTTGAACCACTTGGTCTTACCCAGTTTGTGACAGCTTGGGCTGCAGACTTGCTGAGGTCCCTTCCAACCTCGGCTCCCTGATATTCCCAGGATAATGCTTCTCTCAATTTTGGAATGGGCCAGAGCAGATGTTTATGGGACAGGAACCCTCTGGGGCTGTAGGGGACCTGATGCTTATGAGGTTCATAAGCACATCTCATTAGTTGGGGCATTTCAGTACTTGAAGAAACATCCAAGTTTTCCCACCAGAAGAGAAAAAAAATTCCTAGAACTTCACTGATGACAGGAGAAGAAATCCTGCTCTTCCCCTCTACTGGTGTAACCACTCTACTCTCCTTAATTTTATGTCCCTCGTCATTTGGGAATTTCCAGCTCTCCTGTTTAAATGGCCTCGTCTAAGGACATCTCCTCACTAGACCAGATGATTCCATGTGCTTCCCATTGCTCCCAGATTTCCCCCTGCAGTTTTTCTCTGGTCATTCCACACCAATCAGCATCTTAGTAATATTTTCATTCGTCATAGAACCACCCTTTCTAATCTTTGTCAAAAACTGTCCCTGCATTGAAATTCCTTGAGCATGGTGGACACATCAGATACTGCTTTGACATTGCACAGAGCTGAGGGATGAATTTTGATGTTTAATAAATTATATCATTGCTATGTTTCTTATATTGGCCCTCAAGGGAAACCTTTCTGTGCCTCTGAGTCTCTGCAGTTCCTGACCCCCAAAGGACACAAACCTGATGAGCTCTGGTGCCCACTGCACTGGGGCCTCTTGCACCTCCCTCCACAGGCACAGCAGAGCTCCCTTGTCCCTCAAAGTCCCTGGCAAGGCAGGGATGAAGGAAACAGGACAGGCTGTGGGGATCAGGGGCAGGGCACGGCCAGGGATTTGGGGTGGTTGTGAGCCCAGGGCAGGAGCCGGCCCTTGGCCTTGCTGAAGCTCATCCAATTGTCCTGGGCCCATGGCTCCAGCCTGGCCAGATCCCTGTGCAGAGCTTGCTGCCCTGCAGCACAGCCACACTCCCAGCCAGCTTGGGCTCCCCTGGACACTGACTCAGGGTGCCCTCCATGGCCTGGTGCAGATCAGCAAGGAACACATTGAACTGCCCTGGCCCCAGTCCTGAGCCCTGGGGACACCCCTGCATGTGGCTCCATTGCCCAGCACTCCTTGGGCTGCACTTGTGTTTGCCATGGAGCTGGGCCTGCCTTTGCTTCTGTTTGCTGACCCCAAATGAACATCCCTCTGTGTCTGGGGCAGCTCCTTCTCCAAGGAAAGCAGCTGGGACTTGGTGCCAAGGAGCTGAAAGCTGCAGGCACAGCCTGGACTGGAGGAAGCTCAGATTTGCACTGGGCTGCTCTGAGTGCCAGGGCTTGGATGAGGGAAATGGTGGGGTGGGGGTAGGGACAGAGTGTGATTGATTGTCAGCCATAAAGGGTCAGAGAGCATGAGGAGGTGCTGGGGATCAATATCAGCTGGAGATTGGCAATATCCATCTATAACCTGGAAAAGAATAAATGGGAAAACGATATATTCTTGCTCATTGTTTTTAAATGACATGTTACAAATTCAGTGAAAGCTTAGACAAGTTCTGCCTTATGCTCAGGTTTCTGGAAGTAGCTCTGATTCAAGTACCTGAACCCCAAATTGCCTTTGCTCACAAGTTCCTTCTAATGGCAAATTATGTCTAGTATAAAATGAATTATATATTTTGAATGGACTCAAGATTAACAGACAAGAGACTTTAAATCAAATACTTAGTGCAAAGGATAAACCAAAGAAGTACAGGTAGATACAAACGCAGTGCACAACAAAGTTACCTATATTACAGCCAGTGAAGAAATAGCAGAGATCAGGAGTCAATGGAACTTACCACTGAACTGATGAGGGAGTGCACATGGAGCCCTTTCACTCAGCTTCCAGAAAAGGAACCACGAAGATGCATCCAGACTTGGGAGTGAAGCCCTGCCAGTTTCCAGGGACTATGCAGAAGAGTTTTGTATGGAGAAAGTTCTGTGTATATTTTATAGTTTGTAAAGTGAAGTGTGTGTCACTCAGAAATTCAAGGCTTATCTCCCTCCCTTCAGTCTGCTCTCAAGGCAGGATGTTCATGGACAGCTGGGAATTCCACCTCCCTGGCACCAGAGATAACTCAGCACAGGACAGATGTCCAGCCTGGGTTATCTCAGCAATTGCTGAGAGGGGGAAGATGCCCTGAGTGATGGCCCAGCTGATGGACAGAACAGATGAGCTCTGCTGTGCCACAGGGGAAGTCCTGCTGCAGGAACCTCATGGAACCAGGGGGCCGTTGTGACATTGTGATGGGTCCTGGAGCCAAGGAGAGAGACCATGGTGACACCAATGAACCTACTGGAACCAAGGAGAGAGACCATGGTGACACCAATGAACCTCATGGAACCAAGGGACCTTTGTGACACTGCAAGGCCTCAGGGAACCAAGGAGTTCAAAGGTCTCAAACATTCTTTCCAGGTTTCTGCCTTGGGGAAGGGGGAACCTCCTTGGTGGCACCTTGGGCTGGCACACACCTGAGGAGTGACTCTGTTTTTATATCTGGAAAGTTAGGAATTCTAGATTCTTCTAAAAAAAGTAAAGGAAAATCCTGTCTCTGTCTGAGTGCAGCCAGTTCTGCAAGCAAAGCTGGTCCCAGATGAGGGAGGACAGACAGGATGGAGTTGGGGAATATGGAGCAAGGTTATCCACACTGGGTCAGACTTCAAGTCACAGCTCCTCTGAGGAGGCCAGAGCTCCTGAAGAGAGACCCTGGATCAATATCAGTCACAGAGTGCTGCAGTCAACTCTGCTCTAAACAGAGCAGTATTAAAAACCATTCATTCAAAATAGGAATGGATATTTCTTAAAAGCTCTTTGAAATATTTCTCCCTAAGTGCATTTGAAAACCTTCCTGATGAACTGCACCAGACCAGAGGGAAATCAAGGCAGAGCCGTGGTTTGTCAGGACTTGCTTGATCCCAATGAGCCCCGTGGTGCATTTGGTGCTGAGCCCTTGAACCTCAGGGCCTGACAGGAGATTGCAGTTATCTTTCCAAGAGTGAGAGTCAGAAGAAAAACCCAAAGTGTCTCAAAGCCTTAATGGGTTCCACTGAGGTCCATCCCTAACAGGATTCTCTTTGACTCCTTCGAGGAGAGAACTGGGGGCCGCAAATGTCCAAAAACATCTCAGAGACTGAGAGATGAAAGGACAAAGGAAAGCACCTCAAAAATTGAAGTACCTTAAAGATCCCATGAGCCCCACTGAGTGTTGTTACTGAGAAAGGCTCTCAAGAGATTAATTAAAGCAGAGAATGGGAGGCCATGATTGCACAAAGCTCTCAGAGACTCCAAGGCAAAAGCAAAACCCCAAAGTCCATGGAAAAACCTGCAGTCCCTGGGAGCATGAAGGAGCCCCCAGGGCCATTCCTGACCAAGGCTCCCCAGGGACTGGACCCAGCAGATCCCTGAGGCCACTGGCATGTGGGGGGATGCTGAGGGCAGGACAAGGGCTGACAGTGCCCAGCCTTGCTGGGGCTGTGCCAGGAGGCCCCAGTGGCTCAGGACAAGGTGTCTGCTCACAGCCCTTGGTGGCACAGACCCTGCTGTGCCCCAGGCCACCAAGACTTGGCTTCTCTTTGTCCCCTCCTGTCATCACTGCCTCCAATTTCCTACTCTGACTGCAACCTGGGCACACTTTCTCAGTTGTGTCCCTCAGTGGGACCCATTAAAAGTGAAAGAAACTTTGGACTTTGATTCTGGCTTGGAGTTCTTGAGAGGTTTCCTAACAAACCACAGCTCTGCCTTGATTTCCCACTGGTCTGCTGCACTTCATGAAGAAAGCTTCAACTCTACTTATGGAACTCCTCATTTCCCCCACTGCAAACAGACACACTCCTCAGGTGTGTGCCAGCCCAGGGTGCCACCAAAACCACTGCAGAGCTGCCCTGGGCCAGCTGTGAGGGTGGATCATCATCCCAACCTGCACTGGGCACTGCCAGGGGCTGTGGCCATGGACACTGCACTGACCCCACTGCTGGGTTTGGGTGCCATGGAAACCATGAGAAGCTCAAATTTTCTTGGAAATATTGGGGAGGACTGGGACATACTGGGGAACACTGTGAATGTTGAGGGGGAATCTGGGTGTACTGGGATGGACTGTGGGTGTACACAGAGACACACTGGGACATACTGGGACAGATACTGGGGAATACTGGAGCAAAGATTGAATACGTTGAGTGATACTGGGTTATACTGAGACAAACTGGGAACACTCTGAATAGTGTGGGGATGATGGGGGACACTGGGGCGCACTATGGATGACACTGGGGAGAACTGGAAGAGAATACAAATGATCTCAGGTGTATTGAGAGCGCCTGGAGGGGCGCTGGGGTTGTATTGAACTCTGCTAGGGATGAACTGGGCTGTACTGGGAGGGACTGGAGGGGTTCAATGGGCTGCTCCCGCTCCCGCCCATCACTGTCCGCAGCCAATCAGCGCCGGGGATCGGGGACTGGGGGCGGTGCCTGGCGACGGCGCCATCTTTCCTTATGGCCTCTAACTCCCATCATGCACCGCGGCCCGATAGAGCCCCATTGGAGCTGGGACTACAACGTCCATCATGCCCCGCGCTCCACAGAACTCCGCTATCTGCCCCCCTCCCCTCATGTCCCATAAGCGTCCCCCACACTCTCCAGGATCCCGAAGTGCCCCCTCTCCATCCTCTCAGAAGCACCCCAAAGCGGCTCCGGATTCCCTGAATGCTCCCAGCCCCACAGATTCCCGTTACAATCACTTTTGTGAATTCATCTGTCACCTCCCGCGGCCCCGCAGCACCTCATAACACAGGTTCCCGCTTAAAACTCCTGCCGTGCACCGCGCCCTAAAGGGCCCCGTTGGAACTCCCCAAGCTCCCCCCAAATGCTCCCGAACCGTACACGTTCCACCCTGAGCACCTCAAGTCACAGCTCGGACTCAAAAGCGTCCCCCAGGAGCCTTCCCGGACCCCAAATGCTCCATCCGAGCAACTTCCGGGACTACAGCTCCCATCATGCCCGGCTGTTCCCGTAGAGTGCTATTGCAGCCGTGACGTCATCTCCCGTCATGCACCGCGCCCGACAGAGAGACATTGCAGCTGCGCCTTCAACTCCCGTGATGCTCCACGGCTCCTTTGAACTGTATTCTGCCCGCGCCTACAACTCCCATGATGCCCCGCGCCCCAGAGAGCCCCGTTCGAGCCCCCCAAGTGCCCGCCCGGACCCCGAAGGGCTCCACATTCCCCTCCCTGACCTCCAAGTTTTCCCCCTGGACCCCCAAGAGCTCCCCCGGACGCCGAGGTGTCCGTCAGAATCCCTCAGTGCCCTGCCCAGTGCCCACCCGGCTCCCTGAATTGTCCTCCAGACCCTCAAGTTATCTCTGAATTGCTTCCATAGACCCAAATCATCCCAAATGTAACCCAGAAATGTCTCCATGGACCCCAGAGTGGCTCAATTTGCCTTGAATGACAAAATTGTAAAAAGGTTTACAAAAAGACTGATAAAAAGACTAATTAGCATAAGGAGGGAGATCTCAAGAGCCAATAATTAAGGGAATTGTGTTACTTACAGTCTGTGACTGGTAATATCTCTGGTTGCTGAAAATGGATATATTTTAATATAAATACAAAAAAAACTAGGTGATAAAAATAGTATGACTTCTTAGAAAAATTATTTTTATTAGATTTAATTATTTTTAATTTTATAAAATTAATAAAATTTCCTTTTATAGAGGAAAATATTTATAATTTAATTATTTACTTTATTTAATATAATAAATATAGAGGGATTACTTTATGTTTCAGGATATCAGTCCCAGGTGGGCAATGTCAGACACGGTGAGGGTGGAGGTGAGGAGCAGGTTGTCCAAACAGGGTCAGCCCTGAAAGGGATCATTCTTCTCTGTGCCCAGAACTCCTAGGGAGACATTCAGAATCAGGATCACCTGGGAAATGTTTCAGTCACCTCTGCTATGAACTGAAAAATAAAAATAATATGCCCTTGATTAAAACCAAAAATCATGAGGTGCACTTTGAAATCCCCCTCCTTAACAGAACTCCAAAGTGACTGCAAGCAGCTGCACAAGCCCTGGAGACTTGAAGACAATGGAAGGAAGACAAAGAGCTCCCAAGGCCTTTGTGTATTTTAATGATGCCCAGATTTGGGGATTTGGGGCTGATGGCAGGAGCCTGAGGCACTGAGAGAAGGTTGAAGAAGCTGCTGCAGGAGTCAGCAGCAAAACTGCAAGTGCCTTGGAGCATCAGTGGCCGCCATGAGTGAGGGCAGGGAGTGCCCAAGGCTCCCCAGGGCCTGGGGAGAGCAGATCCTTGAGGGCAGGATTGCAGGAGCCAAAGGCTGTGAGCAGGGAACTGCAATGCTGAGCAAGGCCTGGGCTGGCTGGAGGAAGCAGAAAGGCCAAGGCTGAGCCCAGGCCTGGGACAGCAGGGCCTGTCCCTCACGGGTGGCTCGGGGCTGTTGCTGGGGCAGTGGGATGGCAGGGGCAGCAAGGGCAAATGGCATCAGCCTGCAAGCCCTGCCAGCCTCCTCAGGGAGGGCCGAGGCAGAAGCAAAGTGCGGCCCCTGCCAGGAAAGTTCCTTCTGTGGGGCCTGCAGAGGCCCTGCCTGAGCCCAGGGGACAAAGGCCTGGGTGCCTCTGGCCCTGCCAGCCCTGCCCAGCCCTCGGCCATCTCTCCTGCAGCCTGTGCCCCCTGTGCGTGCTGCTCCTCTGCCCTGGCCGGCTGCGCTCGCCCATCTCGCTGTCCCCCCCAGCATTTCTCAGCCCAGCATTTCTGTGCCCTCCCTGGGCTCCCTGCACCCGGCGCTGCCGGCTCCTGGCACACAGAGCCGTGCCGTGGCCCGGCCTCACGCTGGGACACCTCGGCCACCGACATTCTGTCCTGGGAGGGACTTCTGTGTTCCCTCAGCTCCAGGGTGAACCTTCCAGGCTGCACTTTGGGGAGGATTCCTTCTCTTCCCTCTGCCAAGGAAAGCTCTGTCTGCTGCTGTTCACAAAGGGAGAAGGGCTGGTGGGAGGTTATGTGATGTGGTGGTGAGAGTCTGTTTGGGGTACAGGGAGCATGGAATTATTGAGTTTTTAAATACTCTGTGAAAGAAAGAGGGACATCAACAAAACTTTTACAGAGGAATTATTGAGAACAGCCTTTAGCCTGTTCAGGATGCAGATTTTGGGAGTAAAAAATTCAGGTACTGATTTTTTAAGGGGAACGGTTCTTACGAAAAAAGTGGTCCAGGAAGGATGGCCACAATTCAAGGAAGAAATATTGAAGGAGCAGGAGCACACCGTCCCTGTCTTTCAAAATGTGAGCTAGTTAGGGAAATGAGTGGCCTGGTTGGGCATGGAGCTTTTTCCAGGAACTCAGGGGAAAAAGAAGGTGCGTCACTTTTGGACAGAGGGGAAGGAAGCTCATGTAGTGTTTAAAGATGTCTTTAGGTCATGCAGAAAGAAAAGCAGAGAGGTGAAAGCTCCAGTAGAGCTTAACCTGCTAAGGGCAGTGAAAAATAATGTAAAATATTTTTATAAATACATTAACAGCAAAAGAAGGGACAAGGAGAACCTTATCTCCTTATTGGCTACAGTGGTGAATATACAAACTGAAGATGAGGAAAGGTTTGAAGTACTTGACACCTTTGTTGCCTCAGTTTTCAACAATAAGACAGGTTGTTCTCAGGACCAGTGCTCTCCTGAGCTGGTGGATGGGGACAGGGAGCAGAACAGAGCCCTGTAATCCAGGAGGAAGCAGCTGGGGACCTGCTGAGCCACTCAGATGCTCACAGGTGTCTCTGGGAGCAGATGGGATCCATGCTAGGGGGATGAGGCAGCTGGTGAATGAGCTCCCCAAGCTGCTGTCCATCATTTCTCATCAGTCCTGGCTCAGCAGGGAGGTCCCAGAGGACTGGAGGTGCCAATGTGACCCCATCCACAGGAAGGGCTGGAAGGAGGATCTGGGGAACTCCAGGCCTGTCAGCCTGAGCTGGGTGCCTGGTGAGGTGATGGAACAGATCACCTTGAGTGCCATCACAGGGCACCTCCAGGATGGCTGAGGGATCAGAGCCAGCCAGCGTGGATTTCAATATGTGCATTGATGATCTGGATGAGGGCACTGAGTGCACCATCAGCAAATGTGCAGATGGCACCAAGCTGGATGTGAGTGTGGATGTGCTGGAGGGTGGGAGAGCTCTGCAGAGGGACCTGGACAGGCTGGATCCAGGGCCCAAATCCAACAAGGTGTGGTTTAACAAGAGCAAGTGCAGAGCCCTGCACCTTGACCACAACAACCCCTGCAGTGCTCCAGGCTGGGGACAGAGTGGCTGGAGAGGGCCAGGCAGAAAGGGACCTGGGGGCACTTGTCTGTGGAAAAGTGAAGTTCTCCAAGGGGATCTTGCCTGAGCTGCGTGCAGAGGAATCCACATCAGGCCAGGCTGGGGGTGCTCAGTGGCCAGTCAGTTGCGTTGACTGGAAGCTTCTCATGGAGCATTTCCAGGGATGGAATGTTGGGTCTGCCACAGCTGTGGTGTCCCAGAGGGGGGAATGTTGGCACTGCCCTGCTCCTAGCCAGCAGGAGTAGGACAGTGATTCTTCACCTGTACTCAGCACTGGTTGGGCAGCACCTGGAGTGCTGTGTCCAGTTCTGAGCCCCCCACTATAGGAAGGACATGGAGGGGCTGGAGCAGTAACAGAGGGGGGCAACAAGGCTGGTGAGGGCTCTGGAACACAAGTCCTGGGAGGAGCAGCTGAAGGAGCTGCTATCCTTTATCCTGGACAACAGGAGGCTCAGAGGAGACAAGGCGGTGTCAGGGAACAGGTTGGACTTGATGATCTCCAAGGTCTTTTCCAGCCTTCCTCATTCTGTGATTGTCTGAAACCACCCCTGCAGCAGTTGCAGGATGAGCCCTGGGCCTCCTCCTCAGAAGGTGCAGCAGCTCAGGTCCCTCAGCTTCTCCTCACAGCCCCCAAAGCCCATCCTGTCAGTCCTGCAGAGCCTCTCCAGCCCCTCCTCATTGCCCACAACAGGGAGCCCCACAGCCAGACACACCAGCCCAGATGTGCCCCCCTCGCCTGGGGTGCCTCTGGAAAGAGCAGCACCAGGCACTGCAGGACCCTGCAGACAATTCCTGAAGCACTTGGAGGTTGATTCTGCTCCTTAAGGGATGTTCCTATTGAGCTAGCTCAGGAACTGAAATGGGGAGTGGGGCCAGAGAGGAAAGGGCAAACAGGGATGGACTGATTGCATGGGCCGGCACAGGGAGGGCAAGAGGAAGAAATCTGGATAAGGAAAGACTAAAGAAAGGAAATGTGAAGCAAAGGAAATGCTCAGGGCAGTTTGGGGGTGGCTGCCAGGCAGCCCTGGCTCTGAGCAGCAACGTCTGCAGTGGGACAGGAAAGTCACAGCTCATGGGAACAAACTTTCTGGCTGACTTCAGAGGCCACGACAAACCTGAGTGGTTTCCCTCTGGTCCCGCAGCCCTTGCTGGCCCCAGGGGCTGATGGCATTTGTGCTCCCTCAGGTCCCTCTGCCCACAGCAGCACCATGGCGGTGCTGACGCCTGCTCTGTGCAATGCAAACAGGGGCTCCTGAGCCAGTGCTGCCGTGTGTGTGCCTGCAAGGATGGGGCACCTGTGTGAGCTGGGGGAGAGGCCAGGGCTGCAGAGGGGGGATGTTGTTGGCAGGTGCACGAGGACGCTCTGGGACGCTGCCCTGGGGTGTCCAGCGCACTGGGGATGGATCAGCCCCTGCTCTGCTGCTCCTTGCCAGGCTCTCCCCTTGCAGGGACCTTGCAGAGCACCAGCCATGCTGTTTGGGCCCAGCCTGCCCACGGCCAGCCTGGGGCTGCTCCCGGGGCTTTTCTGTGCTCAGCGTTGGCCTGGCCAGGTGTTCTGGAGAGAGCCTGGGCAAGGAGCCTCCAGCCCCCAGGCCCTGCCCTGAGGTGTCAGCGCTGCCCCAGCAGTGCCCATGGCCTGTCCCTGCTGCAGCCCTGGCACTGCCACCCCCAGGGCTGTGCCTGGCCCCGAGAGCACTCAGGCCCTGCAGCAACACCAGGGGCAGGAGGGCAGCGGGGCAGTGGCACGGGAGCAGCACTGGCAACACCAAGTGCTGCTGCTGCTGCTGCTGGGCACAGCTGCTGTGTCAGCACTGATCTGCCCCAGCTCTGCGCACAGACATTGCTGCTGCAGCTCCAGAGAAGGGAACAAAAGGGGGATCTCTGTTGAAAACTCTGCTGGGAGAGAGATCCATTAGTTCGTTTAAAACCACCAAAAGTGCTTGCCCTCATTGATGTGGTCTGTGGGCCACAATGAAGGTGGAGAGAATCAAAATGAGAAATTGCAGAGAGAATGGCTTTTCTTTGTGGACTATATTGCAACTATAAAATAAACACAAAGATTGCCCAATATGAAACCCGCAAGAAGTATGAAATATGATTTTTATTGCAAGTGATTAGCAGAAAGTGCCAAGAAGCTTACTGTTTCATACGCCATCTAGTCATCAGTGTCCACACTGCAGCCTTGAGCTCCTGGTTCCTCAGGCTGTAGATGAGGGGGTTCGTGGCTGGAGGCACCACTGAGTACAGAACAGAAACCACCATGTCTAGGGTTGGGGAGGAGATGGAGGGGGGCTTCATGTGGGTAAATGTGGCAGTAATAACAAAAAGGGAGATCACAGCCAGGTGAGGGAGGCAGGTGGAAAAGGCCTTGTGCCTTCCCTGCTCAGAGGGGATCCTCAGCACAACCCTGAAGATCTGCACATAGGAGAAAACAATGAACACAAAACAGCAAAACACCAAATATAGACTAACAGCAATGAGCCCAAGTTCCCTGAGGTAGGAGTGTGAGCAGGAGAGCTTGAGGATCTGTGGGATTTCACAGAAGAACTGGCCCAGGGCATTGCCATGGCACAGCGGCAGGGAAAATGTATTGGCTGTGTGCAGCAGAGCATTGAGAAAGGCACTGGCCCAGGCAGCTGCTGCCATGTGGGCACAAGCTCTGCTGCCCAGGAGGGTCCCGTAGTGCAGGGGTTTGCAGATGGACACGTAGCGGTCGTAGCACATGATGGTCAGGAGGGAAAATTCTGTTCCAAGAAAGAAGAAAACCAGAAACAGCTGAGCAGCACATGCAGAGTAGGAGATGTTGTTGGTGTGCCAGAGGGAATTGTGCATGGCTTTGGGGACAGTGGTGCAGATGGAGCCCAGGTCAGTGAGGGCCAGGTTGAGCAGGAAGAAGAACATGGGGGTGTGCAGGTGGTGGCCGCAGGCTACGGCGCTGATGATGAGGCCGTTGGCCAGGAGGGCAGCCAGGGAGATGCCCAGGAAGAGGCAGAAGTGCAGGAGCTGCAGCTGCCGCGTGTCTGCCAATGCCAGCAGGAGGAAGTGCCTGATGGAGCTGCTGTTGGACATTTCTGCACTCTGGGCATTGGGTTCTGTCATGGAGAAAGGGACAGTGAAGAGATAGAGGACACACCTGTAACTGAAATCGAAACCATTTCCCTGACATCCTCTCCTCTAACACACACATAGACACAATTTACATTTTAAGAGTTTAAGAGTAGATTTGTAAACTTCCCCCATATCTCTCCTGGTATTTCTGGATATCTGAAATCTCACCAGTTCTGCTCCCCTCAGGGAGACCAGAGCATGTTCTGTGAGGCAGAGTGATGAGTGGAGGGAGCAGGAAGATGGTCCAGCATTCTGACCAGTTCAGAGTTTCTCTAGGCTTTAAACTTGTTCAGGTGGAGGGTGATTATCCTCCCATGTTTCCCTTAAAAACCACCAGGTACTGCTGAGAGGAGATGGATCCACCAGAGTCCAGCACCACAATTGTAACCAAGGACTGCTGTTGATCATTTGACCAACCCAACAGCATGTCAGCCCTTGTCCCGCCTTCATCATCCCCCCACATGCCAGTGTCCTCAGGGATCTGCTGGGACCAGTCCCTGGGGAGCCTTGGTCAGGAATGGCCCTGGGGGCTCCTTCATGCTCCCAGGGACTGCAGGTTTTTCCATGAACTTGGGGTTTTGTTCTTGCCTTGGAGTCTCTGAGAGCTTTGTGCAATCATGGCCTCCAATTCTCTGCTGTAATTAGTCTCTTGAGAGCCTTTCTCAGTAACAACACTCAGTGGCGCTCATTAATGCTTGAAGGTACTTCATTTTTTTGAGGTAATTTCCTTTGTCCTTTCTTCTCTGAGTCTGGGAGGTTTTTGGAGAATCATGGCCTCCAGTTCTCCCTTCCAAGGTGTCCATGAGGATCCTGTGTTAGAGATAGACCTTTGTGGGACCCATTAATGCTTTGAGACACTTTGGGGTTTTTTTCTGGCATTATTTTTTTTTTAGCATTATTTTCTTGGCATTTATTCTGACTTGGACTCCTAGAAAGGTTTGTGCAATGTCCTGTCAGGCTCTGAGGTTCAAGGGCGCAGCACCAAATGCACCACGGAGCTCATTGTGATCAAGGAACTCCTGACAAACCATGGCTCTGCCTTGATTTCCCTCTGGCCTGGTGCAGTTCATCAGGAAGGTTTTCAAATCCACTTAGGGAGAAATATTTCAAAGAGCTTCTAAGAAATATCCATTCCTATTTTGAATGAATGGTTTTTAATACTGCTCTGTTTAGAGCAGAGTTGACTGCAGCACTCTGTGACTGATATTGATCCAGGGTCTCTCCTCAGGAGGTCTGGCCTGCTCAGAGGAGCTGTGACTTGAGGTCTGACCCAGTGTGGACAACCTTGCTCCATATTCCCCAACTCCATCCTGTCTGTCCTCCCTCATCTGCGACCAGCTTTGCTTGCAGAACTGGCTGCACTCAGACAGAGACAGGATTTTCCTTTACTTTTTTTAGAAGAACGTAGAATTCCTAACTTTCCAGATATAAAAACAGAGTCACTCCTCAGGTGTGTGCCAGCCCAAGGTGCCACCAAGGAGGTTCCCCTTCCCCAAGGCAGAACCCTGGAAAGAATGTTTGAGACCTTTGAACTCCTTGGTTCCAGGAGGTTCATTGGTGTCACCATGGTCTCTCTCCCTGGTTCCAGGAGGTTCATTGGTGTCACCATGGTCTCTCTCCTTGGTTCCAGGAGCCATCACAATGTCACAACAGCCCCCTGGTTCCATGAGGTTCCTGCAGCAGGACTTCCCCTGTGGCACAGCACAGCTCATCTGTTCTGTCCATCAGCTGGGCCATCACTCAGGGCATCTTCCCCCTCTCAGCAATTGCTGACATAACCCAGGCTGGACATCTGTCCTGTGCTGAGTTATCTCTGGTGCCAGGGAGGTGGAATTCCCAGCTGACCATGAACATCCTGCCTTGAGAGCAGACTGAAGGGAGATAAGCCTTGAATTTCTCAGTGACACACACTTCACTTTAAAAACTATTAAATATGAACAAAATTTTCACTATACAAAACTCTTGAGCATAGTCCCTGGAAACAGGTAGGGCTTCACTCCCAAGTCTGGATGAATCTTTGTGGTTCCTTTTCTGGAAGCTGAGTGAAAGGGCTCCATGTGCACTCCCTCATCAGTTCAGTGGTAAGTTACATTGACTCCTGATCTCTGCTATTTCTTCACTGGCTGTAATATAGGTAACTTTATTGTGCACTGGGTTTGTATCTAACTGAACTTCTTTTGTTTATCCTGGGCAGTAAGTAGTCCTTTTAAAGTCTCTTGTCTGTTAATAAATTTCCATTCTCCAGAACTTGTGAGCAAGAGGAATTTGGGGATCAGGTATCCTGAAACAGAGCTACTGCCAAAAATGGGAGCATGAGCCAGGACTTGTCTAAGCTTTCACTCAAATCAAAATAGATTTCATTTCAAAATAAAAAGAGAGAAGATAATTTTTCATATTTTTTATTTTCATATTTATAAACTGATATCAGCAATCTCCAGTTGATATTGATCCCCAGCACCTCCTCATGCACTCTGAACAGATATGAACATCCAGACCCTTTATGGCTGACAATCAATCACACTCTGCCCCTACCCCCATCCCACCATTTCCCTCATCCAAGCCCTGGCACTCAGAGCAGCCCAGTGCAAATCTGAGCTTCCTCCAGTCCAGGCTGTGCCTGCAGCTTTCAGCTCCTTGGCACCAAGTCCCAGCTGCTTTCCTTGGAGAAGGAGCTGCCCCAGACACAGAGGGATGTTCATTTGGGGTCAGCAAACAGAAGCCAAGGCAGGCCCAGCTCCATGGCAAACACAAGTGCAGCCCAAGGAGTGCTGGGCAATGGAGCCACATGCAGGGGTGTCCCCAGGGCTCAGGACTGGGGCCAGGGCAGTTCAATGTGTTCCTTGCTGATGTGGACCAGGCCATGGAGGGCACCCTGAGTCAGTGTCCAGGGGAGCCCAAGCTGGCTGGGAGTGTGGCTGTGCTGCAGGGCAGCAAGCTCTGCACAGGGATCTGGCCAGGCTGGAGCCATGGGCCCAGGACAATTGGATGAGCTTCAGCAAGGCCAAGGGCCGGCTCCTGCCCTGGGCTCACAACCACCCCAAATCCCTGGCCGTGCCCTGCCCCTGATCCCCACAGCCTGTCCTGTTTCCTTCATCCCTGCATTGCCAGGGACTTTGTGGGACAAGGGAGCTCTGCTGTGCCTGTGGAGGGAGGTGCAAGAGCCACCAGTGCAGTGGGCACCAGAGCTCATCAGGTTTGTGTCCTTTGGGGGTCAGGAACTGCTGAGACTCAGAGGCACAGAGGCAATGGGAAGGCCATAGAACCATCTGGTCTAGTGAAGAGACATCCTCAGACACGGCCATTTAAACAGGAGTGGTGGAAACATCCAAATGAAGAGGGATATGAAATAATAGACAGTACAGTGTAACACAAGTAGAGGGAAAGAGCAGGATTTCTGTTCTTGCCATCAGTACACTTCCAGGAAATTTCTCTTCTCTCCTGGTGGGAAAATTCTCACATTTCTTCAAGTACTCAAATACACCTCCTAATGACATGTGCTCACGCACCTCGCAACATGCAGGTCCCCAACATCCCCAGAGGGTTCCTGTCCCATAAACATCTGCTCTGGCCCATTCCAAAATTGGGATTAGCATGGAAAATATTTTGTCGAGTCTGCAGAAACTGGGTCAGACCAAGTGGTTCAAGTCTGGATTTGGTCTGAAACTGGAAATCCCAAAAGACAGAGCCAGAGCATCATTTCAGAACCTGTCTGAGCCCATGAGAACAAGAGTTTTCCACATGTCCTGTCTGATCTCCCCTCTTTCCCCCTTTCCACCCATTGTCTTTTGTCTCCCCCCAGGCCCCCCGGTGAAGATCCTGGCTCTGTGTTCTCCATCAGCTCCTGGCTGGCACTGCCAGGCTGGGATGAGGAGCCCCTCAGCCTTCCCTGCTCCGGGCTGGACAAGCCCAGCTCCCTCAGCCTCTGCTCACAGCCAAAGGGCTCCAGCCCCACCTTGGAGGCCCTTCCCTCACCCTGCTCCAGCTGCCAGACATCTTTCCTGCCCTGGGCAACCCAAACCAGGCCCCAGTGCCCTGGATAATCCATGTCCTTGATGTCCTGGTCCCACAGCCCTGGGTGCTCCTGCCCTGCCTCGCTGCCAGGGCACACGGCTGCCTCCTGCCCAGCTCCTGCCCACCAGGAGTTTTCTGACAGGGCCTGGTGGATACAGGGAGGGCTGGGGATGTTGTCTACTTGAACTTTAGCCTTTGACAGCATATCCCACAGCATTCCCTGGAAAAGCTGAAGCCTGTGGCTTGGAGCGGTTCACCCCTCCCTGGGCTAAGAACTGGATGGACATCGGGGCCCAGAGAGTGGTGGGGAATGGTGCCACATGCAGCGTGTGTGCAGTGGTGTCCTGCAGGGATCAGTGTGGGCCCAGTCCTGTTTAACATCTTTATTGATGATGTGGAGAAGGGAGCACAGTGCACCATCAGCAAATGTGCAGATGGCACCAAGCTGGGTGTGAGTGTGGATGTGCTGGAGGGTAGGAGAGCTCTGCAGAGGGACCTGGACAGGCTGGATCCAGGGCCCAAATCCAACAGGGTGAGGTTTAACAAGACCAAGAGCTGGGTCCTGCCCCTTGACCACAACAACCCCTGCAGTGCTCCAGGCTGGGGACAGAGTGGCTGGAGAGGGGCCAGGCAGAAAGGGACCTGGGGGCAGTGATGGACAGCAGGGTGGACATGAGCCAGCAGTGTGCCCAGGTGGGCAATGGCACCTGGCCTGTGTTATAAGTGAGTTATTGGAATTGATAGAAATAAATTTGATTAGATTTAGTATAATTTATTTAATAAGTGGTAGTAAGTAAAAGAGTGTTGGGTGATTGGGGAATTTTTGTTTTATTAATGGTTCATGATTTTTTATTTGATAGTTTTGATTTATATATTTTTTAATTTTTTGTGTCATGTATCTTTTTTCTTGTGTTTTGTGTATATGTGGTGTGTTGTTAGGGTTTTTTTTTTTTGTTTTCTAGTCGTTGTGAAGATGAAGGCTTTTTATTATTTTGGTGTTTTGATGAATTTTTATATATTTCTTATATAATTTTTAGGATTTTTAATTTTTTTTTATTATATTGGATGGTTGTAGTTAGATTTCATGTTTGTAGTTAGGTTTTATATTTGTAGTTAAATTTTGGGAAATGTATATTTTGGGCTTTTTGGTTGTTGTTAATTAGGTTTGGTGAATAAATATTGACTGTACTTCGTTTTATTATTTTTATTTTGTTTATTGAACTGTTGTAATTTTTGATGATCTAGAATTCGAGTTTTAGTTAAGATTGGGGGTTTTTTGTTGGTTTATATTTAGTTTGGGTGAGTATTAAATGGGTAGTTTTTAGGTGGATTTTTAGAATAGTAATTATTTTGTTAAGAATATATGGTTTAAATGATAATTTAAAATTAGTAATATTATTAGTTTGGTAAGAGATGATAAGAGGGTGGGGTATGGTTATGGGGAATGGTTAAACTATGATTTATATTAATTTTGTTGGGTTTTTTGGGATTTGTTTTTTTGAATTTTTTTGTAGTTTTGTTATGGTATTTTGTGTAATTTTGGTATGATTTGTATATATATATAGTTGGTTTTTTTTAAGAGCAGTGTAAAGTTTTTTTTGTTGTTGTAAAAATATTAATGTATGAGGAATGGTGTGGCCATCAGGAGCCGAGCTGCTGTGCCACCCCTGACCTGCCCCCACCTCTGCACACAGATATTGCTGCTGCAGCTCTAGAGAAGGGAGCAGAAGGAATCTTCAAAGAAAGGAGATCTCCAGAAAAAAAAAATAAAAAATGGGAGATCCTTTAGTTAATTTAAAGCTACAGAGAACAGAGCCCGTCCTGGACAGAGTCTGGGGCCAGAGCAAAGGAGGAGAGACAAAAATATATCACAAATATGGGCATGATTTTGTGCACAAATTATTAGACTAAAAAGTAAAAACTTCTGGCAATGAAGGAAAAGAAAGAATTCTCAAAAATTATTTATTTTACAAGTGACTAGGAGAAAATGGCAACTCACAGAAATTGGCAAAGTTCACTGTTTGTGAAACCTTCCAGTCATCAGTGTCCGCAGTGCAGCCTTGAGCTCCTGGTTCCTCAGGCTGTAGATGAGGGGGTTCAGGGCTGGAGGCACCACTGAGTACAGAACTGACAGGGACAGATCCAGGGATGGGGAGGAGATGGAGGGGGGCTTCAGGTAGGCAAAAACCCCAGTGCTAATAAACAGGGAAACCACGGCCAGGTGAGGGAGGCAGGTGGAAAAGGCTTTGTGCCTTCCCTGCTCAGAGGGGATCCTCAGCACAGCCCTGAAGATCTGCACATAGGAGAAAACAATGAACACAAAACAACCAAATACCAAACAGACACTAACAGCAAGAAGCCCAAGTTCCCTGAGGTAGGAGTGTGAGCAGGAGAGTTTGAGGATCTGGGGGATTTCACAAAAGAACTGACCCAGGGCATTGCCATGGCACAGGGGCAGGGAAAATGTATTGGCTGTGTGCAGCAGGGAATAGAGAAAGGCACTGGCCCAGGCAGCTGCTGCCATGTGGGCACAAGCTCTGCTGCCCAGGAGGGTCCCGTAGTGCAGGGGTTTGCAGATGGACACGTAGCGGTCGTAGCACATGATGGTCAGGAGGGACAGCTCTGCTGAGATGAAGAACAAAAAGAAAAACAGCTGAGCAGCACATGCAGAGTAGGAGATGTTGTTGGTGTCCCAGAGGGAATTGTGCATGGCTTTGGGGACAGTGGTGCAGATGGAGCCCAGGTCAGTGAGGGCCAGGTTGAGCAGGAAGAAGAACATGGGGGTGTGCAGGTGGTGGCCGCAGGCTACGGCGCTGATGATGAGGCCGTTGGCCAGGAGGGCAGCCAGGGAGATGCCCAGGAAGAGGCAGAAGTGCAGGAGCTGCAGCTGCCGCGTGTCTGCCAATGCCAGCAGGAGGAAGTGCCTGATGGAGCTGCTGTTGGACATTTTTGGTGTCTTGGCATGGGGATCTGTAAGAACAGTAATAATTCAATAGTTTGGTTTGGAGATGACTTGAAATATCCCAGCCCAGCTTGGTGTCACTTTCCCCCCACTGCCTGCCCAGGGCTCTGCTGCCTGGAGCTCTCCCTGCCAGCTGCTGCTTCCCTGTGCCCAGGGCTGGGCCCTGCCAGTGCTGCCAGAGCCCAGCCCAGCCCTAGGGGCTCAGCTCTGCCCTGCAGACCCCTCCCAGCACAGGGCACTGCCAGGGCCAGCTCTGCCTCTGCAGGCTCTGATGGCAAAGTCAGAGCAACCCTGAGGATGCTGGAAAAGCTACACTGATGCTGCCTGTAAGGGACCCTGTGCTGATTTCTTTCTTTGCCTGGTTTATTCAGACCTGAGAGAAATTGTTCTTATTGTTCTCAACCTGAACAGACATATGAATATCAATGTTCAATTTTCCATCCAGGCAAACCTGAGCAGTAGATTATAAAATCAGGATTTTCCCTTTTATGCAGCCCCTGACTTGCTGTGCTCCCTTTATAATCTATTTGGAAATGTTCTGTCGTTAAATGTCGTGCTGGGAGCAGTCCTGATCAATGCACCATCCTCACCACACAAGGAGAACACTTCCAAGTCTCACCAGCTGTCTCCCTCCACCCAGACCTTGTCCCCCAGTGCTGTCAGCAGCTCCCAGGGCTGGCTGAGAGCTGTCCCTGGCAGGCAGCAGAGTCCCTGCCCAGCACAGCACCCTGGGCTGCAGGACCCTGCTCTGCAGGACAGCCCTGGGCACCCCTGGCTGCTCTACAGGAGAGAGAATCAGAGAATGTACTCACAGAGTCTGTAGGCATTGGGATGTTCCAGCTTTAGGAGATCACTGCAGGAGCTGCAGCTGCATTGTCCTGCAGCCAGAGGCTTCCTGTGTCCCGGGCTGGGAGTGATTCTGCCCCAGGCACTTGTGAGCATCTTCCCAGCCCTGACTGATTGAAGCTCTCTGTGCCTCTGTGCTGTGCCTGGGCTGGCTGCAGGCCATGCCCTCAGCCCTGCTGGGCTGGGAGAAGAGCTGCAAATCAGCAGAAAGGTCTTTTTGAAGCTTTTCATGGTTGCCAAGAGCTGCCTCTGTGTCCTTGGAGCCCAGCCCAGCTCTCTAGCAGAGACACAGCACAAGGACTTTAATGACCCTCTTGAGGCTTGGATGCTGTTTACATCAGACACGGTCCCCCATACTGTGCTTAAAATCTTCACAAAAACTCAAAGTCATATTCAAACTGCAAAGTTTCTTCAAGTTTTAATAGATTCCAGTAAGGAACACAACTGAGTAAGTCTCCCAGGTTCCAGGTACAGCAGAACACTGGTGGCAGTGATGACAGGTGGGGACAAACAAGGGAAAGGTGTCCCTGATGCCGAGCAAACCTGGATGTGTTTCTGGAATGCCAAGGGCCAAGGGCTGAGCCCCAGCCCCTGGCAAGGCAGATCCTGTCCCTCCCTCCTTGCTCAGGGCTCTTCCTGGGGCACTGGGCTCTGGGGATGTGCAATGCCAAGGGCAGCACCATGGGGCGGCCCCTGCCAGGCTGCTGAGCAGGGACAAGGAGGCAATGAGGCCCCAGCACAGCAAGGCTCACTTGTCCCCTGCTGGCCAAGGGCCCAGGGCCAGCAGCCATGGCCAAAGTGCTGCAGCACTTGGCTCTGGCAGGGCCTTTCAGCTGCTGCCCATCCCTGTGCCCTCTGCAGCCCAGGCTGTCCTACGGTGTCCATGCCCTGCCCCTCTGTCCCTGCAGGCTGTCCTCATCCCCCGGCTGCCCCACCTGGCTGGCCCCTTCCTTTGCTGACAGCTCTGCATCCTGCCTGCCTCTGCCTGCACACACAAAGCCTTGGGCTGCTCCAGACTCCTTCTGGATGCCAGGTTTCACTACAGCCCTGCCCTTCGAGTGAAATTTCTTTAACCTTGGGTCCAGTCTGGAGCATCCCATCTGCTCTTGGCATCAATTCTTTCTTTTTTTCTCAGGCTGTTTTCAACTATGTCCAAAGGATCCCCTATCTATGAAACCTCCCTTCAATCCCTCCCTGGGCTCTCTTCTGTCCCCAATCTCCACTCCACTGAACACAGAGCTCCTTTGTCCTTATACATTGGCTTCCTCCAAACCCAAACTTCTGAGATTCACAGAATTCACAGAATTCAGCGATTTCACAGATTGACTAGTTTGGAAGAGACCTTCAAGAACATCAAGTCCAACCCATGTCCTAACACCTCAACTTAACTATGGCCCAAATTGCCACATCCAGTCTTTGTTTTAACACATCCATGGATGGTGACTCCACCACCTCACTGGGCAGATCATTCCAGTACTTTTATCACTCTTTCCTTGAAAAACTTTTTTCCTCATATCCAACCCAATTGTTCCCTTTAAACAATTTGACACTGTGTCCTTTCATTCCATTTAGTGCTGCCTACTGATCTCTGGACCATCTCCAAGGTGTTGGCAAATGAAAACATTCTGCTCAAAGTCTGAGGAAATCACCAGAGAACAAGGCAGTCAGACCTGTCTGTCCTGGCTACTTTTGTCTGGGCCCAGTTCTTGGACAAATGCAATTTTGGAGGTGGAATCCCAGATTTGGGCATTGGCAGCTTGGTAAGGAGGGCAGTTCTTTCCCACTGGAAGGAAAGCACTGAGTCCCAGTGTGTGATGGTAGATGGGAGACAGCCCTCAGGAGGCCAAGGCCAGCCTGAGCTGTCTGTCCTGGCAGATTTTGGCTGGGAGCAACCCTTGTATATGGAGAACTTTTTACAATGAGGTCCAATTCCAGCCTTGCGCACCTGCAAAGGTGGATGGCTCTTTTGCTTAGAAAGGAAAGCCCAGAGCCCCAGTGTTCCAGGGACTGATGAGAGGCAGCCCATGACATGCCAGGATCAGCCAGACCTGCCAGGTGGCCCCCAGGAGGCCAAGGCCAGCCAGAGATCTTCCATGTCCCCTTGGTTCCATGGGACCCCACAGTGTCACAGTGGTCTCCATGATTCCATGGGGCCTTGCAATGCCACAATGTTCTCCATGGATCCACGGTGCCCTGCAGGATCACAGTTCCCCTTTGGCTGCACGAGGCCCTGTAATGCAACAATGGCCTCTTGGTTCCACACAGCCCTGCTGCTTCACACCGGCCCCTTGGCACCATGCAGCCCAGCAGTGCCACAGTGATGAACTTGGTGCCACGGGGTCCCAAAGGTGTCACCACCATCTCCATAGGAAGGAAACAGCTGACCCCCCGTGTTGCAGAGGCAGATGTGGGGCAGTCACCAGAGGCCAAGGACAGCCAGACCTGTTGCTATTTGCAGGTTCTGTCTGGGAGTAATCCCTAGATATACGGAATTTTAGAGGTGGAATACCAATTTCAGACATGGAAATCTGGAGGACAAGGACAGTTCTTTTCTGTAGGAAGGAAAGCACAGAACACCAGTGTTTCAGGAGCAGATGAAAGGCGGCCACCAGAGACCAAGGGCAGCCAGAGCTCTCTGTTCTGGCAGCTTTCACTTGGGAGCAATCCTTGAATGTATGGAGTTTTGGAGCTGGAATCCCAATTGTGGCCATGGGCGTGTGGTCGAGATGGATGTTTTCATCCATAGGAGAGAAAATTGCGAAGCCCAAGTGCTTTGGAAGAAGATGAGAGGTGGCCACCCTTAGGCCAAGCCAGCCAGACCTGTCTCTCCTGGCACCTTTCATCTGGGGGAAATCCTTGGCCACAGGGATTTTTAGAGATAGAATCTCAATTTTGGTTGTGCCTGAATGGAAGAAGAGTTCTTTTCCTTAGGAAAGAAAAAATGGAGGCCCAGTGTTTCAAAAGGCAGATGAGAGCCAGCCCTCAGGAAGCCAAGGCCAGCCAGACCTGTCAGTCATGGCAGCTTTTGTCTGGGAGCTGTTCTTGGATATAGGGAATTCTGGAGGTGGATTCCCAAATTTTGGCCATGGGTGCCTGGAGGTGAAAGTTGCTTTTTTCCTGTGGGAAAGGAAGACACATGTAGCTACAAGGTCTTTCAGAGCTAAAGAGTCCAATAGAGAATTAACACCTGTATCATTGATGCTTTCAACCCAATAACTAAATTCCCATGTCCCTTAGGGTGACACTGAATGATCAACCAGAAACTGCTACCTGAAACCCATGAAGAAGGAAGAGGAAGATGGAAGATAAAAACTGAAAGAGACAACACAAAAGATCCTCCATTTTGTCTCATACCTATTGCTGTACTATAAAACCCTCCAATTTAAAACCCATCACCATGGGAAAGCACACACTTCTATTTCACTACACACTCGTCATTTGAACTTCATCACTCCTATCTAGAAGCCATCTCCAAGGAAGGCCTCAGGTCAAAAGCAGTGCTCTCCAGTGGGTCAGTGCCTGCCAGCACAGAAACCTCAAAAACCCCAGGTTTCTGGGATCCAACAGTGCCTCTCTTTTTATTCTCTACAAACCAGGACTACACCATTCACCTAACACATGTTCATTTCCTAACCCTGCTTGTCCCAGCTCTGTATTAAAATTAGCTCCACACCTCTGTGGGACTGAGCACTGCTCCTTGTTGGTCACTCTGGTGGTCTTCTGGGGGTCCTTGGGATGAAGTAAACAGTCTTCTTCTCCATTGAACTTTTCACCTTGTCTGCTTGTGCATGCTCTTTTTAGTCCTTTGATCATCTTCTGGACTTTGATACCAGTTTTCCTGCTTCAGGGCTCTGAAAAACCCCTTTGTCCTGTGGTCCTTGCATCCTGTTTGTGCATTCTAGCTCTTTATCTCATCTTGTAACTTTGCTCTCCTCCTGTTCTTGTAAGTACAGTCAATGTTTAGGAATTCCATTTGCTTTTGTCAGCCCCCTTTTACTCAAAGCATTTCTTGATGCTCGATTCTTAATTCTTAATTTCTCTGTCTCAGTCCCTTCTTTTCTAGAAAATTAGCAAATTCTTTTACTTAATCATATCGATACCTTTCCCTTTTTCCAATTTACCTCCACAGTTCTCTCTTCTCAGCGTGTATCCCTCATTGCATCTCCATGTATTGCCCCTAAGGAAGTCAGTGCTGCTCTCCACTTTAACATCCTCCAATTCCAAACAAGTATTGCAATAGACAGCACCAGACTCACATCTGCTAATGTCAGTATGACAATGAGAGGGTGGTGAAGTGTGTTCAAATTCCCAGCTGTAGTTGGTGACCATCCAATGAGCGCATTCCACCAGTGATGATTTGGGCCCTGGTTTACTCTTTGTAACACTTTGCTTATCTCTTTTATATCATTCTAGACTGTAACTAGAATCCTTTGCCCATTTTCTGAATCTCTTTCGGGATTTTTGTCGAGTTCTGGCGTTTCATTACTAATGAAATGAACCTTCCTAATGCAATGTTCATTCCAATGGGTCTAGGTGATAATTTATGATATATTGTGTAGTTAGATCTCATCAGCTGGTGGGATGTGACTGGTGCCAAGTATCAAAAGGCATACCTGACAGTCCTGATAAAATTTCAAATATAAATATTAGAATGGTTCTTAGTAGGTAAGATTCCATTGTTATCATCTATTTCCACAGAAGCACAAGCGGTTCTTAAACATGCACAGCCTTGACCAATATATACAAGTACAGTCTTTTGACTAGATTTCTGCAAGTTAAATTACTGAATGTTCTCAACTGCAATGTACTCATTTTGCTTGAGTAAGTTTAAGTTTCAGTTCATTGTCGCCTGGTATGACTTTCCAAGGGGCTTCTGTAGCCTTTTTCACTAGGGAATGGTGAATCCAGGCACTCTGTTCCTTGATCTTTACTGCAGGGAAGGCAGGAAGGAGCACCTGGAATGGACCCTCCCACTGTGGCTCCAGAGTTTTCTCTGTAAGAGAATTAACATACACATCATCTCCAGGCTGTGTGTCCTGCACTGCTCCGTCTGTCCCTCTGCTCTGAGTTCCAGCCACATGTTTCTCAATTTCTCTGAGTTTCTCACTTAAGGCTACCATACAGGCAATCATCCTTTCTTCCCCCACTTCAGTGGACAATCCCTTTTGCACTCCATATGGTCTCCCATAAAGCATTTCAAAGGAACTTAGTTTTTCTTTGGCTCCTGGCTTGGTTGAGATCCCCATCAATGCCAGTGGGAGAGCTTGAGGCCAGGGTAAATTAGCTTCTTGTCCTAGCCTCACAACTTGCTGCTTAATTTAATGATTCATTTTCTCTACTCGGCCACTTGACTGGGGACCATATGGGGTATGGACCTCCCAGTCTATGCCCAGGTGACGACTGATTAGGTGCACTATTTTTGAAATCCGGGGGATGAGGGAAAATTTGGCTGGATATTAGGAAAAAAGATTTTGACGGAAAGAGTGATAAAAGTACTGGAATGATCAGCCCGGTGAGGTGGTGGAGTCACCATCCATGGATGTGCTAAAACAAAGACTGGATGTGGCACTTTGGGCCAGGGTCAAGTTGAAGTGTTAGGTCATGGGTTGGATTTGATGTTCTTGAAGGTCTCTTCCAACTTACTCAATCTGTGAAATCTCTAAATTCTGTGAATTCTGTGAATCTCAAAATTTTGGGTTTGGAGACAGCAAGAACATGACCTCTGTATAAGGACAAAACAGCTCTGTGTTTAGTGGAGTGGAGACTGGGGACAGAAGAAGAGAGCCCAGGGAGGGATTCAAGGGAAGTTTCATAGATGGAGGATCCTTTAGACATAGCTAAAAACAGGCTGAGGAAGAAAGAATTAATGCCAAGAGCAGATAGGATGGTTCAGAATGGACCCAAGGTTAAAGAAATTTCTCTCCCAGGGCAGGGCTGTGGTGCAGCACATCCCCCAGAAGGAGTCAGGAGCAGCCCAAGGCTTTGTGTGTGCAGGCAGAGGCAGGCAGGACGCAGAGCTGTCAGCAAAGGAAGGGGCCAGCCAGGTGGGGCAGCCGGGGGATGAGGACAGCCTGCAGGGACAGAGGGGCAGGGCATGGACACCGTAGGACAGCCTGGGCTGCAGAGGGCACAGGGATGGGCAGCAGCTGAAAGGCCCTGCCAGAGCCAAGTGCTGCAGCACTTTGGCCATGGCTGCTGGCCCTGGGCCCTTGGCCAGCAGGGGACAAGTGAGCCTTGCTGTGCTGGGGCCTCATTGCCTCCTTGTCCCTGCTCAGCAGCCTGGCAGGGGCCGCCCCATGGTGCTGCCCTTGGCATTGCACATCCCCAGAGCCCAGTGCCCCGGGAAGAGCCCTGAGCAAGGAGGGAGGGACAGGATCTGCCTTGCCAGGGGCTGGGGCTCAGCCCTTGGCCCTTGGCATTGCTGAGACACATCCAGGTTTGCTCAGCATCACAGACACCTTTCCCTTGTTTGTCCCCACCAGTCATCACTGCCTCCAGTGTTCTGCTCTAACTGGAACGTGGGGAGACTTTCTCAGTCCTTTCCCTCAGTGGGATCTATTAAAAGTTTCAGATATTTTGAAGTTTCAATCTGAGACTGAGTTCTTCACAAGTTTTTTGAACACACTCTCTCAGGAACTGAGTCATGTGTAAACAGCACCGAATCTCTAAGAGGGTCATTAAAGTCCTTGTGCTGTGTCTGTGCTGCTGAGCTGGGCTGGGATCCTGGCATAGAAGGAGCACTTGGAAACCAAGAAGAGCTTTAAAAACCCATTTCTCTTGATGAGCAGCTCTTCTCCCAGCCCAGCAGGGCTGAGGGCACTGCCTGCAGCCACCCCAGGCACAGCACAGAGGCACAGAGAGCTTCAATCAGTCAGAGCTGGGAAGATGCTCCCAAGTGCCTGGGGCAGAATCACTCCCAGCCCTGGACACAGGAAGCCTCTGGCTGCAGGACAATGCAGCTGCAGCTCCTGCAGGGATCTCCTAAAGCTGAAACATCCCAATGCCTGCAGACTCTGTGAGTACATTCTCTGATTCTCTCTCCTGTAGAGCAGCCAGGGGTGCCCAGGGCTGTCCTGCAGAGCAGGGTCCTGCAGCCCAGGGTGCTGTGCTGGGCAGGGACTCTGCTGCCTGCCAGGGACAGCTCTCAGCCAGCCCTGGGAGCTGCTGACAGCACTGGGGGACAAGGTCTGGGTGGAGGGAGACAGCTGGTGAGACTTGGAAGTGTTCTCCTTGAGTGGTGAGGATGGTGCATAGATCAGGACTGATCCCAGCACGACATTTAACGACAGAACATTTCCAAATAGATTATAAAGGGAGCACAGCATGTCAGGGGCTGCATAAAAGAGAAAATCCTGATTTTATAATCTACTGCTCAGGGTTGCCTAGATGGAAAATTGAACATTGATATTCACATGTCTGTTGAGGTTGAGAACCATAAAAACAATTTCTCTCATTTCTGAATAAACCAGGCAAAGAAAGAAATCAGCACAGGGTCCCTTACAGGCAGCATCAGTGTTGCTTTTCCAGCCTCCTCAGGGTTGCTCTGACTTTGCCATCAGAGCCTGCAGAGGCAGAGCTGGCCCTGGCAGTGCCCTGTGCTGGGAGGGGTCTGCAGGGCAGAGCTGAGCCCCCAGGGCTGGGCTGGGCTCTGGCAGCACTGGCAGGGCCCAGCCCTGGGCACAGGGAAGCAGCAGCTGGCAGGGAGAGCTCCAGGCAGCAGAGCCCTGGGCAGGCAGTGGGGGGAAAGTGACACCAAGCTGGGCTGGGATATTTCAAGTCATCTCCAAACCAAACTATTGAATTATTACTGTTCTTACAGATCCCCATGCCAAGACACCAAAAATGTCCAACAGCAGCTCCATCAGGCACTTCCTCCTGCTGGCATTGGCAGACACGCGGCAGCTGCAGCTCCTGCACTTCTGCCTCTTCCTGGGCATCTCCCTGGCTGCCCTCCTGGCCAACGGCCTCATCATCAGCGCCGTAGCCTGCGGCCACCACCTGCACACCCCCATGTTCTTCTTCCTGCTCAACCTGGCCCTCACTGACCTGGGCTCCATCTGCACCACTGTCCCCAAAGCCATGCACAATTCCCTCTGGCACACCAACAACATCTCCTACTCTGCATGTGCTGCTCAGCTCTTTTTCTTTGTGTTCTTCCTCTCAGCAGAGATTTCCCTCCTGACCATCATGTGCTACGACCGCTACGTGTCCATCTGCAAACCCCTGCACTACGGGACCCTCCTGGGCAGCAGAGCTTGTGCCCACATGGCAGCAGCTGCCTGGGCCAGTGCCTTTCTCTATTCCCTGCTGCACACAGCCAATACATTTTCCCTGCCCCTGTGCCAGGGCAATGCCCTGGGCCAGTTCTTCTGTGAAATCCCCCAGATCCTCAAACTCTCCTGCTCACACTCCTACCTCAGGGAACTTGGGCTCCTTGCAGTTAGTGCCTGTTTAGGACTTGGTTGTTTTTTGTTCATTGTTTTCTCCTATGTGCAGATCTTCAGGGCTGTGCTGAGGATCCCCTCTGAGCAGGGACGGCACAAAGCCTTTTCCACCTGCCTCCCTCACCTGGCTGTGCTCTGCTTGTTTGTCAGCACTGGTGTATTTGCCTACCTGAAGCCCCCCTCCATCTCCTCCCCATCCCTGGATCTGGCCTTGTCAGTTCAGTACTCAGTGGTGTCTCCAGCCCTGAACCCCCTCATCTACAGCCTGAGGAACCAGGAGCTCAAGGCTGCCGTGTGGACACTGATGACTGGAGGATTTCAGAAATTTTTAAGTGGTTGCCAATTACTGTGTGTCTCTTGTACTAAAAGTCTTTGACAATTATCTTGATCTGAGGGTTTTTATCCCTTTGTTTTAATTTTTTAATATTATTCATGAACTATGCCAAATATTTCTGCCATCTCTCCCTTTAATTTCCCCTCCAAATTTACTGTGACCTATGGATTGTGTGACTTCAGAGCTGAGCTCTTGATCATTTTAAATGAAATAAAGCCTATCCCAAAAGCCTTTTCATGACAGATGCCCCTTGTGTTCCCTTCCCTGGAGCTGCAGCAGCAATGTCTGTGTGCAGAGCTGGGGACAGATCAGTGATGGCACAGCTGGCCACACCATTCCTGATCCAGGCCAGGTGCCATTGCCCACCTGGGCACACTGCTGGCTCATGCCCACCCAGCTGTCCATCACTGCCCCCAGGTCCCTTTCTGCCTGGCCCCTGTCCAGCCACTCTGTCCCCAGCCTGGAGCACTGCAGGGGTTGTTGTGGTCAAGGTGCAGGACCCAGCTCTTGGTCTTGTTAAACCTCACCCTGTTGGATTTGGGCCCTGGATCCAGCCTGTCCAGGTCCCTCTGCAGAGCTCTCCTACCCTCCAGCACATCCACACTCACACCCAGCTTGGTGCCATCTGCACATTTGCTGATGGTAGACTAGGTTCCCTTCTCAAAATCATCAATAAAGATGTTAAACAGCACTGGGCTCAGACTGATCCTGGGGGGACACCCCTGCAAACATACTGGATGTGGCACCATTCCCCACCACTCTCTGAGCCCAGATGTCAAGCCAGATCTTATCCCAGGCAAGGGGAATAAGGGGAGCTCAGACAGGACATGTGGAAAAGCTTTGTTCCCATGGGCTCACACAGGTTCTGAGATGCTGCCTTGTCTCTGTCCTTTGGGATTTGCAAATTCAGACCAAATCATGCCTTGAAGCACTTGGTCTGACCCAGTTTGTGACAGCTTGGGCTGCAGACTTGCTGAGGTCCCTTCCAACCTCGGCTCCCTGATATTCCCAGGATAATGCTTCTCTCAATTTTGGAATGGGCCAGAGCAGATGTTTATGGGACAGGAACCCTCTGGGGCTGTAGGGGACCTGATGCTTATGAGGTTCATAAGCACATCTCATTAGTTGGGGCATTTCAGTACTTGAAGAAACATCCAAGTTTTCCCACCAGAAGAGAAAAAAATTTCCTAGAACTTCACTGATGACAGGAGAAGAAATCCTGCTCTTCCCCTCTACTGGTGTAACCACTCTACTCTCCTTAATTTTATGTCCCTCGTCATTTGGGAATTTCCAGCTCTCCTGTTTAAATGGCCTCGTCTAAGGACATCTCCTCACTAGACCAGATGATTCCATGTGCTTCCCATTGCTCCCAGATTTCCCCCTGCAGTTTTTCTCTGGTCATTCCACACCAATCAGCATCTTAGTAATATTTTCATTCGTCATAGAACCACCCTTTCTAATCTTTGTCAAAAACTGTCCCTGCATTGAAATTCCTTGAGCATGGTGGACACATCAGATACGGCTTTGACATTGCACAGAGCTGAGGGATGAATTTTGATGTTTAATAAATTATATCATTGCTATGTTTCTTATATTGGCCCTCAAGGGAAACCTTTCTGTGCCTTTGAGTCTCAGCAGTTCCTGACCCCCAAAGGACACAAACCTGATGAGCTCTGGTGCCCACTGCACTGGTGGCTCTTGCACCTCCCTCCATAGGCACAGCAGAGCTCCCTTGTCCCACAGAGTCCCTGGCAATGCAGGGATGAAGGAAACAGGACAGGCTGTGGGGATCAGGGGCAGGGCACGGCCAGGGATTTGGGGTGGTTGTGAGCCCAGGGCAGGAGCCGGCCCTTGGCCTTGCTGAAGCTCATCCAATTGTCCTGGGCCCATGGCTCCAGCCTGGCCAGATCCCTGTGCAGAGCTTGCTGCCCTGCAGCACAGCCACACTCCCAGCCAGCTTGGGCTCCCCTGGACACTGACTCAGGGTGCCCTCCATGGCCTGGTGCACATCAGCAAGGAACACATTGAACTGCCCTGGCCCCAGTCCTGAGCCCTGGGGACACCCCTGCATGTGGCTCCATTGCCCAGCACTCCTTGGGCTGCACTTGTGTTTGCCATGGAGCTGGGCCTGCCTTGGCTTCTGTTTGCTGACCCCAAATGAACATCCCTCTGTGTCTGGGGCAGCTCCTTCTCCAAGGAAAGCAGCTGGGACTTGGTGCCAAGGACCTGAAAGCTGCAGGCACAGCCTGGACTGGAGGGAGCTCAGATTTGCACTGGGCTGCTCTGAGTGCCAGGGCTTGGATGAGGGAAATGGTGGGGTGGGGGTAGGGACAGAGTGTGATTGATTGTCAGCCATAAAGGGTCAGAGAGCATGAGGAGGTGCTGGGGATCAATATCAGCTGGAGATTGGCAATATCCATCTATAACCTGGAAAAGAATAAATGGGAAAACCATATATTCTTGCTCATTGTTTTTAAATGACATGTTACAAATTCAGTGAAAGCTTAGACAAGTTCTGCCTTATGCTCAGGTTTCTGGAAGTAGCTCTGATTCAAGTACCTGAAACCCAAATTGCCTTTGCTCACAAGTTCCTTCTAATGGCAAATTATGTCTAGTATAAAATGAATTATATATTTTGAATGGACTCAAGATTAACAGACAAGAGACTTTAAATCAAATACTTAGTGCAAAGGATAAACAAAAGAAGTACAGGTAGATACAAACGCAGTGCACAATAAAGTTACCTATATTACAGCTAGTGAAGAAATAGCAGAGATCAGGAGCCAATGTAACTTACCACTGAACTGATGAGGGAGTGCACATGGAGCCCTTTCACTCAGCTTCCAGAAAAGGAACCACAAAGATTCATCCAGACTTGGGAGTGAAGCCCTGCCAGTTTCCAGGGACTATGCAGAAGAGTTTTGTATGGAGAAAGTTCTGTGTATATTTTATAGTTTGTAAAGTGAAGTGTGTGTCACTCAGAAATTCAAGGCTTATCTCCCTCCCTTCATTCTGCTCTCAAGGCAGGATGTTCATGGTCAGCTGGGAATTCCACCTCCCTGGCACCAGAGATAACTCAGCACAGGACAGATGTCCAGCCTGGGTTATCTCAGCAATTGCTGAGAGGGGGAAGATGCCCTGAGTGATGGCCCAGCTGATGGACAGAACAGATGAGCTCTGCTGTGCCACAGGGGAAGTCCTGCTGCAGGAAGCTCATGGAACCAGGGGGCCGTTGTGACATTGTGATGGCTCCTGGAACCAAGGAGAGAGACCATGGTGACACCAGTGAACCTCCTGGAGCCAAGGAGAGAGACCATGGTGACACCAATGAACCTCATGGAACCAGAGAGACAGACCATGGTGACACCAATGAACCTCCTGGAACCATGGAGTGAGACCACTGTGCCACCAATGAACCTCCTGGAACCAGGGAGAGAGACCATGGTGACACCAATGAACCTCATGGAGCCAAGGGACCTTTGTGACACTGCATGGCCTCAGGGAACCAAGGAGTTCAAAGGTCTCAAACATTCTTTACAGGGTTCTGCCTTAGGGATCGGGGAACCTCCTTGGTGGCACCTTGGGCTGGCACACACCTGAGGAGTGACTCTGTTTTTAATGGTGAAAGTTAGGAATTCTAGATTCTTCTAAGAAAAGTAAAGGAAAATCCTGTCTCTGTCTGAGTGCAGCCAGTTCTCCAAGCAAAGCTGGTCCCAGATGAGGGAGGACAGACAGGATGGAGTTGGGGAATATGGAGCAAGGTTGTCCACACTGGGTCAGACCTCAAGTCACAGCTCCTCTGAGCAGGCCAGACCTCCTGAGGAGAGACCCTGGATCAATATCAGTCACAGAGTGCTGCAGTCAACTCTGCTCTAAACAGAGCAGTATTAAAAACCATTCATTCAAAATAGGAATGGATATTTCTTAGAAGCTCTTTGAAATATTTCTCCCTAAGTGGAATTGAAAACCTTCCTGATGAACTGAACCAGACCAGAGGGAAATCAAGGCAGAGCCGTGGTTTGTCAGGACTTGCTTGATCCCAGTGAGCCCCGTGGTGCATTTGGTGCTGAGCCCTTGAACCTCAGGACCTGAGAGGAGATTGCAGTTATCTTTCCAAGACTGAGAGTCAGAAGAAAAACCCAAAGTGTCTCAAACCATTAATGGGTTCCACTGAGGTCCATCCCTAACAGGATTCTCTTTGACTCCTTCGAGGAGAGAATTGGGGGCCATGAATGTCCAAAAACATCTGAGAGACTGAGAGATGAAAGGACAAAGGAAAGCACCTCAAAAATTGAAGTACCTTAAAGATCCCATGAGCCCCACTGAGTGTTGTTACTGAGAAAGGCTCTCAAGAGACTAATTAAAGCAGAGAATGGGAGGCCATGATTGCACAAAGCTCTCAGAGACTCCAAGGCAAAAGCAAAACCCAAAGTCCATGGAAAAACCTGCAGTCCCTGGGAGCATGAAGGAGCCCCCAGGGCCATTCCTGACCAAGGCTCCCCAGGGACTGGTCCCAGCAGATCCCTGAGGCCACTGGCATGTGGGGGGATGCTGAGGGCAGGACAAGGGCTGACAGTGCCCAGCCTTGCTGGGGCTGTGCCAGGAGGCCCCAGTGGCTCAGGACAAGGTGTCTGCGCACAGCCCTTGGTGGCACAGACCCTGCTGTGCCCCAGGCCACCAAGACTTGGCTTCTCTTTGTCCCCTCCTGTCATCACTGCCTCCAATTTCCTGCTCTGACTGCAACCTGGGCACACTTTCTCAGTTGTGTCCCTCAGTGGGAACCATTAAAAGTAAAAGAAACTTTGGACTTTGATTGTGACTTGGAGCTCTTGAGAGGTTTCCTAACAAACCACAGCTCTGCCTTGATTTCCCTCTGGTCTGGTGCAGTTGATGAGGAAAGTTTCAACTTCAGTTAAGGACAAATATTACAAGAAGAACTTCTAAGAAATGTAACCACATTCCTATTTTAAATGGTGTCCTTTTTATTACTGTTCTCTATAGAGCAGAGGTGATTGCAGCATTCAGTGACCGATACTGATCCAGGGTCACTCCTCAGGAGATCTGGCAAAGGGGTTTTCCTTTTTTCTTGAAGCAATCTTCTAATTTCCCCCACTGCAAACAGACACACTCCTCAGGTGTGTGCCAGCCCAAGGTGCCACCAAAACCACTGCAGAGCTGCCCTGGGCCAGCTGTGAGGGTGGATCATCATCCCAACCTGCACTGGGCACTGCCAGGGGCTGTGGCCATGGACACTGCACTGACCCCACTGCTGGGTTTGGGTGCCATGGCAACAATGAGACGTTTAATTTACCTTGGAAACCCTGGGGAGGACTGGGACACACTGGGGAACACTGGGAATGCTGAGGGGGAATCTGGGTGGACTGGGATGGACTGTGGGCGTACACAGAGACACACTGGGACATACTGGGACTGATACTGGGCAATACTGGAGCAAATTTTGAATACTTTGAGCAATTCTGGGGTATACTGGGACAAGCTGGGGACACTCTGAATAGTGTGGGGATGACGTGGGTGTACTATGGATGACACTGGGGAGAACTGGAAGAGAATACAAATGAACTCAGGTGTATTGGGAGGGCCTGGAGAGGTGCTGGGGTTGAATTGAACTGTACTGGGGATGAACTGGGCTGTACTGGGAGGGACTGGAGGGGTGCAATGGGCTGCTCCCACCCCCGCCCATCGTTGCCCTCAGCCAATCAGCGCCGGGGATCGGGGAATGGGGGCGGTGCCTGGTGAGGGCGCCATCTTTTCCTTTTTGCCTATAACTCCCATCATGCAGCGCGGCCCATTAGAGCCCCATTGGAGCTGGGACTACAACGTCCATCATGCCCCGCGCTCCACAGAACTCCGCTATCTGCCCCCTCCCCCCATGTACCATAAGCGTCCCCCACACTCTCCAGGATCCCGAACTGCCCCCTCACCATCCTCTCAGAAGCCCCCAAAAGCGGCTCCGGATTCCCTGATTGCTCCCAGCGCCATAGATTCCCGTTACAATCACTTCTGGGAATTAATCTCCTGTCACCTCCCGCGGCCCCATAGCCCCATATAACGCAGTTTCACCTTTAAAACACCCGCCGTGTTCCGCGCCATAAAGGGCCCCGTTAGACCTCCCCAAGCTCCCCCCAAATGCTGCCGAACCTTACACGTTCCGTCCTGAACACCTCAAGTCACAGCTCGGACTCAAAAGCGTCCCCCAGGTGCCTTGCCGGACCCCAAATGCCCCGTCCGAGACACTTCCGGGACTACAGCTCCCGTCATGCACCGCGCCCGACAGAGAGACATTGCGGCTGCGCCTTCAACCCCCGTGATGCTCCGCGGCTCCATTGAACAGTATTCTACCCGCGCCTACAACTCCCATCATCCCCCCCGCCCCAGAGAGCCCCGTTCGAGCCCCCCAAGTGCCCGCCCGGACCCCGAAGGGCTCCACATTCCCCTCCCTGACCTCCAAGTTTTCCCCCCGGACCCCCAAGAGCTGCCCCGGACGCCGAGGTGTCCGTCAGAATCCCTCAGTGCCCTGCCCAGTGCCCACCCGGCTCCCTGAAGTGTTCTCCAGACCCTCAAGTTCTCTCGAAATTCCCTCCACAGACCCAAATCTGCCCCAAATGTGCCCCAAAAAAGTTTCCATAGATCCCAAATTGGCATAAAAAGGTTTATAAAAGGACTGATAAAAAGACTAGCATAAAGAAGGAGAAATCAACAGCCAATAATTTAAAGGATTTGTGTTGCTTCGATCCAATGACTTGTAACTTCTCTGGTTTCTAAAAAATTGATAGATTTTAATATAAAAACTAAAATTAGATAATCAAAAATAATGTTTCTTTTTAGAAGTACAAAAATAAATGTCTTTAGTAAATTGAATTATTTTTCATTTATTAAATGAAAAACTGCTAATATTTCCTTTTATAAGGAAAATATATTTATAATTTTATTGCTTACTTTAATTGTAATTATAAGAATAAATTTATAGGGATTTTGTTTTTATGTTTCTGGATATCAGTCCCAGGTGGGCAATATCAGACACGGTGAGGGTGGGGGTGAGGAGCAGGTTGTCCAAACAGGGTCAGCCCTGAAAGGGATCATTCTTCTCTGTGCCCAGATCTCCTAGGGAGACATTCAGCATCAACATCACCTGGGGAATGATCTATCATTTTTCTATCTCCTCTGCAATGAGCTGAAAAATAAAAATAATATGCCCTTGATTAAAACTAAAAAGCATGAGGTGCACTTTGAAATCCCCCTCCCTAACAGAGTCCCAAAGTGACTGCAAGCAGCTGCACAAGCCCTGGAGGCTTGAAGACAATGGAAGGAAGACAAAGAGCTCCCAAGGCCTTTGTGTATTTTAATGATGCCCAGATTTGGGGATTTGGGGCTGATGGCAGGAGCCTGAGGCACTGAGAGAAGGTTGAAGAAGCTGCTGCAGGAGTCAGCAGCAAAACTGCAAGTGCCTTGGAGCATCAGTGGCCGCCATGAGTGAGGGCAGGGAGTGCCCAAGGCTCCCCAGGGCCTGGGGAGAGCAGATCCTTGAGGGCAGGATTGCAGGAGCCAAAGGCTGTGAGCAGGGAACTGCAATGCTGAGCAAGGCCTGGGCTGGCTGGAGGAAGCAGAAAGGCCAAGGCTGAGCCCAGGCCTGGGACAGCAGGGCCTGTCCCTCACGGGTGGCTCGGGGCTGTTGCTGGGGCAGTGGGATGGCAGGGGCAGCAAGGACAAATGGCATCAGCCTGCAAGCCCTGCCAGCCTCCTCAGGGAGGGCCGAGGCAGAAGCAAAGTGCGGCCCCTGCCAGGAAAGTTCCTTCTGTGGGGCCTGCAGAGGCCCTGCCCGAGCCCAGGGGACAAAGGCCTGGGTGCCTCTGGCCCTGCCAGCCCTGCCCAGCCCTCGGCCATCTCTCCTGCACCCTGTGCCCCCTGTGCGTGCTGCTCCTCTGCCCTGGCCGGCTGCGCTCGCCCATCTCGCTGTCCCCCCCAGCATTTCTCAGCCCAGCATTTCTGTGCCCTCCCTGGGCTCCCTGCACCCGGCGCTGCCGGCTCCTGGCACACAGAGCCGTGCCGTGGCCCGGCCGCACGCTGGGACACCTCGGCCACCGACATTCTGCCCTGGGAGGGACTTTTGTGTTCCCTCAGCTCCAGGGTGAACCTTCCAGGCTGCACTTTGGGGAGGATTCCTTCTCTTCCCTCTGCCAGGGAAAGCTCTGTCTGCTGCTGTTCACAAAGGGAGAAGGGCTGGTGGGAGGTTATGAGATGTGGTGGTCAGAGTCTGTTTGGGGTACAGGGACCATGAAATTATTGCGTTTTTAAATATTCTGTGAAAGAAAGAGGGGCAGCAACAAAACTTTTACACTTGAATTATGGAGAGAAGTCTTCATACTCTTCAGGATGCAGATTTGGAGAATAACAAATTCAGGTACTGATTTTTTAAAGGGAACATTTCTTAAGAACAAAGTGGTCCATGAAGCATGGCCACAGTTCAAGAAAGAAATATTGAAGGAGCAGGAGCACACTGTCCCTGTGTTCCAGAATGTGAGCTAGTGAGGAAAATGTCTGGCCTGGTTGGGCACGGAGCTTTTTCCAGGAACTCGGGGGAAGAAGAAGGTGCGTCACTTTTGGACAGAGGGAAAGGAAGCTCAGGTAGTGTTTAAAGATGTCTTTAGGTCATGCAGAAAGAAAAGCAGAGAGGTGAAAATTCCATTAGAGCTTAACCTGGCAACGCCAGTGAAAAATAATGAAAAATATTTTTATAACTGCATTAACAGCAAAAGCAGGGACAAGGAGAACCTTATCCCTTTATTGGCTGCAGTGGTGAATATACTAACTGAAGATGAGGAAAGGTTTGAAGTACTTAACACATTTTTTGCCTCAGTTTTCAACAATAAGACAGGTTGTTCTCAGGACCAGTGCTCTCCTGAGCTGGTGGATGGGGACAGGGAGCAGAACAGAACCCTGTAATCCAGGAGGAAGCAGCTGGGGACCTGCTGAGCCACTCAGATGCTCACAGGTGTCTCTGGGAGCAGATGGGATCCATGCTAGGGGGATGAGGCAGCTGGTGGATGAGGTCCCCAAGCTGCTGTCCATCATTTCTCATCAGTCCTGGCTCAGCAGGGAGGTCCCAGAGGACTGGAGGTGCCAATGTGACCCCATCCCCAGGAAGGGCTGGAAGGAGGATCTGGGGAACTCCAGGCCTGTCAGCCTGAGCTGGGTGCCGGGTGAGGTGATGGAACAGATCACCTTGAGTGCCATCACAGGGCACCTCCAGGATGGCTGAGGGATCAGAGCCAGCCAGCGTGGATATCAATATGTGCATTGATGATCTGGATGAGGGCATTGAGTGCACCATCAGCAAATGTGCAGATGGCACCAAGCTGGGTGTGAGTGTGGATGTGCTGGAGGGTGGGAGAGCTCTGCAGAGGGACCTGGACAGGCTGGATCCAGGGCCCAAATCCAACAAGGTGAGGTTTAACAAGAGCAAGTGCAGAGCCCTGCACCTTGACCACAACAACCCCTTCAGTGCTCCAGGCTGGGGACAGAGTGGCTGGAGAGGGGCCAGGCAGAAAGGGACCTGGGGGCACTTGTCTGTGGAAAAGTGAAGTTCTCCAAGGGGATCTTGCCTGAGCTGCGTGCAGAGGAATCCACATCAGGCCAGGCTGGGGGTGCTCAGTGGCCAGTCAGTTGCGTTGACTGGAAGCTTTTCATGGAGCATTTCCAGGGATGGAATGTTGGGTCTGCCACAGCTGTGGTGTCCCAGAGGGGGGAATGTTGGCACTGCCCTGCTCCTAGCCAGCAGGAGTAGGACAGTGATTCTTCACCTGTACTCAGCACTGGTTGGGCAGCACCTGGAGTGCTGTGTCCAGTTCTGAGCCCCCCACTATAGGAAGGACATGGAGGGGCTGGAGCAGTAACAGAGGGGGGCAACAAGGCTGGTGAGGGCTCTGGAACACAAGTCCTGGGAGGAGCAGCTGAAGGAGCTGCTATCCTTTATCCTGGACAACAGGAGGCTCAGTGGAGACAAGGTGGAGTCAGGGAATAGACGGGACTTGATGATCTCCAAGGTCTTTTCCAGCCTTCCTCATTCTGTGATTGTCTGAAACCACCCCTGCAGCAATTGCAGGATGAGCCCTGGACCTCCTCCTCAGAAGGTGCAGCAGCTCAGGTCCCTCAGCTTCTCCTCACAGCCCCCAAAGCCCATCCTGTCAGTCCTGCAGAGCCTCTCCAGCCCCTCCTCATTGCCCACAACAGGGAGCCCCACAGCCAGACACACCAGCCCAGATGTGCCCCCCTGGCCTGGGGTGCCTCTGGAAAGAGCAGCACCAGGCACTGCAGGACCCTGTAGACAATTCCTGAAGCACTTGGAGGTTGATTCTGCTCCTTAAGGGATGTTCCTATTGAGCTAGCTCAGGAACTGAAATGGGGAGTGGGGCCAGAGAGGAAAGGGCAAACAGGGATGGACTGATTGCATGGGAGGGCACAGGGAGGGCAAGAGGAAGAAATCTGGATAAGGAAAGACTAAAGAAAGGAAATGTGAAGCAAAGGAAATGCTCAGGGCAGTCTGGGGGTGGCTGCCAGGCAGCCCTGGCTCTGAGCAGCAACGTCTGCAGTGGGACAGGAAAGTCACAGCTCATGGGAACAAACTTTCTGTCTGACTTCAGAGGCCACGACAAACCTGAGTGGTTTCCCTCTGGTCCTGCAGGCCTTGCTGGCCCCAGGGGCTGATGGCATTTGTGCTCCCTCAGGTCCCTCTGCCCACAGCAGCACCATGGCGGTGCTGACGCCTGCTCTGTGCAATGCAAACAGGGGCTCCTGAGGCAGTGCTGCCGTGTGTGTGCCTGCAAGGATGGGGCACCTGTGTGAGCTGGGGGAGAGGCCAGGGCTGCAGAGGGGGGATGTTGTTGGCAGGTGCACGAGGACGCTCTGGGACGCTGCCCTGGGGTGTCCAGCGCACTGGGGATGGATCAGCCCCTGCTCTGCTGCTCCTTGCCAGGCTCTCCCCTTGCAGGGACCTTGCAGAGCACCAGCCATGCTGTTTGGGCCCAGCCTGCCCACGGCCAGCCTGGGGCTGCTCCCGGGGCTTTTCTGTGCTCAGCGTTGGCCTGGCCAGGTGTTCTGGAGAGAGCCTGGGCAAGGAGCCTCCAGCCCCCAGGCCCTGCCCTGAGGTGTCAGCGCTGCCCCAGCAGTGCCCATGGCCTGTCCCTGCTGCAGCCCTGGCACTGCCACCCCCAGGGCTGTGCCCGGCCCCGAGAGCACTCAGGCCCTGCAGCAACACCAGGGGCAGGAGGGCAGCGGGGCAGTGGCACGGGAGCAGCACTGGCAACACCAAGTGCTGCTGCTGCTGCTGCTGGGCACAGCTGCTGTGTCAGCACTGATCTGCCCCAGCTCTGCGCACAGACATTGTTGCTGCAGCTCCAGAGAAGGGAACAAAAGGGGGATCTCTGTTGAAAACTCTGCTGGGAGAGAGATCCATTAGTTCGTTTAAAACCACCAAAAGTGCTTGCCCTCATTGATGTGGTCTGTGGGCCACAATGAAGGTGGAGAGAATCAAAATGAGAAATTGCAGAGAGAATGGCTTTTCTTTGTGGACTATATTGCAACTATAAAATAAACACAAAGATTGCCCAATATGAAACCCGCAAGAAGTATGAAATATGATTTTTATTGCAAGTGATTAGCAGAAAGTGCCAAGAAGCTTACTGTTTCATACGCCATCTAGTCATCAGTGTCCACACTGCAGCCTTGAGCTCCTGGTTCCTCAGGCTGTAGATGAGGGGGTTCGTGGCTGGAGGCACCACTGAGTACAGAACAGAAACCACCATGTCTAGGGTTGGGGAGGAGATGGAGGGGGGCTTCATGTGGGTAAATGTGGCAGTAATAACAAAAAGGGAGATCACAGCCAGGTGAGGGAGGCAGGTGGAAAAGGCCTTGTGCCTTCCCTGCTCAGAGGGGATCCTCAGCACAACCCTGAAGATCTGCACATAGGAGAAAACAATGAACACAAAACAGCCAAGTGCTAAACAGACACCAACAGCAATGAGCCCAAGTTCCCTGAGGTAGGAGTGTGAGCAGGAGAGCTTGAGGATCTGTGGGATTTCACAGAAGAACTGGCCCAGGGCATTGCCATGGCACAGCGGCAGGGAAAATGTATTGGCTGTGTGCAGCAGAGCATGGAGAAAGGCACTGGCCCAGGCAGCTGCTGCCATGTGGGCACAAGCTCTGCTGCCCAGGAGGGTCCCGTAGTGCAGGGGTTTGCAGATGGACACGTAGCGGTCGTAGCACATGATGGTCAGGAGGGAAAATTCTGTTCCAAGAAAGAAGAAAACCAGAAACAGCTGCGCAGCACATGCAGAGTAGGAGATGTTGTTGGTGTCCCAGAGGGAATTGTGCATGGCTTTGGGGACAGTGGTGCAGATGGAGCCCAGGTCAGTGAGGGCCAGGTTGAGCAGGAAGAAGAACATGGGGGTGTGCAGGTGGTGGCCGCAGGCTACGGCGCTGATGATGAGGCCGTTGGCCAGGAGGGCAGCCAGGGAGATGCCCAGGAAGAGGCAGAAGTGCAGGAGCTGCAGCTGCCGCGTGTCTGCCAATGCCAGCAGGAGGAAGTGCCTGATGGAGCTGCTGTTGGACATTTCTGCACTCTGGGCATTGGGTTCTGTCATGGAGAAAGGGACAGTGAAGAGATAGAGGACACACCTGTAACTGAAATCGAAACCATTTCCCTGACATCCTCTCCTCTAACACACACATAGACACAATTTACATTTTAAGAGTTTAAGAGTAGATTTGTAAACTTCCCCCATATCTCTCCTGGTATTTCTGGATATCTGAAATCTCACCAGTTCTGCTCCCCTCAGGGAGACCAGAGCATGTTCTGTGAGGCAGAGTGATGAGTGGAGGGAGCAGGAAGATGGTCCAGCATTCTGACCAGTTCAGAGTTTCTCTAGGCTTTAAACTTGTTCAGGTGGAGGGTGATTATCCTCCCATGTTTCCCTTAAAAACCACCAGGTACTGCTGAGAGGAGATGGATCCACCAGAGTCCAGCACCACAATTGTAACCAAGGACTGCTGTTGATCATTTGACCAACCCAACAGCATGTCAGCCCTTGTCCTGCCCTCATCATCCCCCCACATGCCAGTGTCCTCAGGGATCTGCTGGGACCAGTCCCTGGGGAGCCTTGGTCAGGAATGGCCCTGGGGGCTCCTTCATGCTCCCAGGGACTGCAGGTTTTTCCATGAACTTGGGGTTTTGTTCTTGCCTTGGAGTCTCTGAGAGCTTTGTGCAATCATGGCCTCCAATTCTCTGCTGTAATTAGTCTCTTGAGAGCCTTTCTCAGTAACAACACTCAGTGGCGCTCATTAATGCTTGAAGGTACTTCATTTTTTTGAGGTAATTTCCTTTGTCCTTTCTTCTCTGAGTCTGGGAGGTTTTTGGAGAATCATGGCCTCCAGTTCTCCCTTCCAAGGTGTCCATGAGGATCCTGTGTTAGAGATAGACCTTTGTGGGACCCATTAATGCTTTGAGACACTTTGGGGTTTTTTTCTGGCATTATTTTTTTTTTAGCATTATTTTCTTGGCATTTATTCTGACTTGGACTCCTAGAAAGGTTTGTGCAATGTCCTGTCAGGCTCTGAGGTTCAAGGGCGCAGCACCAAATGCACCACGGAGCTCATTGTGATCAAGGAACTCCTGACAAACCATGGCTCTGCCTTGATTTCCCTCTGGCCTGGTGCAGTTCATCAGGAAGGTTTTCAAATCCACTTAGGGAGAAATATTTCAAAGAGCTTCTAAGAAATATCCATTCCTATTTTGAATGAATGGTTTTTAATACTGCTCTGTTTAGAGCAGAGTTGACTGCAGCACTCTGTGACTGATATTGATCCAGGGTCTCTCCTCAGGAGGTCTGGCCTGCTCAGAGGAGCTGTGACTTGAGGTCTGACCCAGTGTGGACAACCTTGCTCCATATTCCCCAACTCCATCCTGTCTGTCCTCCCTCATCTGGGACCTGCTTTGCTTGGAGAACTGGCTGCACTCAGACAGAGACAGGATTTTCCTTTACTTTTTTTAGAAGAACGTAGAATTCCTAACTTTCCAGATATAAAAACAGAGTCACTCCTCAGGTGTGTGCCAGCCCAAGGTGCCACCAAGGAGGTTCCCCTTCCCCAAGGCAGAACCCTGGAAAGAATGTTTGAGACCTTTGAACTCCTTGGTTCCAGGAGGTTCATTGGTGTCACCATGGTCTCTCTCCTTGGTTCCATGTTGTTCATTGGTGTCACCATTGTCTCTCTCCTTGGTTCCAGGAGCCATCACAATGTCACAACGGCCCCCTGGTTCCATGAGCTTCCTGCAGCAGGACTTCCCCTGTGGCACAGCACAGCTCATCTGTTCTGTCCATCAGCTGGGCCATCACTCAGGGCATCTTCCCCCTCTCAGCAATTGCTGACATAACCCAGGCTGGACATCTGTCCTGTGCTGAGTTATCTCTGGTGCCAGGGAGGTGGAATTCCCAGCTGCCCATGAACATCCTGCCTTGAGAGCAGACTGAAGGGAGATAAGCCTTGAATTTCTGAGTGACACACACTTCACTTTAAAAACTATTAAATATGAACAAAATTTTCACTATACAAAACTCTTGAGCATAGTCCCTGGAAACAGGTAGGGCTTCACTCCCAAGTCTGGATGAATCTTTGTGGTTCCTTTTCTGGAAGCTGAGTGAAAGGGCTCCATGTGCACTCCCTCATCAGTTCAGTGGTAAGTTACATTGGCTCCTGATCTCTGCTATTTCTTCACTAGCTGTAATATAGGTAACTTTATTGTGCACTGGGTTTGTATCTAACTGAACTTCTTTTGTTTATCCTGGGCAGTAAGTAGTCCTTTTAAAGTCTCTTGTCTGTTAATAAATTTCCATTCTCCAGAACTTGTGAGCAAGAGGAATTTGGGGATCAGGTATCCTGAAACAGAGCTACTGCCAAAAATGGGAGCATGAGCCAGGACTTGTCTAAGCTTTCACTCAAATCAAAATAGATTTCATTTCAAAATAAAAAGAGAGAAGATAATTTTTCATATTTTTTATTTTCATATTTATAAACTGATATCAGCAATCTCCAGTTGATATTGATCTCCAGCACCTCCTCATGCACTCTGAACAGATATGAACATCCAGACCCTTTATGGCTGACAATCAGTCACACTCTGTCCCTACCCCCACCCCACCATCTCCCTCATCCAAGCCCTGGCACTCAGATCAGCCCAGTGCAAATCTGAGCTTCCTCCAGTCCAGGCTGTGCCTGCAGCTTTCAGCTCCTTGGCACCAAGTCCCAGCTGCTTTCCTTGGAGAAGGAGCTGCCCCAGACACAGAGGGATGTTCATTTGGGGTCAGCAAACAGAAGCCAAGGCAGGCCCAGCTCCATGGCAAACACAAGTGCAGCCCAAGGAGTGCTGGGCAATGGAGCCACATGCAGGGGTGTCCCCAGGGCTCAGGACTGGGGCCAGGGCAGTTCAATGTGTTCCTTGCTGATGTGGACCAGGCCATGGAGGGCACCCTGAGTCAGTGTCCAGGGGAGCCCAAGCTGGCTGGGAGTGTGGCTGTGCTGCAGGGCAGCAAGCTCTGCACAGGGATCTGGCCAGGCTGGAGCCATGGGCCCAGGACAATTGGATGAGCTTCAGCAAGGCCAAGGGCCGGCTCCTGCCCTGGGCTCACAACCACCCCAAATCCCTGGCCGTGCCCTGCCCCTGATCCCCACAGCCTGTCCTGTTTCCTTCATCCCTGCATTGCCAGGGACTTTGTGGGACAAGGGAGCTCTGCTGTGCCTGTGGAGGGAGGTGCAAGAGCCACCAGTGCAGTGGGCACCACAGCTCATCAGGTTTGTGTCCTTTGGGGGTCAGGAACTGCTGAGACTCAGAGGCACAGACAGTTTCTCTTCATGGCCAACATAAGAAATGCAACAATGATATAGTTTAATAAGAATCCAATTTCTTCCCTCTGGTCTGTGCAATGTCAAAGCAGTGTCTGATGTGTCCACCGTGCACAAGGGATTTCCATAGAGGAACAGTTTTAGACAAAGCCATTAGAAGAGGGTGATATCATGACAATTGAAACAGAACTAAGACTGATTTGAAATTATCAGGAAACAACTGGAGAAGGAAATCTGGGAGCAATGGGAAGGCCATAGAACCATCTGGTCTAGTGAAGAGGTGTCCTTAGACATGACCATTTAAACAAGAGATGTGGAAACACCCAAATGGAGAGGGACATGAAATAATAGACAGCATAGTGGTAACACAGGTAGAGGGGAAGAACAGGATTTATTCTCCTGCCATCAGTACACATCCAGAAAATTTCTCACCTGGTGGGAAATCTTGGGTGTTTCTTAAAGTACTCAAATGCCCCAGCTAGTGAGATGTGCTCGTGCACCTTACAAGCGTCAGGTTCCCTACAGCCCCAGAGGGTTCCTGTCCCATAAACATCTGCTCTGGCCCATTCCAAAATCAGGAGCAGCATTGTCCTGGGAGCATCAGGGAACTGAGGTTGGGTGAGATCTCAGTAATTCTGACTCCCAAGCTGTCAGAAATTGGGTCAGGTCAAGTGGTTTGAGGTCAGATTTGGTTTGAATCAGGAAATCTCAAAAGACAGTGACAGAGCATCATTTCAGAACCTGTCTGAGCCCATGGGAACAAAGGTTTTCCACATGTCCTGTCTGATCTCCCCTCTTTCCCCCCTTCCACCCATTGTCTTTTGTCTCCCCCCAGGCCCCCCGGTGAAGATCCTGGCTCTGTGTTCTCCATCAGCTCCTGGCTGGCACTGCCAGGCTGGGATGAGGAGCCCCTCAGCCTTCCCTGCTCCGGGCTGGACAAGCCCAGCTCCCTCAGCCTCTGCTCACAGCCAAAGGGCTCCAGCCCCACCTTGGAGGCCCTTCCCTCACCCTGCTCCAGCTGCCAGACATCTTTCCTGCCCTGGGCAACCCAAACCAGGCCCCAGTGCCCTGGATAATCCACGTCCTTGATGTCCTGGTCCCACAGCCCTGGCCCCTTGTCCCCGTGTCAGGCTCTGGGGTTGATTTGTGGAACATCCTTGGGGAGGCAGCAGCGCTGGGGCAGGGAAGACCCAGGGGGACAGAGGACCCTGCTCTGCATGAGCAGCAGGGAAGACTTCCCTGGGGGGGATAATTTGAGTGGGGGCCGTGGCAGAGTGACCAACCCAGTGACCTCACACAGCCCTGCTGGGTTGTCATAGACTGTTCTGTGATGTGACAGCCTTCTATGAGGGGATTCTTCAGACCACTGAACAAGGAAAACTGGTATCAAAATTTGGAAGATGACCAAAGGACTAAAACGAGCATGCACATAGAGTCAAGGAGAAAAGTTCACTGAGAGGGAGACTATTTACTTCATCCCAAAGACCCTCAGATGACCACCAGAGCAACAAGGAGCAGTGTGCAGTCACAAAGAGACATGGAGCTAATTTTAATACTAAGCAGGGACAAGTGGGGTTAGGAAACGAATATGTATTAGGTGCATTGTGCAATCACAGTTTCAGGAGAATAAAAAGAGAGGTACAGGTCACTGAAGGTGTGAGTGTTTTTGGAGGAGCTATCCACCATGCACGTCAGCACTGAATAAATACATGCCTGCTCTTATAACTTATTTTTTGTGGGTTATAGAGAGTTTCTCCATGCTTCATATTGGCGAGCCAGCCAGGAGATCTGTGTCTGGCTCCAGGACCAGTGAAGGAACAGATTCTCTGGTGCATCCCAGGATCTTCCCTAGAGGGAACCTGAACCTTGTCTCGCTCACTGTGGGGACAGACAATGATCTGCTGGCATTGCAGATAAAATGACATGTATTAAATATCAATAACAGGGCTGCTGGTAAGTTGTACAGAGACATCTGAAGTACAACACTGTCACGGTGGGTTTCTAGCAGCCAAACAATGGGACCAGAGACAGAGGGAGAGGAGTTTATCCCCAGCTGATAGCGCGGCCAACAGAGGGGTCTCACTGAGCTGATAGAGCAGCCCACTAGTGACTCTGGGGTGAGTCGAGTGGACCCTTGTTTTTGCTGCTGTTTTGTGTGACTGCTCAGTCTGGACACGTTGAGTTGTTGAGTGTGTCAGTGAGTGAATGAGTGGGTGAGATGTACCTCTGGTACAGAGCGAGCGTGCAGCTCTATCCGCGTTTTCCACCTCAGGTGACTGAGGCGGCCGAAGGAAAGGGAAGAGACCGGGGTCAGTGTGGGGTGAGTGCAAGTGTGGATGGAGGAGCGTTGTGCTTGGATGTGGAGTGGCTGGTGTCTGTTTTAACCATGGCTAGACCTAGACAAACAGAAGGAATCCCTCTCCCTCAGTGGTTTGGGCTGGATCCGTGGGAGTTCATAAATCCCGTGAATTATTGGATAGAAAGGGGAAACAATCAAGTTTATCTGTAAGGAATATGTAGAACTTGAGCAGGAAGAGTGGTACCTTTGTATTGGGAACAGTCTGCATTAGGAACTGGACATTGAAGAGAGAAGAAGTGCAATAGATTGTTCTGGCAGGTGTTAAGCAGCTTTTGAGCTTCTAGAGGTTGGCACAGTGCGTGGTTACTGTTACAGTGTAGGACTTATGAAAAATGTTGGTATTGTTCCCCTGAGAAATAGCAAGATCTATGCCCTCAGTGTAAATCAAGGCATCGTAACTGAGCTAGTTTTGAACCTAAGATTCTCATGTTGATTTTTGGAAGATCACATTTAATACCTGCAACTTGGGAATGGGTATGGGACGAAGATTGAGAAAGATCTGTGAGAAATTCTGAAGAGAGATTTAGGTGGAAACTGGACAGGACAAGAAGGAGGAGATAATGGGAACTGGACAAAATAAAGACATTCCTAAAGCCAGTCCACTGGGTGGACTTATTGCACAGGGTGTATTATTGCACACTAGAAAGACATTGCTGGACATTGGGGCTCAGAAAACAAGAGAGACCTTATTAGATTCTGCAAGGACTGGTGTCCTTGATAAAAATTAGATGATGGAGAGAAGTGGCCACCCAGTGGAACTTTGGACTATAACACACTATTACAGCTCATGCTATTTCTTAGGAGGGAAGGGAAGTGGACAGAGGTGTCATGTGCTGATATGTTTTCTCCCTTCAAAGTCACCCCAAATGGCAGAGGGATGTGTGGGCTCAGGGCTCCATCTGAGCCTCTGGTATTGGTCCTAGAGAAGGAGAATAAGACTAAGAGAGGAAAGCAGTGTTGTTCAGCCTGCAGTCCAGGGCAAAGATGTACAAAATTGGATGAGGTTTTCCAGACTGTGGCCCAGGAACAAGATCTGGCAGTTGATTTTCTCATGACTCCCCTCATAAGACAGGAAAGGGATGAGGATGAGGATGCAGATTCAGAAGTCACATCAGCCCCAGCCCTTTCATCCCCTCGAATCGCTCACCAGAGTAGACAACAGACACACATATGACAGGCACCTCTGTGAGAGGCAGTGGGACCAGAGGGAGGAACGGTATTGCTTAAAGTTCCCTTCTCCACCATCGACCTGAAGGCATGAGAAAAGGTTGCTAAAACTTACTGCAGCCATCCAGCTAAGACGTCTAAATGTCTGTGATATATAATAAAAGAACACAATGCATACTGGAGTGATATGCACTTATTATTGGATGCACTGACCAAGACTGAAAGTCAATAATTTATAAAAATGGCAGGGGATTTGGCAGAAGATTATTATAAAACACAACAATTAGATATGAAAGATTATTTCTCCCTCCAAAATCCACAGTGGGACCCAAACCAATCAGCAGAATTGAGAAAGTTGGAAAGCTATCAGAAATGGATCCCAAAGGGTATGGAAATGGCATTCCCAAACCTATAAATTGGTCAGAGTTCTATGAAATTAAGGAGAGGGCCTCTGAGTCACCATCCAAATTCCTCGATCGATTAAGGGATGGAATGTGCCACCACACATCACTGGACCCTGGGTCTGACACAGGGATACAGCAGCTGGTCAATTTATTCCTGGCGCAGTCTACGGGTGACATAAGACATAAACTTGAAAAGCTTTGGGGGAGGAGATGGGAGGAACTTAGAGACTCTGTGCATGAGGTGTGGAGAGTCTTTAGAAAGTGGGCAGAAGGATATAAAGAAGGAATGAGCAAGTTTGTAGCTGCTCTAAGTGAGAGGGAGAGAGGAAGAGGCAGACAGGGACCACCTAGACAAGGCCTGTCCTGGCTGGGCAGAGACCAGTGTGTGATCTGCAAGAAATATGGTCACTGGGAATATCAATGTCCAGAATGAAGTTGGGGTGGCTTTCAGGAAAAGGGAGAACCAGGAAAAGGGAAAAGTGATTGCACATGTGAAAGAAGACTGAGGAGGACCAGTAGATCTAAACCCAGGAGATCCACTGGTTATAAAATTGAAGCTGGGGGGAAAGGGGAAAGAGGTGTAATTTCTGGTTGACACGGAGGCAGCGTATTAGGGTCTGAATAAAACTCTGGAACCTGTGGGGAAAGGATTATGTTACAGTAATAGGACCAACTGGCCAACCTGAAAAAGCATATTTTGGCAAATCATTAAAGTACAGGCTAGGAAAGCAATGGGGCATTCATAAATTTCTATATCTGCCCAATTCCCTGGGACATCTTCTGGGGAGAGACTTGTTAGAACAATTACACGTGACCATTAAATTTAAAAATTAGGAGATTGTTTTGGAGGTAAATGATGAACAGTACATAGAGGCAATAAGTTTAATCTTAGTAGCCATTCAAATGGAGGGAGAAATTAGTGAAGAAATGATAAATCAAGTGTTCCCTGATGTGTGGGCTGCTAAGGTAACAGGGAGGGTGAAAAATGCAACTCCTATAGGAATTTAACTTAAGGAAGGAAAACAACCAGCAAGAATTAAGGAGTACCCCTTGAAAAGAGAGGACAGGTAAGGAATTACCCCGATAGTTGAAAACTTTTTGCAATTAAGGTTGTTACAAAAGAACGTCCCTCTGAGTTCAACACTCCCATCTTACCAGTCCGAAAACCTGATGGGCCATATCAGACAGTACAGCATCTAAGAGCTGTGAACAAAATATCTGCAGATCTCTATCCTGTGGGAGCAAACCCACAGGCTTTCCTAATGTGCTTAACACCAGAGCTGATTTTGTTTTACCATTTTAGACTTTAAAGATGCCTTCCTTTGCCTCCCTCTCCATGAGCACAGACAGAAATCTTTGTATTAGAATGGGAAAACCCTAAAAGCGAGTGCAAATCCCAGATAACATGGATGGTGTTGACTCAGGGATTTAAAAATTCTCCTCCATTGTTTGGAGAAAAAAATTGCCAAAGATCTGGAATCCTGGGAGGCTCCCCCAGTAAAAGGAAAACCACTGCAGTAAATGGATGAACTCCTCATAGCCACAAGGATGAAAGAGGCTTGTATTCCTTGGATGGTGAGCGTCCTAAACTTTCTAGGAGTTGAGGGATACAGGGTATCAAAGAAAAAGGCCCAGGTAGGGAAGCAAAAGGTAATTTACCTGGGTTATGAAATTAGTGTGGGACAATGGACTCTAGGGCAAGATCACAAGGGAGCAATCTGCCAAACCCTGAAACCTCAGACAGTAAAGGAAGTGTGGACATTGTTAGGAATGACAGGGTGGTGCTGATTATGGATTTATGACTACGGCGTACTTGTGAAAGCTCTGTATGTGCTCATTACAAATGGGGACAGAGAACTCCAGTGCACAAAAGAGGCCACCCTGGCCTTTCACCAGCTGAAGAATGCTCTCATGTCAGCTCCAGCTCTCGGATTCCCAGATGTGAGTAAACCATTGTTTTTGTTTCTCCATGAGAAGCAGGGAATTGCCCTGGGGATACTGGCCCAGGACCTGGGTCTGTACTGGAGAGCAGCTGCTCACTTCTCCAAGGAACTACACACAGCAGCCAAGGGATGGCTGGGAAGGCTCAGAGCCATTGCAGCAGTGGTGCTGAATATTCAAGAGGCATGCAAAGTCACCTTGTGCCAGAAAATGACTGCATTGGTGTCTCACACAGTGTGTGCAGTGCTGGAAGTAAAGGGCAGGCACTGGCTCTCCCCACAAAGGTTCCTGAAACACCAAGTCACCATGGTAGAACAAGATGATGCAGAGATAATTGTGACTAACATTACCAACCCAGCTTCTTTCCTTAGTGGAAATCAAGGGGAGCCAGTACACCACGACTGCCTGGAGACTATCGAAGCCTCCTCCTCCAGCTGCCCAGATCTGAAGGACACCCCTTGGGATGATGCAGAAACCTGGTTCACTGATGGGACCAGCCACGTCATCAGTGGACAGTGACATGCTGGGTATGCTGGTACCACCTGCAAAGAGGTAATAGAATCAGGACCTTTACAAATAGGTACCTCTGCACAAAGGTGAGATAATCACTCTAACCCAAGCCCAAGAGATAATGAATGGAAGTAAAATAAACATTTATACAGACACACAGTATGCATTTGTAGTTGTACATGCACATGGAGCCATCTGGAAAGAAAGGGGACTGTTGAATTCACGAGGGAAAAACATCTAACATGTGCAGGAAATTCTTTCTGCTACTGGAAGCAGTTCAGCTACCTGAGCAGGTAGCAATGATACACATTAAGGCACACCAGAAGGTGAGCTCAGAATTGGAGGAAGGAAACGAGCTGCTGGACAGAGAGGCCAAAGAAGTAGCAAAAGTGAGATGAGCATTGAGGGAGCTTTAATTCCAGATGGACAGGTCTCCCTTGAAGGTAAGCCAGTATCTATCAGAAAGCATAGAAAACTAATTAGGGATCAAGGAGGAACATGTAACCAAGAGGGATGCACTGTTACTGCAGAAGGGACGATGGTCATCCCTTCTCATCTGTTCTGGTCATTATTAAGGGAGGAACACCAGAAAACACACTGGGGAGTAGATGCCCTGTATAACTATCTAATTAAAAAAGTACTCCCAGAAATTTGTACTCTACGGTCATTCAGGTAACCTGGCAGTGTGGCATTTGCCTCCAGACCAAACCCAGGAATACACCCAAACCAGAACTTGGTCAGATTGGAAAAGGCCATGTGTTGGAGTGTCCTGGAGAGCTGTTAAGATGACTGCAGGTGAAAAAGCAGGAAGGGCCTTTGTATGGGTTCCACAGAGATGTTTATTTCAGCCACACACGTGGATAGTCCAGGGTCAGAGGAAAAGGCAGAGGCAAAGCTTGTGGTGAGGGTCCAGGTTCAAGTCCATGGGTGTTTGGGGTGGGGGGAATCATCAGAGACCAATTACCAGGGGACATGGAGAGGGGGGCACAAAGGTGGGGTTAGGGCATGGGAGCCAATGGGGAAACAGGGTGGGAGTGACTGAAAGACTGAGGGACAGGGAAGGGACACGGGGAGACCAAGGGAACAGAACAGGGGTACATTGGAATTTGCTGTGAGAAAAGCTTTTGATGTCTCCCTAAGTGGGAATGCCTCTCAGTGTCTCCACAGCCATGGGCCTGGACAACAGTGGCAAATTGACTTTCCAGAACTCACCAGAAAAGGGGGGTAGGGATATTTGCTGGTGTTTACGGATTCCTTTTCAGGGTGGCCAGAGGCTTTACCCACCAGAACTGCCAAAGCCTGGGAGGTAACCAGGGTATTGTTACAAGAGATAATAGCACACTTCAGAGTTCCAGCCACGGTATCTTCAGATAGAGGGCCACATTTGATTTCAAAAATAATGCACCTAATCAGTCGTCACCGGAGCATAGACTGGGAGATCCATACCCCATATGGTCCCCAGTCAAGTGGCCAAGTAGAGAAAATGAATCATTAATTTAAGCAGCAAATTGTGAGGCTAGGACAAGAAGCTAATTTACCCTGGCCTCAAGCTCTCCCACTGGCATTGATGGGGATCTCAACCAAGCCAGGAGCCAAAGAAAAACTAAGTTCCTTTGAAATGCTTTATGGGAGACCATATGGAGTGCAAAAGGGATTTTCTACTCAAGTGAGGGAAGAAAAGCTGCTTGCCTGTATGGTAGCCTTAAGTAAGAAACTCAGAGAAATTGAGAAACATGTGGCTGGAACTCAGAGCAGAGGGACAGACGGAGCAGTGCAGGACACACAGCCTGGAGATGATGTGTATGTTAATTCTCTTACAGAGAAAACTCTGGAGCCACAGTGGGAGGGTCCATTCCAGGTGCTCCTTACTGCCTTCCCTGCAGTGAAGATCAAGGAACAGAGTGCCTGGATTCACCATTCCCTAGTGAAAAAGGCTACAGAACCCCATGGAAAGTCATACCAGGTGACAATGAACTGAAACTTAAACTTACTCAAGCAAAATGAGTACATTGCAGTTGAGAACATTCAGTAATTTAACTTGCAGAAATCTAGTCAAAAGACTGTACTTGTATATATTGGTCTAGGCTGTGCATGTTTAAAAACCGCTTGTGCTTCTGTACAAATTGATGATAACAATGGAATCTTACCTACTAAGAACCATTCTAATATTTATATTTGAAATTTTATCAGGACTGTCAGGTATGCCTTTTGATACTTGGCACCAGTCACATCCCACCAGCTGATGAGATCTAACTACACAATATATCATAAATTATCACCTAGACCCATTGGAATGAACATTGCATTAGGAAGGTTGATTTCATTAGTAATGAAATGCCAGAACTCGACAAAAATCCTGACAGAGATTCAGAAAATGGGCAAAGGATTCTAGTTACAGTCTAGAATGATATAAAAGAGAAAAGCAAAGTGTTACAAAGAGTAAACCAGGACACAAATCATCACAGTGCAATGCACTCTTTGGATGGTCACCAACTACAGCTGGGGTTTTGAACACACTTCACCACCCTCTCATTGTCATACTGACATTAGCAGATGTGAGTCTGGTGCTGTCTATTGCAATACTTGTTTGGAATTGGAGGATGTTAAAGTGGAGAGCAGCACTGACTTCCTTAGTGGCAATACATGGAGATGCAATGAGGGATAAACGCTGAGAAGAGAGAGCTGTGGAGGTAAACTGGAAAAAGGGAAATGTATCAATATGATTAAGTAAAAGAATTTGCTAACTTCCTAGGAAAGGGGGGACTGAGACAGAGAAATTGAGAATTAGGAATCGAGCATCAAGAAATGCTTTGAGTAAAAGGGGGCTGACTAAAGCAAATGGAATTCCTAAACATTTACTGTGCATACAAGAAGAGGAGGAGAGCAAAGTTACAAGATGAGATAAAGAGCTAGAATGCACAAACAGGATGCAAGGACCACAGGACAAAGGGGTTTTTCAGAGCCCTGAAGCAGGAAAACTGGTATCAAAGTCCAGAAGATGACCAATGGACTAAAAAGAGCATGCACAAGCAGACAAGGTAAAAAGTTCAATGGAGAGGAAGACTGTTTACTTCATCCCAAGGACCCCCAGAAAACCACCAGAGTGACCAACAAGGAGCAGTGCTCAGTCCCACAGAGGTGTGGAGCTAATTTTAATACAAAGCTGGGACAAACAGAGTTAGGAAATGAACATGTGTTAGGTGAATTGTGTAGTTCTGGTTTGTAGAGAATAAAAAGAGAGGCACTGTTGGATCCCAGAAACCTGGGGTTTTGAGGTTTCTGTGCTGGCAGGCACTGACCCACTGGAGAGCACTGCTTTTGACCTGAGGCCTTCCTTGGAGACGGCTTCTAGATAGGAGTGATGAAGTTCAAATGACGAGTGTGTAGTGAAATAGAAGTGTGTGTTTTCCCATGGTGATGGGTTTGAAATTGGAGGGTTTTATAATACAGCAATAGGTATGAGACAAAATGGAGGATTTTAGGTGTTGTCTCTTTCAGTTTTCACCTTCCTTCTTCTTCCTTCTTCTTCATGGGTTTCAGGTAGCAGTTTCTGGTTGGTCAGTCAGTGTCACCCTAAGGGACATGGGAATTTAGTTATTGGGTTAAAAGCATCAATGACACAGGTGTTAATTCTCTATTGGACTCTTTAGCTCTAAAAGACCTTGTAGCTACATGTGTCTTTCTTTCCTACAGGGAAAAAGCAACTTTCACCTCCAGGCACCCATGGCCAAAATTTGGGAATCTACCTCCAGAATTCCCTATCTCCAAGAACAGCTCCCAGACAAAAGCTGCCATGACTGACAAGTCTGGCTGGCCTTGGCTTCCTGAGGGCTGGCTCTCATCTGCCTTCTGAAACACTGGGCCTCCGTTTTTTCTTTCCTAATGAAAAGAACTCTTCTTCCATTCAGGCACAACCAAAATTGAGATTCTATCTCCAAAAATCCCTGTGGCCAAGGATTTCCCCCAGATGAAAGGTGCCAGGAGAGACAGGTCTGGCTGGCTTGGCCTAAGGGTGGCCACCTCTCATCTTCTTCCAAAGCACTTGGGCTTCGCACTTTTCTTTCCTATGGAAGAAAACATCCATCTCGACCACACGCCCATGTCCAAAATTGGGATTCCAGCTCCAAAACTCCGTACATTCAAGGATTGCTCCCAAGTGAAAGCTGCCAGAACAGAGAGCTCTGGCTGCCCTTGGTCTCTGGTGGCCGCCTTTCATCTGCTCCTGAAACACTGGTGTTCTGTGCTTTCCTTCCTACAGAAAAGAACTGTCCTTGTCCTCCAGATTTCCATGTCTGAAATTGGTATTCCACCTCTAAAATTCCGTATATCTGGGGATTACTCCCAGACAGAATCTGCAAATAGCAACAGGTCCGGCTGTGCTTGGCCTCTGGTGACTGCCCCACATCTGCCCCTGCAACACGGGGGGTCTGTGGATTCCTTCCTATGGAGATGGTGGTGACACCTTTGGGAGCCCGTGGCACCAAGGACATCACTGTGGCACTGCTGGGCTGCATGGTGCCAAGGGGCCGGTGTGAAGCAGCAGGGCTGTGTGGAACCAAGAGGCCATTGTTGCATTACAGGGCCTCGTGCAGCCAAAGGGGCACTGTGATCCTGCAGGGCACCGTGGATCCATGGAGAACATTGTGGCATTGCAAGGCCCCATGGAATCAGGGAGACCATTGTGACACTGTGGGCTCCACAGAGGCAAAGGGGCATTGTGATCCTGCAGAAGCAAGGAGAACGTTCTGACACTGTGGAGCCTCGTGCAACCAAAGGGACATGGAACATTTCTGGCTCGCTGGGAATCCCACAGACCACCTGGCACGTCCAGCTGAATTTAGCATGTCAAGGGCTGCTTCTCATCTGCCCCTGGAGCACTTGGGCTTTTGCCTTTCCTTCCTATGGAAAAGAACCATCTGTCTTTGCTGTTACCCATCGCTGAAATTGGAGCTCCCCCTAAAATATTCCATATATAAAAGGGTTTCTCCAAGGCAAAAGATACAAGACCAGACCACTCCATCTGGCCTTGTCCTCACGAGGTGACCTCTCATCCACCCGTGAAACACTGGTGCACTCTTCCTTCCTTTATACGGAAAGGAATCTTGCTTCTCCTCCAGGGGCCATGGCCAGAACAGGCATGTGGCCTCCAAAATTCCACATATCCAAGAATTGCTCCCAGATGGAATTATGCAGGACAGAGAGGTCTGGCTGCCTTGGTCCTCCAGTGTTTTTTGTAGATTATGAGCAGAATCTTTTCAATAGCAAACACCTTGGAGAGGGCCCAGAGATCACCCAAGGTGGGGTTGGGTGGCTTTGGGCACAAGACCACGATACAGAGACAAAGGAGTTCTGTGCTCAGTGGAGTTGAAACTGAAGTTGAAAGGAGAGCCTAGACTGGACCCAAGGAGAAAGGAATTTTTCTTCCAGGGCAGGGCTGTGGTGCAACACATCTCCCAGAAGGAGTCTGGAGCAGACCAAGGCTTTGTGTGTGCAGGCAGAGGCAGGCAGGACGCAGAGCTGTCAGCAAAGGAAGGGGCCAGCCAGGTGGGGCAGCCGGGGGATGAGGACAGCCTGCAGGGACAGAGGGGCAGGGCATGGACACCGTAGGACAGCCTGGGCTGCAGAGGGCACAGGGATGGGCAGCAGCTGAAAGGCCCTGCCAGAGCCAAGTGCTGCAGCACTTTGGCCATGGCTGCTGGCCCTGGGCCCTTGGCCAGCAGGGGACAAGTGAGCCTTGCTGTGCTGGGGCCTCATTGCCTCCTTGTCCCTGCTCAGCAGCCTGGCAGGGGCCGCCCCATGGTGCTGCCCTTGGCATTGCACATCCCCAGAGCCCAGTGCCCCGGGAAGAGCCCTGAGCAAGGAGGGAGGGACAGGATCTGCCTTGCCAGGGGCTGGGGCTCAGCCCTTGGCCCTTGGCATTACTGAGACACATCCAGGTTTGCTCAGCATCACAGACACCTTTCCCTTGTTTGTCCCCACCAGTCATCACTGCCTACAGTGTTCTGCTCTAACTGGAACGTGGAGACACTTTCTCATTCCTGTCCCTCAGTGGGATCTATTAAAAGTTTAAGATATTTTGAAGTTTCAATCTGACTTTCAGTTGTTGACAAGTTTTTTGAACACACTCTCTGAGGGACTGAGTCTGATGTAAACAGCACCAAATCCCAGAGACGGTCATTAAAGTCCTTCTGCTGTGTCTGTGCTGCTGAGCTGGGCTGGGATCCTGGCATAGAGGACAATCCTGGTAACCAAGAAGAGATTCAAAAACCCATTTCTCTTGCTGAGCAGCTCTTCTCCCAGCACAGCAGGGCTGAGGGCACTGCCCTGCAGCCACCCCAGGCACAGCACAGAGGCACAGAGAGCTTCAATCAGTCAGGGCTGGGAAGATGCTCACAAGTGCCTGGGGCAGAATCACTCCCAGCCCTGGACACAGGAAGCCTCTGGCTGCAGGACAATGCAGCTGCAGCTCCTGCAGGGATCTACTAAAGCTGCAACATCCCAATGCCCACAGACTCTGTGAGTACATTCTCTGATTCTCTCTCCTGTAGAGCAGCCAGGGGTGCCCAGGGCTGTCCTGCAGAGCAGGGTCCTGCAGCCCAGGGTGCTGTGCTGGGCAGGGACTCTGCTGCCTGCCAGGGACAGCTCTCAGCCAGCCCTGGGAGCTGCTGACAGCACTGGGGGACAAGGTCTGGGTGGAGGGAGACAGCTGGTGAGACTTGGAAGTGTTCTCCTTGTGCAGTGAGGATGGTGCATTGATCAGGACTGCTCCCAGGGTGACATTTATATACAGAACATTTCCAAATAGATTATAAAGGGAGCACAGCAAGTCAGGGGCTGCATAAAAGAGAAAATCCTGATTTTATAATCTACTGCTCAGGGTCACCTAGATAAAAAATTGAACATTGATATTCATATGTGTGTTCAGGTTGAGAACAATAAGAACAATTTCTCTCAGGTCTGAATAAACCAGGCAAAGAAAGAAATCAGCACAGGGTCCCTTACAGGCACCATCAGTGTTGCTTTTCCAAACTCCTCAGGGTTACTCTGACTTTGCCATCAGAGCCTGCAGAGGCAGAGCTGGCCCTGGCAGTGCCCTGTGCTGGGAGGGGTCTGCAGGGCAGAGCTGAGCCCCCAGGGCTGGGCTGGGCTCTGGCAGCACTGGCAGGGCCCAGCCCTGGGCACAGGGAAGCAGCAGCTGGCAGGGAGAGCTCCAGGCAGCAGAGCCCTGGGCAGGCAGTGGGGGGAAAGTGACACCAAGCTGGGCTGGGATATTTCAAGTCATCTCCAAATCAAACTATTCCATTATTACTGTTCTTACAGATCTCCATGCCAAGACACCAAAAATGTCCAACAGCAGCTCCATCAGGCACTTCCTCCTGCTGGCATTGGCAGACACGCGGCAGCTGCAGCTCCTGCACTTCTGCCTCTTCCTGGGCATCTCCCTGGCTGCCCTCCTGGCCAACGGCCTCATCATCAGCGCCGTAGCCTGCGGCCACCACCTGCACACCCCCATGTTCTTCTTCCTGCTCAACCTGGCCCTCACTGACCTGGGCTCCATCTGCACCACTGTCCCCAAAGCCATGCACAATTCCCTCTGGCACACCAACAACATCTCCTACTCTGCATGTGCTGCTCAGGTGTTTCTGCTGGTCTTCTTCATTGGAACAGAGTTTTCCCTCCTGACCATCATGTGCTACGACCGCTACGTGTCCATCTGCAAACCCCTGCACTACGGGACCCTCCTGGGCAGCAGAGCTTGTGCCCACATGGCAGCAGCTGCCTGGGCCAGTGCCTTTCTCCATGCTCTGCTGCACACAGCCAATACATTTTCCCTGCCCCTGTGCCAGGGCAATGCCCTGGGCCAGTTCTTCTGTGAAATCCCCCAGATCCTCAAACTCTCCTGCTCCAAATCCTACCTCAGGGAACTTGGGCTTCTTGCTGTTAGTGCTTTTCCTTTCTTTGGTTGTTTTGTGTTCATTGTTTTCTCCTATGTGCAGATCTTCCGGGCCGTGCTGAGGATCCCCTCTGAGCAGGGAAGGCACAAAGCCTTTTCCACCTGCCTCCCTCACCTGGCCGTGGTTTCCCTGTTTATTAGCACTGGGGTTTTTGCCTACCTGAAGCCCCCCTCCATCTCGTCCCCATCCCTGGATCTGTCCCTGTCAGTTCTGTACTCAGTGGTGCCTCCAGCCCTGAACCCCCTCATCTACAGCCTGAGGAACCAGGAGCTCAAGGCTGCACTGTGGACACTGATGACTGGATGGTTTCAGAAACAGTAAACTTTGCCAATTTCTGTGAGTTGCCATTTTCTCCTAGTCACTTGTAATATAAATAATTTTTGAGAATTCTTTCTTTTCCTTCATTGCCGAAAGTTTTTTCCTTTTAGTCTAATAATTTGTGCACAAAATCATGCCCATATTTGTGATATTTTTTTGTCTCTCCTCCTTTGCTTTGGCCCCAGACTCTGTCCATGAGGTGCTCTGTTCTCTGTAGCTTTAAATTAACTAAAGGATCTCCAAAAACTGTTTTTACTGGAGATCTCGTTTCTTTGGAGAGTCCTTCTGCTCTCTTCTCTAGAGCTGCAGCAGCAATATCTGTGTGCAGAGGTGGGGGCAGGTCAGGGGTGGCACAGCAGCTCGGCTCCTGATGTCCACACCATTCCTCATCCATTAATATTTTTACAACAACAAAAAAAATCTTTACAATACTCTTAAAAAAATCCTATATATATACAAATCATACCAAAATTACACAAAATACCATAACAAAACGACAATAAAAAAATTAAAAAAAACAAATCACAAGAAACCCCCAACAAAATTAATATAAATCATAGTTTAACCATTCCCCATAACTTACCACCCTCTTATCATCTCTTACCAAACTCATAATAGTACTAATTTAAAATTATCATTTAAAGCATATATTCTTAACAAAATAACTACTATTATAAAAATCCACCTAAAAACTACCCATTTAATACTCATCCAAACTAAATATAAACCAACAAAAAACCCCAATCTTAACTAAAACTCGAATTCTAGATCATGAAAAATTAAAACAGTTCAATAAACAAAATAAAAAATAATAAAACAAAATGCAATCAATATTTATTCACCAAACTAATTAACAAAAAAACCCAACAAAATATACATTACCCAAAATCCAACTACAAACATAAAACCTAGCTACAAACATTAAATCTAACTACAACCATCCAATAAAATAAAAAAAAAATAAAAATCCTAAAAATTATATAAGAAATATATAAAAATTCATCAAAACAAACAAACAAAAAAACCTTCATCCTCACAACGACTAGAAAACAAAAAAAACCTCTAAAAACACACCACACCACACATACACAAAACACAACAAAAGAGATACATGACACAAAAAATTAAAAATAAATAAATCAAAACTATCAAATAAAAAATCATACACCGTTAATAAAACAAAAACTCCCCAACCACCCAACACTCTTTTAGTTACTATAACTTACTCAATAAATTATACTAAATCTAATCAAATATATTTCTATCAATTCCTGTAACTCACTTAGAACACAGGCCAGGTGCCATTGCCCACCTGGGCACACTGCTGGCTCATGTCCACCCTGCTGTCCATCACTGCCCCCAGGTCCCTTTCTGCCTGGCCCCTTTCCAGCCACTCTGTCCCCAGCCTGGAGCACTGCAGGGGTTGTTGTGGTCAAGGTGCAGGACCCAGCTCTTGGTCTTGTTGAACCTCACCCTGTTGGATTTGTGCCCTGGATCCAGCCTGTCCAGGTCCCTCTGCAGAGCTCTCCTGCCCTCCAGCACATCCACACTCACACCCAGCTTGGTGCCATCTGCACATTTGCTGATGGTGCACTGTGCTCCCTTCTCCACATCATCAATAAAGATGTTAAACAGGACTGGGCCCACACTGATCCCTGCAGGACACCACTGCACACACGCTGCATGTGGCACCATTCCCCACCACTCTCTGGGCCCCGATGTCCATCCAGTTCTTAGCCCAGGGAGGGGTGAACCGCTCCAAGACACAGGCTTCAGCTTTTCCAGGGAATGCTGTGGGATGGGGTGTCAAAGGCTAAAGTTCCAGTAGACAACATCCAGAGCCCTCCCTGTATCCACCAGGCCCTGTCAGAAAACTCCTGGTGGGCAGGAGCTGGGCAGGAGGCAGCCGTGTGCCCTGGCAGCGAGGCAGGGCAGGAGCACCCAGGGCTGTGGGACCAGGACATCAAGGACGTGGATTATCCAGGGCACTGGGGCCTGGTTTGGGTTGCCCAGGGCAGGAAAGATGTCTGGCAGCTGGAGCAGGGTGAGGGAAGGGCCTCCAAGGTGGGGCTGGGGCCCTTTGGCTGTGAGCAGAGGCTGAGGGAGCTGGGCTTGTCCAGCCCGGAGCAGGGAAGGCTGAGGGGCTCCTCATCCCAGCCTGGCAGTGCCAGCCAGGAGCTGATGGAGAACACAGAGCCAGGATCTTCACCGGGGGGCCTGGGGGGAGACAAAAGACAATGGGTGGAACGGGAAAGAGGGGAGATCAGACAGGACATGTGGAAAAGTCTTGTTCCCACGGGCTCAGACAGGTTCTCAGATAATGCCCTATCACTCTTCTTTTGGATAATCAAATTCTGATCACATCTGGCCTTAAACCACTTGGTCTGACCCAGTTTCTGACAGCTTGGGCTGCAGACTTGCTGAGGTCCCTTCCATCCTCAGCACCTTGATGATCCTGGAACAATGCTGCGCTCGATTTTGGAATGGGCCAGAGCAGATTTTTATGGGACAGGAGCCCTCTGGGGGTGTAGGGAACCTGACACTTGCAAGGTGCATGAGCACATCTCACTAGCTGGGGCATTTGAGTACTTGAAGAAATATCCATGTCTTCCCACCAGGAGAGAACAGAAATTTCCTGGATATGTACTGATGACAGGAGAAGAAATCCTGCTCTTCCCCTCTACCTGTGTTACTACTATGCTGTCTATTATTTCATGTCCCTCTCCATTTGGGTGTTACCCGGTCTCCTGTTTAAATGGCCATGTCTAAGGATGTCTCTTCACTAGACCAGATGGTTCTATGGCCCTCCCATTGCTCCCAGATTTCCTTCTCTACTTGTTCTCTGACAATTTCACATCAGTCTTAGTTGTGTTTTCATTTGTAATAGAATCACCCTTTCTAATGTCTTTTTTTAAACTGTTTCTGAATGGAAATCCCTTGTGCATGGTGGACATATCTGATACTGGTTTGACATTGCACAGAGCTGAGGGAAGAATTCTGATGTTTATTAAATTATAACATTGATACACTTCTTATGTTGGCATATGAAGAGAAGCCTTCCTGTGCCTCTGAGTCTCAGCAGTTCCTGACCCCCAAAGGACACAAACCTGATGAGCTGTGGTGCCCACTGCACTGGTGGCTCTTGCACCTCCCTCCATAGGCACAGCAGAGCTCCCTTGTCCCACAGAGTCCCTGGCAATGCAGGGATGAAGGAAACAGGACAGGCTGTGGGGATCAGGGGCAGGGCACGGCCAGGGATTTGGGGTGGTTGTGAACCCAGGGCAGGAGCCGGCCCTTGGCCTTGCTGAAGCTCATCCAATTGTCCTGGGCCCATGGCTCCAGCCTGGCCAGATCCCTGTGCAGAGCTTGCTGCCCTGCAGCACAGCCACACTCCCAGCCAGCTTGGGCTCCCCTGGACACTGACTCAGGGTGCCCTCCATGGCCTGGTCCACATCAGCAAGGAACACATTGAACTGCCCTGGCCCCAGTCCTGAGCCCTGGGGACACCCCTGCATGTGGCTCCATTGCCCAGCACTCCTTGGGCTGCACTTGTGTTTGCCATGGAGCTGGGCCTGCCTTGGCTTCTGTTTGCTGACCCCAAATGAACATCCCTCTGTGTCTGGGGCAGCTCCTTCTCCAAGGAAAGCAGCTGGGACTTGGTGCCAAGGAGCTGAAAGCTGCAGGCACAGCCTGGACTGGAGGAAGCTCAGATTTGCACTGGGCTGCTCTGAGTGCCAGGGCTTGGATGAGGGAAATGGTGGGGTGGGGGTAGGGACAGAGTGTGATTGATTGTCAGCCATAAAGGGTCAGAGAGCATGAGGAGGTGCTGGGGATCAATATCAGCTGGAGATTGGCAATATCCATCTATAACCTGGAAAAGAATAAATGGGAAAACGATATATTCTTGCTCATTGTTTTTAAATGACATGTTACAAATTCAGTGAAAGCTTAGACAAGTTCTGCCTTATGCTCAGGTTTCTGGAAGTAGCCCTGATTCAAGTACCTGAACCCCAAATTGCCTTTGCTCACAAGTTCCTTCTAATGGCAAATTATGTCTAGTATAAAATGAATTATATATTTTGAATGGACTCAAGATTAACAGACAAGAGACTTTAAATCAAATACTTAGTGCACAGGATAAACAAAGAAGTACAGGTAGATACAAACGCAGTGTAGAACAAAGTTACCTATATTACAGCCAGTGAAGAAATAGCAGAGATCAGGAGTCAATGTAACTTACCACTGAACTGATGAGGGAGTGCACATGGAGCCCTTTCACTCAGCTTCCAGAAAAGGAACCACAAAGATTCATCCAGACGTGGGAGTGAAGCCCTGCCAGTTTCCAGGGATTATGCAGAAGAGTTTTGTATGGTGAAAGTTTTGTGTATATTTTATAGTTTGTAAAGTGAAGTGTGTGTCACTCAGAAATTCAAGGCTTATCTCCCTCCCTTCAGTCTGCTCTCAAGGCAGGATGTTCATGGACAGCTGGGAATTCCACCTCCCTGGCACCAGAGATAACTCAGCACAGGACAGATGTCCAGCCTGGGTTATGTCAGCAATTGCTGAGAGGGGGAAGATGCCCTGAGTGATGGCCCAGCTGATGGACAGAACAGATGAGCTGTGCTGTGCCACAGGGGAAGTCCTGCTGCAGGAACCTCATGGAACCAGGGGGCCGTTGTGACATTGTGATGGCTCCTGGAACCAAGGAGAGAGATCATGGTGACACCAATGAACCTCATGGAACCAGGGAGAGAGACCATGATGACACCAATGAACCTCATGGAACCAAGGAGAGAGACCATGGTGACACCATTGAACCTCCTGGAATCAAAGAGAGAGACCATGGTGACACCAATAAACCTCATGGAACCAGGGAGAGAGACCATGGTGACACCAATGAACCTCATGGAACCAAGGAGAGAGACCATGGTGACACCAGTGAACCTCATGGAACCAAGTGACCTTTGTGACACTGCATGGCCTCAGGGAACCAAGGAGTTCAAAGGTCTCAAACATTCTTTCCAGGTTTCTGCCTTGGGGAAGGGGGAACCTCCTTGGTGGCACCTTGGGCTGGCACACACCTGAGGAGTGACTCTGTTTTTAATGGAGAAAGTTAGGAATTCTAGATTCTTCTAAAAAAAGTAAAGGACAATCCTGTCTCTGTCTGAGTGCAGCCAGTTCTGCAAGCAAAGCAGGTCGCAGATGAGGGAGGACAGACAGGATGGAGTTGGGGAATATGGAGCAAGGTTGTCCACACCGGGTCAGACCTCAAGTCACAGCTCCTCTGAGCAGGCCAGAGCTCCTGAGGAGAGACCCTGGATCAATATCAGTCACAGAGAGCTGCAGTCAACTCTGCTCTAAACAGAGCAGTACTAAAAACCATTCATTCAAAATAGGAATGGATATTTCTTAAAAGCTCTTTGAAATATTTCTCCCTAAGTGGATTTGAAAACCTTCCTGATGAACTGCACCAGACCAGAGGGAAATCAAGGCAGAGCCGTGGTTTGTCAGGACTTGCTTGATCCCAGTGAGCCCCATGGTGCATTTGGTGCTGAGCCCTTGAACCTCAGGGCCTGAGAGGAGATTGCAGTTATCTTTCCAAGACTGAGAGTCAGAAGAAAAACCCAAAGTGTCTCAAAGCCTTAATGGGTTCCACTGAGGTCCATCCCTAACAGGATTCTCTTTGACTCCTTCGAGGAGAGAATTGGGGGCCGCGAATGTCCAAAAACATCTGAGAGACTGAGAGATGAAAGGACAAAGGAAAGCACCTCAAAAATTGAAGTACCTTAAAGATCCCATGAGCCCCACTGAGTGTTGTTACTGAGAAAGGCTCTCAAGAGACTAATTAAAGCAGAGAATGGGAGGCCATGATTACACAAAGCTCTCAGAGACTCCAAGGCAAGAGCAAAACCCCAAAGTCCATGGAAAAACCTGCAGTCCCTGGGAGCATGAAGGAGCCCCCAGGGCCATTCCTGACCAAGGCTCCCCAGGGACTGGTCCCAGCAGATCCCTGAGGCCACTGGCATGTGGGGGGATGCTGAGGGCAGGACAAGGGCTGACAGTGCCCAGCCTTGCTGGGGCTGTGCCAGGAGGCCCCAGTGGCTCAGGACAAGGTGTCTGCTCACAGCCCTTGGTGGCACAGACCCTGCTGTGCCCCAGGCCACCAAGACTTGGCTTCTCTTTGTCCCCTCCTGTCATCACTGCCTCCAATTTCCTGCTCTGACTGCAACCTGGGCACACTTTCTCAGTTGTGTCCCTCAGTGGGAACCATTAAAAGTAAAAGAAACTTTGGACTTTGATTGTGACTTGGAGCTCTTGAGAGGTTTCCTAACAAACCACAGCTCTGCCTTAATTTCCCTCTGGTCTGGTGCAGTTGATGAGGAAAGTTTCAACTTCAGTTAAGGACAAATATTACAAGAAGAACTTCTAAGAAATGTAACCACATTCCTATTTTAAATGGTGTCCTTTTTATTACTGTTCTCTATAGAGCAGAGGTGATTGCAGCATTCAGTGACCGATACTGATCCAGGGTCACTCCTCAGGAGATCTGGCAAAGGGGTTTTCCTTTTTTCTTGAAGCAATCTTCTAATTTCCCCCACTGCAAACAGACACACTCCTCAGGTGTGTGCCAGCCCAAGGTGCCACCAAAACCACTGCAGAGCTGCCCTGGGCCAGCTGTGAGGGTGGATCATCATCCCAACCTGCACTGGGCACTGCCAGGGGCTGTGGCCATGGACACTGCACTGACCCCACTGCTGGGTTTGGGTGCCATGGAAACCATGAGAAGTTCAATTTTCTTTGGAAACCCTGGGGAGGACTGGGACACACTGGGGAACACTGGGAATGCTGAGGGGGAATCTGGGTGGACTGGGATGGACTGTGGGCGTACACAGAGACACACTGGGACATACTGGGACATACTGGGACTGATACTGGGCAATACTGGAGCAAATTTTGAATACTTTGAGCAATTCTGGGGTATACTGGGACAAGCTGGGGACACTCTGAATAGTGTGGGGATGACGTGGGTGTACTATGGATGACACTGGGGAGAACTGGAAGAGAATACAAATGAACTCAGGTGTATTGGGAGGGCCTGGAGAGGTGCTGGGGTTGTATTGAACTGTACTGGGGATGAACTGGGCTGTACTGGGAGGGACTGGAGGGGTTCAATGGGCTGCTCCCACCCCCGCCCATCACTGCCGCCAACCAATCAGCGCCGGGGATTGGGGACTGGGGGCGGGGCCTGGTGACGGCGCCATCTTTTCCTTTTTGCCTATAACTCCCATCATGCACCGCGGCCCGATAGAGCCCCATTGGAGCTGGGACTACAACGTCCATCATGCCCCGCGCTCCACAGAACTCCGCTATCTGCCCCCTCCCCCCATGTACCATAAACGTCCCCCACACTCTCCAGGATCCCGAAGTGCCTCCTCACCATCCTCTCAGAAGCCCACAAAAGCGGCTCCGGATTCCCTGATTGCTCCCAGCGCCATAGATTCCCGTTACAATCACTTCTGGGAATTAATCTCCTGTCACCTCCCGCGGCCCCATAGCCCCATATAACGCAGTTTCACCTTTAAAACACCCGCCGTGTTCCGCGCCCTAAAGGGCCCCGTTAGACCTCCCCAAGCTCCCCCCAAATGCTCCCGAACCTTACACGTTCCACCCTGAGCACCTCCAGTCACAGCTCGGACTCAAAAGTCTCCCCCAGGTGCCTTCCCGGACCCCAAATGCCCCGTCCGAGACACTTCCGGGACTACAGCTCCCGTCATGCACCGCGCCCGACAGAGAGACATTGCGGCTGCGCCTTCAACTCCCGTGATGCTCTGCGGCTCCATTGAACAGTATTCTACCCGCGCCTACAACTCCCATCATGCCCCGCGCCCCAGAGAGCCCCGTTCGAGCCCCCCAAGTGCCCGCCCGGACCCCGAAGAGCTCCACATTCCCCTCCCTCACCTCCAAGTTTTCCCCCCTGGACCCCCAAGAGCTCCCCCGGACGCCGAGGTGTCCGTGAGAATCCCTCAGTGCCCTGCCCAGTGCCCACCCGGCTCCCTGAAGTGTTCTCCAGACCCTCAAGTTCTCTCTGAATTCCCTCCACAGACCCAAATCTGCCCCAAATGTGCCCCAAAAAAGTTTCCATAGATCCCAAATTGGCATAAAAAGGATTACAAAAGGACTGATAAAAAGACTAGCATAAAGAAGGAGAAATCAACAGCCAATACTTTAAAGGATTTGTGTTGCTTCGATCCAATGACTTGTAACTTCTCTGGTTTCTAAAAAATTGATAGATTTTAATATAAAAACTAAAATTAGATAATTAAAAATAATGTTTCTTTTTAGAAGTACAAAAATAAATTTTAGTAAATTGAATTATTTTTCATTTATTAAATGAAAAACTGCTAATATTTCCTTTTATAAGGAAAATATATTTATAATTTTATTGCTTACTTTAATTGTGATTATAAGAATAAATTTATAGGGATTTTTTTTTATTTTTCAGGATATCAGTCCCAGGTGGGCAATGTCAGACATGGTGAGGGTGGGGGTGAGGAGCAGGTTGTCCAAACAGGGTCAGTCCAGAAAGGGATCATTCTTCTCTGTGCCCAGAACTCCTAGGGAGACATTCAGCATCAACATCACCTGAAGAATGATCTATCATTTTTCTATCTCCTCTGCAATGAGCTGAAAAATAAAAATAATATGCCCTTGATTAAAACCAAAAAATCATGAGGTGCACTTTGAAATCTCCCCCCTTAACAGAACTCCAAAGTGACTGCAAGCAGCTGCACAAGCCCTGGAGACTTGAAGACAATGGAAGGAAGACAAAGAGCTCCCAAGGCCTTTGTGTATTTTAATGATGCCCAGATTTGGGGATTTGGGGCTGATGGCAGGAGCCTGAGGCACTGAGAGAAGGTTGAAGAAGCTGCTGCAGGAGTCAGCAGCAAAACTGCAAGTGCCTTGGAGCATCAGTGGCCACCATGAGTGAGGGCAGGGAGTGCCCAAGGCTCCCCAGGGCCTGGGGAGAGCAGATCCTTGAGGGCAGGATTGCAGGAGCCAAAGGCTGTGAGCAGGGAACTGCAATGCTGAGCAAGGCCTGGGCTGGCTGGAGGAAGCAGAAAGGCCAAGGCTGAGCCCAGGCCTGGGACAGCAGGGCCTGTCCCTCACGGGTGGCTCGGGGCTGTTGCTGGGGCAGTGGGATGGCAGGGGCAGCAAGGACAAATGGCATCAGCCTGCAAGCCCTGCCAGCCTCCTCAGGGAGGGCCGAGGCAGAAGCAAAGTGCGGCCCCTGCCAGGAAAGTTCCTTCTGTGGGGCCTGCAGAGGCCCTGCCCGAGCCCAGGGGACAAAGGCCTGGGTGCCTCTGGCCCTGCCAGCCCTGCCCAGCCCTCGGCCATCTCTCCTGCACCCTGTGCCCCCTGTGCGTGCTGCTCCTCTGCCCTGGCCGGCTGCGCTCTCCCATCTCGCTGTCCCCCCCAGCATTTCTCAGCCCAGCATTTCTGTGCCCTCCCTGGGCTCCCTGCACCCGGCGCTGCCGGCTCCTGGCACACAGAGCCGTGCCGTGGCCCGGCCTCACGCTGGGACACCTCGGCCACCGACATTCTGCCCTGGGGGGGACTTTTCTGTTCCCTCACCTGCAGGGTGAACCTTCCAGGCTGCACTTTGGGGAGGATTCCTTCTCTTCCCTCTGCCAAGGAAAGCTCTGTCTGCTGCTGTTCACAAAGGGAGAAGGGCTGGTGGGAGGTTATGTGATGTGGTGGTGAGAGTCTGTTTGGGGTACAGGGAGCATGGAATTATTGAGTTTTTAAATACTCTGTGAAAGAAAGAGGGACATCAACAAAACATTTACAGAGGAATTATTGAGAACAGCCTTTAGCCTGTTCAGGATGCAGATTTTGGGAGTAACAAATTCAGGTACTGATTTTTTAAAGGGAACATTTCTTAAAAACAAAGGGGTCCATGAAGCATGGCCACAGTTCAAGAAAGAAATATTGAAGGAGCAGGAGCACACTGTCCCTGTGTTCCAGAATGTGAGCTAGTGAGGAAAATGTCTGGCCTGGTTGGGCACGGAACTTTTTCCAGGAACTCGGGGGAAGAAGAAGGTGCGTCACTTTTGGACAGAGGGAAAGGAAGCTCAGGTAGTGTTTAAAGATGTCTTTAGGTCATGCAGAAAGAAAAGCAGAGAGGTGAAAATTCCATTAGAGCTTAACCTGGCAACGCCAGTGAAAAATAATGAAAAATATTTTTATAACTGCATTAACAGCAAAAGTAGGGACAAGGAGAACCTTATCCCTTTATTGGCTGCAGTGGTGAATATACTAACTGAAGATGAGGAAAGGTTTGAAGTACTTAACACATTTTTTGCCTCAGTTTTCAACAATAAGACAGGTTGTTCTCAGGACCAGTGCTCTCCTGAGCTGGTGGATGGGGACAGGGAGCAGAACAGAGCCCTGTAATCCAGGAGGAAGCAGCTGGGGGCCTGCTGAGCCACTCAGATGCTCACAGGTGTCTCTGGGAGCAGATGGGATCCATGCTAGGGGGATGAGGCAGCTGGTGGATGAGCTCCCCAAGCTGCTGTCCATCATTTCTCATCAGTCCTGGCTCAGCAGGGAGGTCCCAGAGGACTGGAGGTGCCAATGTGACCCCATCCCCAGGAAGGGCTGGAAGGAGGATCTGGGGAACTCCAGGCCTGTCAGCCTGAGCTGGGTGCCTGGTGAGGTGATGGAACAGATCACCTTGAGTGCCATCACAGGGCACCTCCAGGATGGCTGAGGGATCAGAGCCAGCCAGCGTGGATATCAATATGTGCATTGATGATCTGGATGAGGGCATTGAGTGCACCATCAGCAAATGTGCAATTGGCACCAAGCTGGGTGTGAGTGTGGATGTGCTGGAGGGTAGGAGAGCTCTGCAGAGGGACCTGGACAGGCTGGATCCAGGGCACAAATCCAACAAGGTGAGGTTTAACAAGAGCAAGTGCAGAGCCCTGCACCTTGACCACAACAACCCCTGCAGTGCTCCAGGCTGGGGACAGAGTGGCTGGAGAGGGGCCAGGCAGAAAGGGACCTGGGGGCACTTGTCTGTGGAAAAGTGAAGTTCTCCAAGGGGATCTTGCCTGAGCTGCGTGCAGAGGAATCCACATCAGGCCAGGCTGGGGGTGCTCAGTGGCCAGTCAGTTGCGTTGACTGGAAGCTTCTCATGGAGCATTTCCAGGGATGGAATGTTGGGTCTGCCACAGCTGTGGTGTCCCAGAGGGGGGAATGTTGGCACTGCCCTGCTCCTAGCCAGCAGGAGTAGGACAGTGATTCTTCACCTGTACTCAGCACTGGTTGGGCAGCACCTGGAGTGCTGTGTCCAGTTCTGAGCCCCCCACTATAGGAAGGACATGGAGGGGCTGGAGCAGTAACAGAGGGGGGCAACAAGGCTGGTGAGGGCTCTGGAACACAAGTCCTGGGAGGAGCAGCTGAAGGAGCTGCTATCCTTTATCCTGGACAACAGGAGGCTCAGAGGAGACAAGGTGGTGTCAGGGAACAGGTTGGACTTGATGATCTTTAAGGTCTTTTCCAGCCTTCCTCAATCTGTGATTGTCTGAAACCACCCCTGCAGCAATTGCAGGATGAGCCCTGGACCTCCTCCTCAGAAGGTGCAGCAGCTCAGGTCCCTCAGCTTCTCCTCACAGCCCCCAAAGCCCATCCTGTCAGTCCTGCAGAGCCTCTCCAGCCCCTCCTCATTGCCCACAACAGGGAGCCCCACAGCCAGACACACCAGCCCAGATGTGCCCCCCTGGCCTGGGGTGCCTCTGGAAAGAGCAGCACCAGGCACTGCAGGACCCTGCAGACAATTCCTGAAGCACTTGGAGGTTGATTCTGCTCCTTAAGGGATGTTCCTATTGAGCTAGCTCAGGAACTGAAATAGGGAGTGGGGCCAGAGAGGAAAGGGCAAACAGGGATGGACTGATTGCATGGGAGGGCACAGGGAGGGCAAGAAGAAGAAATCTGGATAAGGAAAGACTAAAGAAAGGAAATGTGAAGCAAAGGAAATGCTCAGGGCAGTTTGGGGGTGGCTGCCAGGCAGCCCTGGCTCTGAGCAGCAACGTCTGCAGTGGGACAGGAAAGTCACAGCTCATGGGAACAAACTTTCTGTCTGACTTCAGAGGCCACGACAAACCTGAGTGGTTTCCCTCTGGTCCTGCAGGCCTTGCTGGCCCCAGGGGCTGATGGCATTTGTGCTCCCTCAGGTCCCTCTGCCCACAGCAGCACCATGGCGGTGCTGACGCCTGCTCTGTGCAATGCAAACAGGGGCTCCTGAGGCAGTGCTGCCGTGTGTGTGCCTGCAAGGATGGGGCACCTGTGTGAGCTGGGGGAGAGGCCAGGGCTGCAGAGGGGGGATGTTGTTGGCAGGTGCACGAGGACGCTCTGGGACGCTGCCCTGGGGTGTCCAGCGCACTGGGGATGGATCAGCCCCTGCTCTGCTGCTCCTTGCCAGGCTCTCCCCTTGCAGGGACCTTGCAGAGCACCAGCCATGCTGTTTGGGCCCAGCCTGCCCACGGCCAGCCTGGGGCTGCTCCCGGGGCTTTTCTGTGCTCAGCGTTGGCCTGGCCAGGTGTTCTGGAGAGAGCCTGGGCAAGGAGCCTCCAGCCCCCAGGCCCTGCCCTGAGGTGTCAGCGCTGCCCCAGCAGTGCCCATGGCCTGTCCCTGCTGCAGCCCTGGCACTGCCACCCCCAGGGCTGTGCCCGGCCCCGAGAGCACTCAGGCCCTGCAGCAACACCAGGGGCAGGAGGGCAGCGGGGCAGTGGCACGGGAGCAGCACTGGCAACACCAAGTGCTGCTGCTGCTGCTGCTGGGCACAGCTGCTGTGCCAGCACTGATCTGCCCCAGCTCTGCACACAGACATTGCTGCTGCAGCTCCAGAGAAGGGAACAAAAGGGGCATCTCTGGAGAAAACTTGGCTGAGAGATCCCTTATTTCATTTTAAGCCACTGAGAGCACAGGTCCTCAATGACAGAGTGTGTGGCCCCAGTGAAGGTAGAGAGAAACAAAATTACAGATGGCACCAACAGTGACCGTTATTTGTGGACAATATTAAAAAACAAAAACAAAGGGAAAAAAAATGCAAACCAAACCAACAAGAAGTATAAAAATTACTTTTATTACAACTGATTTGCTGAAGGTGGCCAGCAGTTTAATGTTTCTGAAATCGAGTCATCAGTTTGCACACTGCAGCCTTGAGCTCCTGGTTCCTCAGGCTGTAGATGAGGGGGTTCAGGGCTGGAGGCACCACTGAGTACAGAATTGACAGGGCCAGATCCAGGGATGGGGAAGAGATGGAGGGGGGCTTCAGGTAGGTAAATGTGGCAGTGGTGATAAACAGAGAGACCACAGCCAGGTGAGGGAGGCAGGTGGAAAAGGCTTTGTGCCTTCCCTGCTCAGAGGGGATCCTCAGCACAGCCCTGAAGATCTGCACATAGGAGAAAACAATGAACACAAAACAGCCAAATACCAAACAGACACTAACAGCAATGAGCCCAAGTTCCCTGAGGAAGGAGTGTGAGCAGGAGAGTTTGAGGATCTGGGGGATTTCACAGAAGAACTGGCCCAGGGCATTGCCATGGCACAGGGGCAGGGAAAATGTATTGGCTGTGTGCAGCAGGGAATAGAGAAAGGCACTGGCCCAGGCAGCTGCTGCCATGTGGGCACAAGCTCTGCTGCCCAGGAGGGTCCCGTAGTGCAGGGGTTTGCAGATGGACACGTAGCGGTCGTAGCACATGATGGTCAGGAGGGAATATTCTGTTCCAATGAAGAATGTAAAGAAAAAGAGCTGAGCAGCACATGCAGAGTAGGAGATGTTGTTGGTGTGCCAGAGGGAATTGTGCATGGCTTTGGGGACAGTGGTGCAGATGGAGCCCAGGTCAGTGAGGGCCAGGTTGAGCAGGAAGAAGAACATGGGGGTGTGCAGGTGGTGGCCGCAGGCTACGGCGCTGATGATGAGGCCGTTGGCCAGGAGAGCAGCCAGGGAGATGCCCAGGAAGAGGCAGAAGTGCAGGAGCTGCAGCTGCCGCGTGTCTGCCAATGCCAGCAGGAGGAAGTGCCTGATGGAGCTGCTGTTGGACATTTTTGGTGTCTTGACATGGGGATCTGTAAGAACAGTAATCATGGAATAGTTTGGTTTGGAGATGACTTGAAATATCCCAGCCCAGCTTGGTGTCACTTTCCCCCCACTGCCTGCCCAGGGCTCTGCTGCCTGGAGCTCTCCCTGCCAGCTGCTGCTTCCCTGTGCCCAGGGCTGGGCCCTGCCAGTGCTGCCAGAGCCCAGCCCAGCCCTGGGGGCTCAGCTCTGCCCTGCAGACCCCTCCCAGCACAGGGCACTGCCAGGGCCAGCTCTGCCTCTGCAGGCTCTGATGGCAAAGTCAGAGCAACCCTGAGGAGGCTGGAAAAGCAACAGTGATGCTGCCTGTAAGGGACCCTGTGCTAATTTCTTTCTTTGCCTGGTTTATTCAGACCTGAGAGAAATTGTTTTTATTGTTCTCAACCTGAACAGACATATGAATATCAATGTTCAATTTTCCATCCAGGCAAACCTGAGCAGTAGATTATAAAATCAGGATTTTCCCTTTTATGCAGCCCCTGACTTGCTGTGCTCCCTGTATAATCTATTTGGAAATGTTCTGGAGTTAAATGTTGTGCTGGGATCAGTCCTGATCAATGAACCATCCTCACCACACAAGGAGAACACTTCCAAGTCTCACCAGCTGTCTCCTTCCACCCAGACCTTGTCCCCCAGTGCTGTCAGCAGCTCCCAGGGCTGGCTGAGAGCTGTCCCTGGCAGGCAGCAGAGTCCCTGCCCAGCACAGCACACTGGGCTGCAGGACCCTGCTCTGCAGGACAGCCCTGGGCACCCCTGGCTGCTCTACAGGAGAGAGAATCAGAGAATGTACTCACAGAGTCTGTGGGCATTGGGATGTTCCAGCTTTAGGAGATCCCTGCAGGAGCTGCAGCTGCATTGTCCTGCAGCCAGAGGCTTCCTGTGCCCAGGGCTGGGAGTGATTCTGCCCCAGGCACTTGTGAGCATCTTCCCAGCCCTGACTGATTGAAGATCTCTGTGCTGTGCCTGGGATGGCTACAGGCCATGCCCTCAGCCCTGCGGGGCTGGGAGAAGAGCTGCAAATCAGCAGAAAGGTCTTTTTGAAGCTTTTCATGGTTGCCAGGAGCTGCCTCTGTGCTAGGAGCCCAGCCAAGCTAACTAGCAGAGACACAGCACAAGGACTTTAATGACCCTCTTGAGGCTTTGATGCTGTTTACATCAGACACAGTCCCCCATACTGTGCTTAAAATCTTCACAAAAACCCAAAGTGATATTCAAACTGCAAAGTTTCTTGAAGTTTTAACAGACTCCAGTAAGGAACACAACTGAGAAAATGTCCCCATGTTCCAGTTAGAGCAGAACACTGGAGACAATGATGACAGGTGGGGACAAACAAGGGAAAGGTGTCTGTGATGCTGAGCAAACCTGGATGTGTCTCAGCAATGCCAAGGGCCAAGGGCTGAGCCCCAGCCCCTGGCAAGGCAGATCCTGTCCCTCCCTCCTTGCTCAGGGCTCTTCCCGGGGCACTGGGCTCTGGGGATGTGCAATGCCAAGGGCAGCACCATGGGGCGGCCCCTGCCAGGCTGCTGAGCAGGGACAAGGAGGCAATGAGGCCCCAGCACAGCAAGGCTCACTTGTCCCCTGCTGGTCAAGGGCCCAGGGCCAGCAGCCATGGCCAAAGTGCTGCAGCACTTGGCTCTGGCAGGGCCTTTCAGCTGCTGCCCATCCCTGTGCCCTCTGCAGCCCAGGCTGTCCTACGGTGTCCATGCCCTGCCCCTCTGTCCCTGCAGGCTGTCCTCATCCCCCGGCTGCCCCACCTGGCTGGCCCCTTCCTTTGCTGACAGCTCTGTGTCCTGCCTGCCTCTGCCTGCACACACAAAGCCTTGGGCTGCTCCAGACTCCTTCTGGGGGATGTGTTACACCACAGCCCTGCCCTGGGAGAGAAATTCCTTTCTCCTTGGGTCCAGTCTAGGCTCTCCTCTCAACTTGAGTTTCAAGTCCACTGAGCACAGAACTCCTTTGTCTCTGTATTGTGGTCATGTGCCCAAAGCCACCAAACCACACCCTGGGTGATAAATGGGCCCTCTCCAAAGTGTACGCTCTTGAAAACATTCTGCTCATAATGTACGAAAATTACTAGAAGACCAAGGCTGCCAGACCCCTCTGTTCTGCATAATTCCATCTGGGAGCAATTCTCAGGTATATGGAATTTTGGCGGCCACATGCCTGTTTTGGCCATGGCCCCTGAACAAGAAGCAAGATTCTTTCCCATAGAAAGAAAGGAAGACTGCACCAGTGTTTTTTTGGGTGGATGAGAGGTCACCACCTGAGGACAAGGCCAGCTCGAGCTGTCTGGTCTTGTATCTTTTGCCTTGGAGAAACCCTTTTATATGTGGAATATTTTAGGGGGAGCTCCAATTTCAGCGATGGGTAACAGCAATGACAGATGGTTCTTTTCCATAGGAAGGAAAGCCAAAAGCCCAAGTGCTCCAGGGGCAGATGAGAAGCAGCCCTTGACATGCTAAATTCAGCTGGACGTGCCAGGTGGTCTGTGGGATTCCCAGCCAGCCAGATCTGTTCCATGTCCCTTTGGTTCCACGAGGCCCCTCAGTGTCAGAACATTCTCCTTGCTTCTGCAGGGTCACAATGTCCCTTTGGTTCAGAGGAGCTCCACAGTGTCACAATGGTCTCCATGATTCCATGGGGCCTTGCAATGCCACAATGTGCTCCATGGATCCACGGTGCCCTGCAGGATCACAGTGCCCCTTTGGCTGCACGAGGCCCTGTAATGCAACAATGGCCTCTTGGTTCCACACAGCCCTGCTGCTTCACACCGGCCCCTTGGCACCATGCAGCCCAGCAGTGCCACAGTGATGTCCTTGGTGCCACGGGCTCCCAAAGGTGTCACCACCATCTCCATAGGAAGGAAACAGCTGACCCCCCGTGTTGCAGGGGCAGATGTGGGGCAGTCACCAGAGGCCAAGGACAGCCAGACCTGTTGCTATTTGCAGGTTCTGTCTGGGAGTAATCCCTAGATATACGGAATTTTAGAGGTGGAATACCAATTTCAGACATGGAAATCTGGAGGACAAGGACAGTTCTTTTCTGTAGGAAGGAAAGCACAGAACACCAGTGTTTCAGGAGCAGATGAAAGGCGGCCACCAGAGACCAAGGGCAGCCAGAGCTCTCTGTTCTGGCAGCTTTCACTTGGGAGAAATCCTTGAATGTATGAAGTTTTGGAGCTGGAATCCCAATTTTGGCCATGGATGAGTGGTCGAGATGGATGTTTTCATCCCTAGGAAAGAAAAGTGCGAAGCCCAAGTGCTTTGGAAGAAGGTGAGAGGTGGCCACCCTTAGGCCAAGCCAGCCAGACCTGTCTCTCCTGGCACCTTTCATCTGGGGGAAATCCTTGGACACAGGGATTTTTGGAGATTGAATCTCAATTTTGGTTGTGCCTGAATGGAAGAAGAGTTCTTTTCCTTAGGAAAGAAAAAACGGAGGCCCAGTGTTTCAAAAGGCAGATGAGAGCCAGCCCTCAGGAAGCCAAGGCCAGCCAGACTTGTCAGTCATGGCAGCTTTTGTCTGGGAGCTGTTCTTGGAGATAGGGAATTCTGGAGGTGGATTCCCAAATTTTGGCCATGTGCATCTGGAGGTGAAAGTTGCTTTTTTCCTGTAGGAAAGGAAGACACATGTAGCTACAAGGTCTTTTAGAGCTAAAGAGTCCAATAGAGAATTAACACCTGTATCATTGATGCTTTCAACCCAATAACTGAATTCCCATGTCCCTTAGGGTGACACTGACTGACCAACCAGAAACTGCTACCTGAAACCCATGAAGAAGGAGGAAGAAGAAGGAAGATAAAAACTGAAAGAGACAACACCAAAGATCCTCCATTTTGTCTCATACCTATTGCTGTATTATAAAACCCTCCAATTTAAAACCCATCACCATGGGAAAGCACACACTTCTATTTCACTACACACTCGTCATTTGAACTTCATCACTCCTGTCTAGAAGCCATCTCCAAGGAAGGCCTCAGGTCAAAAGCAGTGCTCTCCAGTGGGTCAGTGCCTGCCAGCACAGAAACCTCAAAAACCCCAGGTTTCTGGGATCCAACAGTGCCTCTCTTTTTATTCTCTACAAACCAGGACTACGCAATTCACCTAACACATGTTCATTTCCTAACCCTGCTTGTCCCAGTTTTGTATTAAAATTAGCTCCACACCTCTGTGGGACTGAGCACTGCTCCTTGTTGGTCACTCTGGTGGTTTTCTGGGGGTCCTTGGGATGAAGTAAACAGTCTTCCTCTCCACTGAACTTTTCACCTTGTCTCCTTGTGCATGCTCTTTTTAGTCCTTTGATCATCTTCTGGACTTTGATACCAGTTTTCCTGCTTCAGGGCTCTGAAAAACCCCTTTATGCTGTGGTCCTTGCATCCTGTTTGTGCATTCTAGCTCTTTATCTCATCTTGTATCTTTGCTCTCCTCCTCTTCTTGTAAGCACAGTAAATGTTTAGGAATTCCATTTGCTTTTGTCAGCCCCCTTTTACTCAAAGCATTTCTCGATGCCCAACTCTTGATTCTCAATTTCTCAGACTCAGTCCCCCCATTCCTAGAAAATTTGTAAATTCTTTTACTTAATAATATCGATACCTTTCCCTTTTTCCAGTTTACCTCCACAGCTCTCTCTTCTCGGCGTGTATCCCTCATTGCATCTCCATGTATTGCCCCTAAGGAAGTCAGTGCTGCTCTCCACTTTAACATCTTCCAATTCCAAACAAGTATTGCAATAGACAGCACCAGACTCACATCTGCTAATGTCAGTATGACAATGAGAGGGTGGTGAAGTGTGTTCAAAATCCCAGCTGTAGTTGGTGACCATCCAAAGAGTGCATTCCACCAGTGATGATTTGTGTCCCGGTTTATTCCTTGTAACACTCTGCTTTTCTCTTTTATATCATTCTAGACTGTAACTAGAATCCTTTGCCCATTTTCTGAATTTCTTTCAGCATTTTTGTCAAGTTCTGGCATTTCATGACTAATGAAATCAACCTTACTAATGCAATGTTCATTCCAATGGGTCTAGGTGATAATTTAGGATATATTGTCTAGTTAGATCTCATCAACTGGTGGGATGTGACTGGTGCCAAGTATGAGAAGCCATACCTGACATTCCTGATAAAATTTCAAATATAAATATTAGAATGGTTCTTAGTAGGTAAGATTCCATTGTTATCATCAATTTCCACAGAAGCACAAGCGGTTTTTAAACATGCACAGCCTAGACCAATATATACAAGTACAGTCTTTTGACTAGATTTCTGCAAGTTAAATTACTGAATGTTCTCAACTGCAATGTACTCATTTTGCTTGAGTAAGTTTAAGTTTCAGTTCATTGTCACCTGGTATGACTTTCCAAGGGGCTTCTGTAGCCTTTTTCACTAGGGAATGGTGAATCCAGGCACTCTGTTCCTTGATCTTTACTGCAGGGAAGGCAGTAAGGAGCACCTGGAATGGACCCTCCCACTGTGGCTCCAGAGTTTTCTCTGTAAGAGAATTAACATACACATCATCTCCAGGCTGTGTGTCCTGCACTGCTCCGTCTGTCCCTCTGCTCTGAGTTCCAGCCACATGTTTCTCAATTTCTTTGAGTTCCTTACTTAAGGCTACCATACAGGCAATCATCCTTTCTTCCCCCACTTCAGTGGACAATCCCTTTTGCACTTCATATGGTCTCCCATAAAGCATTTCAAAGGAACTTAGTTTTTCTTTGTCTCCTGGCTTGGTTCAGATCCACATCAATGCCAGTGGGAGAGATTGAGGCCAGGGTAAATTAGCTTCTTGTCCTAGCCTCACAATTTGCTGCTTAATTTAATGATTCATTTTCTCTACTTGGCCACTTGACTGGGGACCATATGGGGTATGGATCTCCCAGTCTATGCCCAGGTGACGACTGATTAGGTGCACTATTTTTGAAATCAAATGTGGCCCTCTATCTGAAGATACTGTGGCTGGAACTCCAAAGTGTGCTATTATCTCTTGTAACAATACCCTGGTTACCTCCCAGGCTTTGGCAGTTCTGGTGGGTAAAGCCTCTGGCCACCCTGAAAAGGAATCCGTAAACACCAGCAAATATCCCTACCTCCCTTTTCTGGGGAGTTCTGAAAAGTCAATTTGCCACTGTTGTCCAGGCCCATGGCTGTGGACACCCTGCGAGGCATTCCCACTTAGGGAGACATCAAAAGCTTTTGTCACAGTAAATTCCAATGTACCCCTGTTCTGTTCCCTTGTTCTCCCCGTGTCCCTTCCCTGTCCCTCAGTCTTTCAGTCACTCCCACCCTGTTTCCCCATTGGCTCCCATGCCCTAACCCCACCTTTGTGCCCCCCTCCCCATGTCCCCTGCTAATTGGTCTCTGATGCTCCCCCCACCCCAAATACCCATGGACTTGAACCTGGACCCTCACCACAAGCTTTGCCTCTGCCTTTGCCTTTGACCCTGGACTATCCACGTGTGTGGCTGAAATAAACATCTCTGTGGAACCCATACAAATGCCCTTCCTGCTTTTTTACCTGCAGACATCTTAACAGCTCTCCAGGACACTCCAACACATGGCCTTTTCCAATTTGGCCAAGTTCTGGTTTGGGTGTATTCTTGGGTTTGGTCTGGAGGCAAATGCCACACTGCCAGGTTACCTGAATGACAGTAGAGTACAAATTTCTGGGAGTACTTTTTTCAATTAGATAGTTATACAGGGCATCTACTCCCCAGTGTGTTTTCTGGTGTTCCTCCCTTAATAATGACCAGAACAGATGAGAAGGGATGACCATCGTCCCTTCTGCAATAACAGTGCATCCCTCTTGGTTACATGTTCCTCCTTGATCCCTAATTAGTTTTCTATGCTTTCTGATAGATACTGGCTTACCTTCAAGGGAGACCTGTCCATCTGGAATTAAAACTCCCTCAATGCTCATCTCACTTTTGCTGCTTCTTTTGCCTCTCTGTCCAGCAGCTCATTTCCTTCCTCCAGTTCTGAGCTCACCTTCTGGTGTGCCTTAATGTGCATCATTGCTACCTGCTCAGGTAGCTGAACTGCTTCCAGTAGCAGAAAGAATTTCCTGCACATGTTAGATGTTTTTCCCTCGTGAATTCAACAGTCCCCTTTCTTTCCAGATGGCTCGATGTGCATGTACAACTACAAATGCATACTGTGTGTCTGTATAAATGTTTATTTTACTTCCATTCATTATCTCTTGGGCTTGGGTTAGAGTGATTATCTCACCTTTGTGCAGAGGTACCTATTGGTAAAGGTCCTGATTCTATTACCTCTTTGCAGGTGGTACCAGCATACCCAGCATGTCACTGTCCACTGATGACGTGGCTGCTCCCATCAGTGAACCAGGTTTCTGCATCATCCCAAGGGGTGTCCTTCAGATCTGGGCAGCTGGAGGAGGAGGCTTCGATAATCTCCAGGCAGTCGTGGTGTACTGGCTCCCCTTGATTTCCACTAAGGAAAGAAGCTGGGTTGGTAATGTTAGTCACAATTATCTCTGCATCATCTTGTTCTACCATGGTGGCTTGGTGTTTCAGGAACCTTTGTGGGGAGAGCCAGTGCCTGCCCTTTACTTCCAGCACTGCACACACTGTGTGAGACACCAATGCAGTCATTTTCTGGCACAAGGTGACTTTGCATGCCTCTTGAATATTCAGCACCACTGCTGCAATGGCTCTGAGCCTTCCCAGCCATCCCTTGGCTGCTGTGTGTAGTTGCTTGGAGAAGTGAGCAGCTGCTCTCCAGTACAGACCCAGGTCCTGGACCAGTATCCCCAGGGCAATTCCCTGCTTCTCATGGAGAAACTAAAACAATGGTTCACTCACATCTGGGAATCCGAGAGCTGGAGCTGACATGAGAGCATTCTTCAGCTGGTGAAAGGGCAGGGTGGCCTCTTTTGTGCACTGGAGTTCTCTGTCCCCATTTGTAATGAGCACATACAGAGCTTTCACACGTACGCCGTAGTCATAAATCCATAATCAGCACCACCCTGTCATTCCTAACAATGTCCACACTTCCTTTACTGTCTGAGGTTTCAGGGTTTGGCAGATTGCTCCCTTGTGATCTTGCCCTAGAGTCCATTGTCCCACACTAATTTCATAACCCAGGTAAATTACCTTTTGCTTCCCTACCTGGGCCTTTTTCTTTGATACCCTGTATCCCTCAACTCCTAGAAAGTTTAGGACGCTCACCATCCAAGGAATACAAGCCTCTTTCATCCTTGTGGCTATGAGGAGTTCATCCATTTACTGCAGTGGTTTTCCTTTTACTGGGGGAGCCTCCCAGGATTCCAGATCTTTGGCAATTTTTTTCTCCAAACAATGGAGGAGAATTTTTAAATCCCTGAGTCAACACCATCCATGTTATCTGGGATTTGCACTCGCTTTTAGGGTTTTCCCATTCTAATACAAAGATTTCTGTCTGTGCTCATGGAGAGGGAGGCAAAGGAAGGCATCTTTAAAGTCTAAAATGGTAAAACAAAATCAGCTCTGGTGTTAAGCACATTAGGAAAGCCTATGGGTTTGCTCCCACAGGATAGAGATCTGCAGATATTTTGTTCACAGCTCTTAGATGCTGTACTGTCTGATATGGCCCATCAGGTTTTCGGACTGGTAAGATGGGAGTGTTGAACTCAGAGAGACGTTCTTTTGTAACAACCTTAATTGCAAAAAGTTTTCAACTATCGGGGTAATTCCTTACCTGTCCTCTCTTTTCAAGGGGTACTCCTTAATTCTTGCTGGTTGTTTTCCTTCCTTAAGTTAAATTCCTATAGGAGTTGCATTTTTCACCCTCCTTGTTACCTTAGCAGCCCACACATCAGGGAACACTTGATTTATCATTTCTTCACTAATTTCTCCCTCCATTTGAATGGCTACTAAGATTAAACTTATTGCCTCTATGTACTGTTCATCATTTACCTCCAAAACAATCTCCTAATTTTTAAATTTAATGGTCACGTGTAATTGTTCTAACAAGTCTCTCCCCAGAAGATGTCCCAGGGAATTGGGCAGATATAGAAATTTATGAATGCCCCATTGCTTTCCTAGCCTATACTTTAATGATTTGCCAAAATATGCTTTTTCAGGTTGGCCAGTTGGTCCTATTACTGTAACATAATCCTTTCCCCACAGGTTCCAGAGTTTTATTCAGACCCTAATACGCTGCCTCCGTGTCAACCAGAAATTACACCTCTTTCCCCTTTCCCCCCAGCTTCAATTTTATAACCAGTGGATCTCCTGGGTTTAGATCTACTGGTCCTCCTCAGTCTTCTTTCACATGTGCAATCACTTTTCCCTTTTCCTGGTTCTCCCTTTTCCTGAAAGCCACCCCAACTTCATTCTGGACATTGATTTTTCCAGTGACCATATTTCTTGCAGATCACACACTGCTCTCTGCCCAGCCAGGACAGGCCTTGTCTAGGTGGTCCCTGTCTGCCTCTTCCTCTCTCCCTCTCACTTAGAGCAGCTACAAACTTGCTCATTGCTTCTTTATATCCTTCTTCCCACTTTCTAAAGACTCTCCACACCTCATGCACAGAGTCTCTAAGTTCCTCCCATCTCCTCCCCCAAAGCTTTTCAAGTTTATGTCTTATGTCACCCGTAGACTGCGCCAGGAATAAATTGACCAGCTGCTGTATCCCTGTGTCAGACCCAGGGTCCAGTGATGTGTGGTGGCACATTCCATCCCTTAATCGATCGAGGAATTTGGATGGTGACTCAGAGGCCCTCTCCTTAATTTCATAGAACTCTGACCAATTTATAGGTTTGGGAATGCCATTTCCATACCCTTTGGGATCCATTTCTGATAGCTTTCCAACTTTCTCAATTCTGCTGATTGGTTTGGGTCCCACTGTGGATTTTGGAGGGAGAAATAATCTTTCATATCTAATTGTTGTGTTTTATAATAATCTTCTGCCAAGTCCCCTGCCATTTTTATAAATTATTGACTTTCAGTCTTGGTCAGTGCATCCAATAATAATTACATATCACTCTAGTATGGATTGTGTTCTTTTATTATATATCACAGACATTTAGACGTCTTAGCTGGATGGCTGCAGTAAGTTTTAGCAACCTTTTCTCATGCCTTCAGGTCGATGGTGGAGAAGGGAACTTTAAGCAATACCGTTCCTCCCTCTGGTCCCACTGCCTCTCACAGAGGTGCCTGTCATATGTGTGTCTGTTGTCTACTCTGGTGAGCAATTCGAGGGGATGAATGGGCTGGGGCTGATGGTACTTCTGAATCTGCATCCTCATCCTCATCCCTTTCCTGTCTTATGAGGGGAGTCATGAGAAAATCATCAGCCAGATCTTGTTCCTGGGCCACAGTCTGGAAAACCTCATCCAATTTTGTACATCTTTGCCCTGGACTGCAGGCTGAACAACACTGCTTTCCTCTCTTAGTCTTATTCTCTTTCTCTAGGACCAATACCAAAGGCTCAGATGGAGCCCTGAGCCCACACATCCCTCTGCCATTTGGGGTGACTTTGAAGGGACAAAAAATATCAGCACATGACACCTCTGTCCACTTCCCTTCCCTCCTAAGAAATAGCATGAGCTGTAATAGTGTGTTATAGTCCAAAGTTCCACTGGGTGGCCACTTCTCTCCATCATCTAATTTTTATCAAGGACACCAGTCCTTGCAGAATCTAATAAGGTCTCTCTTGTTTTCTGAGCCCCAATGTCCAGCAATGTCTTTCCAGTCTGCAATAATACAGCCTAGTGGACTGGCTTTAGGAATGTCTTTATTTTGTCCAGTTCCCATTATCTCCTCCTTCTTGTCCTGTCCAGTTTCCACCTAAATCTCTCTTCAGAATTTCTCACAGATCTTTCTCAATCTTCGTCCCATACCCATGCCCAAGTTGCAGGTATTAAATGTGATTTTCCAAAAATCAACATGAGAATCTTAGGTTCAAAACTAGCTCAGTTACGATGCCTTGATTTACACTGAGGGCATAGAGCTTGCTGTTTATCAGAGGAACAATACCAACATTTTTCCCAAGTCCTACACTGTAACAGTAACCACGCACTGTGCCAACCTCTAGAAGCCCAAAAGCTGCTTAACACCTGCCAGAACAATCTATTGCACTTCTTCTCTCTTCAATGGCCAGTTCCTAATGCAGACTGTTCCCAATACAAAGGTACCACTCTTCCTGCTCAAGTTCTACATATTCCTTCCAGATAAACTTGATTGTTTCCCCTTTCTATCCAATAATTCACGGGATTTATGAACTCCCACGGATCCAGCCCAAACCACTGAGGGAGAGGGATTCCTTCTGTTTGTCTAGGTCTAGCCATGGTTAAAACAGACACCAGCCACTCCACATCCAAGCACAACGCTCCTCCATCCACACTTGCACTCACCCCACACTGACCCCGGTCTCTTCCCTTTCCTTTGGCCGCCTCAGTCACCTGAGGTGGAAAACGCGGATAGAGCTGCACGCTCGCTCTGTACCAGAGGTACATCTCACCCACTCATTCACTCACTGACACACTCAACAACTCAACGTGTCCAGACTGAGCAGTCACACAAAATAGCAGCAAAAACAAGGGTTCACTCGACTCACCCCAGAGTCACTAGTGGGCTGCTCTATCAGCTCAGTGAGACCCCTCTGTTGGCCGCGCTATCAGCTGGGGATAAACTCCTCTCCCTCTGTCTCTGGTCCCCTTGTTTGGCTGCTAGAAACCCACCATGACAGTGTTGTACTTCAGATGTCTCTGTACAACTTACCAGCAGCCCTGTTATTGATATTTAATACATGCCATTTTATCTGCAATGCCAGCAGATCATTGTCTGTCCCCACAGTGAGCGAGACGAGGTTCAGGTTCCCTCCAGGGAAGATCCTGGGATGCACCAGAGAATCTGTTCCTTCACTGGTCCTGGAGCCAGACACAGATCTCCTGGCTGGCTCGCCAATATGAAGCATGGAGAAACTCTCCACAAAAAATAAGTTATAAGAGCAGGCATGTATTTATTCAGTGCTGAGTTGCATGGTGGATAGCTCCTCCAAAAACACTCACACCTTCAGTGACCTGTACCTCTCTTTTTATTCTCCTGAAACTGTGATTGCACAATGCACCTAATACATATTTGTTTCCTAACCCCACTTGTCCCTGCTTAGTATTAAAATTAGCTCCATGTCTCTTTGTGATTGCACACTGCTCGTTGCTGGTTGTTCTGGTGGTCATCTGAGGGTCTTTGTGATGATGTCTCCCTCTCAGTTGAGCTTTTCTCTGTGGAGAGCATAACAGAAGAATGGCTGCGTTGCAAAGGCCACGATACAATCAGGCCAGTCAAAGTGTAGCCGTGGCCTACGTGACTGCCTGCAGGGACACGGTATCCTTGAGCACAGATATTATACAAAAACAAGGTTGTTGAAAGCAGAAGGAGTGCAGAAAAGTATCTAAAATAGAGGAACTAGCAACTGCAAGGCTTACTGCGAAGGTCATATGCGTCATGAACTATATAACCAATGAAGAGCTATAAGTTTGCAATATGTATGAGCTAATTATTACATGTATAAAAGTAATTATCTAGCGCATAATAAACGAGGCTTGTTGATCATGATAGCTTGAGACTCGTCTCCCGTGTTCTCCTCCGACAAATGGTGACCACCGACATGATAAATGTGATACGCCACGGATTTCGGAGAACACGTTGGGTCCGGGTCCTGCAGCTAGAGGGACGAGTACAGAGCTAAAAAAGAAAGTGCTCCATGTCCTGAGCGACCACAGCGGTGGGCTTGGCCGGTACGTGCTGCCGAAGCCTGGAGGGGCTGCAACAGCGCTGACGTGAGTATGGACAGGCAAGCAGCAAATGATTTATTTACAGCCTTCTTAAGAAAGAGGCAAATTAAAGGAATAGATTTAGCAAAGGAACTCCCCTCCCTTTTGCAGTATGCTTATTCGTATGGGTATTTTATAAACCCTCATACTGTGCACGAATTGTCAGAATGGAAACAGTTTGGAGATAAGTTGTGGGAATTAGTGCTAGAAGATGATAAACCAGCAAAAAAGATAAGCAAATTGTGGAAGGTAGTACACAATGAACTCTTGATGAGGCAGGCGGAAAAAAGAGCGGCACAGGAGGTAGCGACAGCCCAAGAAATAAAGTTTATACCCGCAATGGAATGCTAGTGCTCCAAATCCTCCCTCTTTCACCTGTGTTAATTTACCGGCTTCAGTGCCGCCAGCTCCGTCTGCACCTCCTGTTGAAGATTCAGCAGACCCAGGTCAGGCACCGCAAGCCCCAATGAGCCCTGAGCCTGTCCCTGAGGCAAAATCTGACCTCGCGGAGGCCATGGCAAGGGAGAGGCGCGAGCTGTGGGCTGCGTTAGCTCGTCAGGGGGTGGAAAAGGGAGACTCTGACCTTGTCGAAGCTGCCACCGAGTCTCTTGCATTTCCAGTTGTTTTTACTCCCAGTCCCCAGGGAGGATTGCAGGCGACTATTACAATGCTAGATTGGAAGCTTTTAGCACAATTGCGTGCCACAGTGGGAAGTTATGGAGTCACTAGTGAACCCGTTAGACAAATGCTGGACTATCTTTTTAACTCCTATATTATGTTACCCTCGGATATAAGGGGTCTGGCACGATTGATTTATACACCTCATCAGTTAATGCTGTTCAATGCACATTGGCAGCAAGAGGCCATGGCATCAGCCATTGTACAGAGAGCCCCAGGAGACCCGTTGCATGACCTGACAGTGGAAGAATTAATGGGGTTGGGGGCCTATTTGCGAGTTGAAGCACAGGCGCTAATAGGTCCAGATAAATGTCGGGAAGCTATGAATTTAGCAAGGAGGGCCATGAGCAAAATTAAAAGTCCAGGAGGAGTACCTATTTATATGGGCATAAAACAGGCAAGGGAAGAACCACTGGGAGCTTTTGTGGATAAAGTCATAGAGGCAATAGAAAAGGCTGGAGTACAAGAATATATGCAGGGAGCCCTATTAAAACAGTGTGTGATGCAAAATTGCAATACAGCTACTAGAAATCTTATAAGTTCTATGCCAGGAGATTGGCAAATAGCAGATTTACTAGAGAGGGCTGCCTCCCTCCCCTCAGGCTCGCAAGTCTTTTAAGTTAATGCCCTACAAAAGATAGGAGAGGGGTTGCAGGAACAGGCAAAAGCGCTACAAGAGCAGGCAAAATCTTCACAGACTCAGGTCATGGCAGCTCTTGCACCCCTCCAAGCGGCAGTGGTCAACTCTCGCCCCCGCTCTAATGGTAACAGCAAGATAAAATGTTTTTGCTGTGGCAGTAGTGGAGATATTCGACAAGAGTGTGCTGTGACGAGAGTCTGGTGTGGGAAGTGCCAGCCCAACACACACAACACCAGTGCTTGTCGTTGAAAGTCAGGAAACTCAAGACACAGCGCGAGCAGCGGCCGCGCGGGGACACAAGTTGCAGCTGCGATGCCGTCAGGACCAACCAACAACTGCAGCCAGCCACCAGCGGGAGCCTCGGCATGGACGTGGCAGCCTCAGTAGACATCACAATCCTAACCACAATGCCACACAAAATTCCCACAGGACTCCTTGGACCTATCTTAATAAACGGACAACCGGTGGGAGGACTACTTTTGGGTCGCTCATCTGCGTCAATGTTGGGACTTTTTGTTTTACCTGGCGTTATAGACTTGGACTATGAAGGAGAAATCATGATCATGGTCCATACCCCCTATCCCCCAATAAAAATCACCAAAGGGCAAAGGTTGGCTCAATTTGTACCGCTCCCACAATTAACCAGAGAAATAACTCCTTTACAACAAAAGCCCAGGGCACAAGGAGGTTTTGGCTCCACCGGAGGACTGACATTGCTCACATTAGACCTGTCAACATGCCCTAAGCGACCTTGTCACTTACATTTCCAGGGCCAAAGCATTAAATTAATTGGACTGTTAGATACAGGCGCAGACTCCTGTATTATTTCCCCAGGAGAATGGCCTTCCAACTGGCCGGTACAAGCTGCAACAACCACCGTAACCGGCATCGGAGGAATGACACTGGCTAACCGCACTCCCGTCCTCACCGTAGAAATAGAAGGTAAACAAGCAATGGCATCTTTTTCAATAGCCACGCTTCCTCCCACAGTACAATGTTTAATTGGGCGTGACGTACTGTCGCAATTGGGACTTGTTCTCACTAATGAACACCCTTTAGGGTAGCTGCCATGGCTTGGACTTTCCCGCTCCCACTCACCTGGACCACTAACGAACCTGTGATGGTAAAGCAATGGCCTTTAAAAAGGGAAAGTCTAAAACATGCACATCAGCTGGTACAAGAACACTTTCAACAAGGACATTGAAAATTGTCTACCAGCCCATGGAACACACCTATTTTTGTGATAAAAAAGAAATCTGGGAAATATCGATTGCTCCACGACCTAAGAGCTGTAAATGACCAGATGGAGCCAATGAGGGCCCTTCAGCCAGGTCTCCCTAATCCGACCATGCTGCCTGAATATTGGCCCATTCTCATCATTGACTTAAAAGACTGTTTTTTCACGATTCCACTACACTCGAGCGACACCAAGCATTTTGCATTTACACTACCAGCAATTAACAGAGGAGAGCCAGATAAGAGGTTTGAATGGACTGTTTTACCACAAGGCATGCGAAACTCGCCCACCATATGTCAGCTTTATGTTGATGCTGGACTGCAACCTTTGAGAAAACAAATGCCTGACACAATTATTTATCACTATATGGACGACATTCTGTTTTCACAACCTAAAGACTTTACAAAAGAGCAAATCGAGACTATTACAAAAACATTAGCAGATTCCTCCTTAATCATAGTTCCAGAAAAAGTTCAAAAAACCCCACCGTGGAAGTACTTAGGCTGGACTATAACTAAACAAATAATCAAACCACAAAAGTTGTCAATTGCCACCACTATCACGACTTTACACAATGCTCAAAGACTCTTGGGAGACTTACAATGGCTAAAACCAGTTACAGGCATACCAAACAATTTACTGGAAAAGCTACAACCATTGCTAAAGGGAACTGATCCCTGTACGCCTGTGAGCCTCACACTAGAACAACAAAATGCATTACAACATATCGGCACTTGCATTTCAGAAGGTTTTGTGTCACGCTTAGATCCGGAGCTACCCCTATGCCTTACCATTTGGCATAATGCACCCCATTTACTTGGAGCTATTACGCAACGTAAAAAGAAAACGGGGGAGAGGGCGCTAGAGTGGATTTCGCCACCACTGCAAAAGCGAAAAACTTTAACCACAAAAATTGAAAACCTGGCCATATTAATAAAAAGAGGTCGCATGCGCATCCTGGAGATTACCGGATTAGAACCAGCAGTGATTAACCTGCCCATCGAAAAACCTACACTGGATTGGTACCTGCTGAACTCTACTGACCTTGCAGAAGCACTGCTGGGAGCAGGAGCACGAATAGAGACAGGGACTCTGGCACCTAGAGCACTGCGATGGATAGGAGAATGGAGTTGGATCGGCAAGCCACTAAGAGAAGAAAAGCCCATCCCTAATGCTGTTACGGCCTTCACCGACGCGGGAAAAAGGACGTGCAGAGCAGCGATTGTCTGGAAAAAGGGAGAAAATTGGCACCAGCAACTCCTGGAAGCAATGCCCGAGGATAGTTTGCAGACATTGGAGCTTTTGGCTGTCGTATGGGCAGTGACTCACATCACTGAACCTTTGAATGTGGTGTCCGATTCACTTTTTGTAGTGGGGGTTGCTGCCAGAATCGAGGATGCTGTTATTAAGAATGTGCAGAACAAAAGGCTGTATGAGCTGTTTTTACAGCTCAAGCGTGCTCTGAGAAACAGAACAGAGGCCTATTCAGTGTTGCATATTAGGAGTCATAAATGGAATGTAGGCCTAGGAGAAGGAAACAAAAAAGCTGACGACTTGGTATCTGTGGCCATTACAGTACCTCTGCCTCAGTTTATATTAGCCAGAGAAGCTCACTCAATATTTCATCAAAATGCAAAAGGCTTGCAAAGACAGTTTCGCATCTCGCAAGCCGAGGCTGCAGCAATTGTTAGGAGCTGCCCTGTTTGTGCCAATCACAATAATGGCGTGGGCTTGGGAATGGGGGTCAACCCAAGGGGGACCGTAATTAATGAAATCTGGCAGGCAGATGTCACCCATGTAGCTAGTTTTGGTCGGCTGAAATACCTACATGTTACTATTGATACATATAGTCATTTTATTTGGGCTACAGCACAGCCGGGTGAAAAGGGGCTTCACGTAGTCAGACACCTGACTAGCTGTTCCGCAGTCATGGGAGTTTGCCAGCAGTTAAAGACGGACAACGGGCCCGCCTATGTCAGCCGCAGGGTTCAAAGCTTCCTGAGTCAATGGGGAGTCAAACATCTCACGGGTATACCGCACAATCCTCGGGGGCAAGCAATAGTAAAAAGGGCCCATAACACATTGAAAAGATATTTAGACAAATTTAAGGACACCCTAGACATACAAGAAAGACTCCAAAAGACATTATTCGTGTTAAACCATTTGTGTGTATTTGGGCAGGAAGAGGTTCCGGCTGCTGTCATGCATAAAATACGTGAGCCAGACGATGACAGGAGGAAATCAACGGGGGTGTGGGTCAAGTACAAATATCTCCAAACAGGACTCTGGCAAGGTCCAGCTGAAGTTCTCTTTTGGGGAAGGGGTTATCTTTGTGTTTCCACCCCCACAGGGCCCGAGTGGATCCCTGCGCGCTGGACTAGGCCAGCGAACCGACCACAAGGTGGAGACCGTCAGGAACCGACCCCTGCAGTTGGAGCTGCTGGTTCGACCACATCGGCCCTTTTTGTGGACAATACTTAGCCCAGCTATCACAGAGCCTAGAACAGCAGATCAATTAGCATATTTGCTTGCCTGCTTAGCCAATTATTGTGCCGAGGAGTTAAGGCTTTATGGATGCTTAAACTGTGGGGACCAATATCGTCATGCCTGGGCGCTGATACATTGTGGGGGTTGTGGTCGAGACACTTGGGTACATCAACAGGCAACAGGTGGGAGATTGTGGTGTTTTTCGTGTCGGGGAGCCTGGAGAAATAAGACTCATCGACAGGCACTTGAGGAAAGCACAGGATTACCCTTCCACCAAGCGGTTCTCTTATATGAGAGCCCTGAGCAAAAAGCTCTGGCATATGCCCGTTGGGAGCTTCAACGCTCAGTAGAGAGGGCTAGAGCAATACGTAACTCTCACATAGTACAGAAGCAGTGTGACGTGTATTACAGAATCCCTCGACAGTGGGTAGTCCACCCCCAAGAGTGGGAAGCACTCTGTAACAGATATCAGCGGTTGAGAGTTAAAAAGCAAGCACAAAAGAATAGAAAGAAAGATCAGCAAAGAGAGAAAGCGAGTTAAAGCTAGTGTGAACTACTGTAACATCATTTTACCTATATGCTTCCACTGCTATTTGGGTCCCTCCGCAGCCAAAAGAGAACATATGGGTGACGTTAGCTAACAAGACAGGGCAAGAAGCTATATGCCTGGCACTGTCGTCACCAGAAAATCCCTTTTCAACGTGCCTGGTAGGAGTGCCACTGAATTCGTGGCCATGCCCAAAAGGAGTATCCTCCTGTAATGCCAGCAGTCCTGGTAACAATGTGGACAGCTGGGACAAAATTATATCCCATTTTCCACAGGCTCCACTAGAACCTCAAGAACTTGAAATATTAGGATCAATTAAAGCAGATGCATGTGTCCAATTTAATTGGACAAGTGTGTATCGCGCAGGCCCTGGTAAGCAGGGTGCCAATCTCTTATTTCCTATGGTTGTTAACGCTACCCAGCCGGTATACCGCAACGTCTCTAGGTGGTGCAATTATACAACTAGCAATTTGTCGCTGTCCTCTAACTCGCCAGTTAGTTTGCCTCCAGGAGTATTCCTTATATGCAGAGATCGTGCCTGGGCAGGAATCCCCTCCAAATTAGTAGGAGGACCCTGTACACTTGGGCGACTAACATTGCTTACACCAAATACGTCCATGATTTTACAACGACATAAAAGCTATTTTAAAAGCAAAAGGATGGCGCATGCTTTCACATCCGAATGTGATGATAAAGCCACCGTCTGGTCCCGTGGAAAGATTTTTGGGGCATCATTGGTCCCAAATATAGGTACCGCGCAAGCCTTAACCACCTTAAGAAAACTAGGATGCTGGCTTGCAAAACAAACTAATGCCACATCGATTGCACTGTCACAATTGTTAACAGACGTTGATTCAGTGAGACACGCTACCTTACAGAATCGAGCCGCCATCGACTTTTTGTTATTAGCCCAAGGCCACGGGTGTGAAGACTTTGAAGGTATGTGTTGCATGAATTTATCAGACCACTCTGTTTCCATACACGCACAATTGCAGCAATTACATACACTAACCACACCCTTACAACAAAACTCTGGGTTTGGGCTTGAAGACTGGATAAAAAGTCTTAGTTTAAGTCCCTGGCTGTCGTCCGTATTGCAACATTTAATTACAATCGGGATTGTAATTTTTAGTGTGCTTATTATAGTGCCATGCCTTTTTAAATGCTGGCAAAGCGCAATAATGCGAGCTATAAATCAAAAAGGGAATACATCCCTACTAGCACAAAAAGAAAACGGGGGAAGTGTGGAGAGCATAACAGAAGAATGGCTGCATTGCAAAGGCCACGATACAATCAGGCCAGTCAAAGTGTAGCCGTGGCCTACGTGACTGCCTGCAGGGACACGGTATCCTTGAGCACAGATATTATACAAAAACAAGGTTGTTGAAAGCAGAAGGAGTGCAGAAAAGTATCTAAAATAGAGGAACTAGCAACTGCAAGGCTTACTGCGAAGGTCATATGCGTCATGAACTATATAACCAATGAAGAGCTATAAGTTTGCAATATGTATGAGCTCATTATTGCATGTATAAAAGTAATTATCTAGTGCATAATAAACGAGGCTCGTTGATCATGATAGCATGAGACTCGTCTCCCGTGTTTCTTCCGACAGGGCATAGCCAGGGATTTGGGGTGGTTGTGAGCCCAGGGCAGGAGCCGGCCCTTGGCCTTGCTGAAGCTCATCCAATTGTCCTGGGCCCATGGCTCCAGCCTGGCCAGATCCCTGTGCAGAGCTTGCTGCCCTGCAGCACAGCCACACTCCCAGCCAGCTTGGGCTCCCCTGGACACTGACTCAGGGTGCCCTCCATGGCCTGGTCCACATCAGCAAGGAACACATTGAACTGCCCTGGCCCCAGTCCTGAGCCCTGGGGACACCCCTGCATGTGGCTCCATTGCCCAGCACTCCTTGGGCTGCACTTGTGTTTGCCATGGAGCTGGGCCTGCCTTGGCTTCTGTTTGCTGACCCCAAATGAACATCCCTCTGTGTCTGGGGCAGCTCCTTCTCCAAGGAAAGCAGCTGGGACTTGGTGCCAAGGAGCTGAAAGCTGCAGGCACAGCCTGGACTGGAGGAAGCTCAGATTTGCACTGGGCTGCTCTGAGTGCCAGGGCTTGGATGAGGGAAATGGTGGGGTGGGGGTAGGGACAGAGTGTGATTGATTGTCAGCCATAAAGGGTCTTGATTTTCATATCTGTTCAGAGTGCATGAGGAAGTTCAATATCAATTGGACATTGCTCATATCCATCCACATACAGGAAAAAGATAAACAGGGCCCAATAGATAAATCTTTTCTCCTTGTACTGTTAACATAGTGTATCCAATTTGAACAGACTTTTCAAATTGATCAAATTAATGACAGAAGAGTAGAGCACATAACTTTTTCTCAGAGTCATGGCTTTTTAAGGTTTTCTGAATGCTCATGAGCTCTGGGGCACTGAATTCCTGAACTGAAGAGCTGAAGGCTGAACAAGCCTCTGGACCACTAAAATTCAGCAGCAGCCTCCAAGTTGCTGAGGATGTCAGCAGCCCCCAACTGAGGCCATCCCTGCCCTGAGACCAAGTAGGAATGGGCAGACAAGGAGAGCATCCCTGGGGCTGGGGAAGCAGAACTCAGAGGCACCAGCGGGTCCAGGTGGAAATGGAGTGTGGAATTTGGCTGTGAAAGCCCTGCCTGGTCTGTGCCAAGCAGGACTGACAAGCCCTGAGCCCATCCCCTGGGAATGGGGAGCAGTGGCCTCACAGGATGCTCGTGGCTGTCCTGAGCAGTGGGATGTGGGGTGGGAATGGTGAGGGCAGGAGAGCAGCAGGAGCCCTCCAAAGCTCTCTGGGGTTGGGGAGGAGGCCACGAGCCCTGGGGCTGGGAGGAACTGGTGTCTTCTCATGGGCCTCATTGGGAGGGACAGCAGGCACAGCCAGGGCACACAAATCTCATTGCTGCTGCCAGGGGTGGTCCCAGCCCCCCAAGGATTTGGTCACCCCCACTTCAGCTCTCCTACCCTAACACAGACCTGTGCTGGTTCCCTGGCAGACTTTTCCAACGCCCCATTTCCCCAGCTCCCTCTGACCCTGGGAGCTCCCAGAGCTTTACTGATGTCCCTCTGGCCTCCCTCTCTGTCACTTCAAACCTCCACCTCTGCTCACAAGAACTGCCCCTGCAGAGACCAAGAACGGCTCAGGAAGCATCATGAACATACAAGTCAGGGAAGTAACTTATATACATTTAAATGCCAAGGGAACAAACTTTCTGAAAGTCTTTTTATTTCAAAAGAAAGGGAGATATTAATGCATTTATGCTAAGAGAAATAATACAGGATTTTACAAATGACACTGCAATAGTAGAAAAAGAATCAGAAAACAGACCAACAAAAATTTGGGAAAATGCATTTAAAAGGCTAAGCTTGTAATGCTCAGCAGTACAAGAGAGATAGTTTATTATTTCTGAATTGATCCAATCATCAGTTTCCTCAGGGCATCCTTGAGCTCCTGGTTCCTCAGGCTGTAGATGAGGGGGTTCAGAGCTGGAGGCACCACTGAGTACAGAACTGACAGGGCCAGATCCAGGGATGGGGAGGAGATGGAGGGGGGCTTCAGGTAGCTAAATGTGCCAGCGGTGATAAACAGAGAGACCACAGCCAGGTGAGGGAGGCAGGTGGAAAAGGCTTTGTGCCTTCCCTGCTCAGAGGGGATCCTCAGCACAGCCCTGAAGATCTGCACATAGGAGAAAACAATGAACACAAAACAACCAAATACCAAACAGACAGTAACTGCAAGAAGCGCAAGTTCCCTGAGGTAGGAGTGTGAGCAGGAGAGTTTGAGGATCTGGGGGATTTCACAGAAGAACTGGCCCAGGGCATTGCCATGGCACAGGGGCAGGGAAAATGTATTGGCTGTGTGCAGCAGAGCATTGAGAAAGGCACTGGCCCAGGCAGCTGCTGCCATGTGGGCACAAGCTCTGCTGCCCAGGAGGGTCCCATAGTGCAGGGGTTTGCAGATGGACACGTAGCGGTCGTAGCTCATGATGGTCAGGAGGGAAAACTCTGCTGAGATGAAGAACGTAATGAAAAACACCTGAGCAGCACATGCAGAGTAGGAGATGTTGTTGGTGTGCCAGAGGGAATTGTGCATGGCTTTGGGGACAGTGGTGCAGATGGAGCCCAGGTCAGTGAGAGCCAGGTTGAGCAGGAAGAAGAACATGGGGGTGTGCAGGTGGTGGCCGCAGGCTACGGCGCTGATGATGAGGCCGTTGGCCAGGAGGGCAGCCAGGGAGATGCCCAGGAAGAGGCAGAAGTGCAGGAGCTGCAGCTGCTGCGTGTCTGCCAATGCCAGCAGGAGGAAGTGCCTGATGGAGCTGCTGTTGGACATTTGGCCCCTCTTGGCATGAAAATCTTTTACAGGAGAAGAATAAGAGACAAGTTAGGTGGGACTTGTATAACACAAAATTAAAGCCATTTCCAAAATCAAAGACATTCCTGCTTTCACATAGAAAACTCTTTGTCTTTCAGGAAATGCTCCCTCAGGGCTGAGTGGGAGGTGTGTTTGGTGGAGACCACAGCTGCAGTGATGGGAAGGACATCATCTCAGGTCCTCATGTCAATTCAGGTCTACTCTGCACGGGTGGGAGGGGACAGGGACCAGACCTGCTGTTCAATATTTTCTGTGGAAATCCTTTCCTATGAACGGGAGCCCCTCATCATCTTCACTCCTGCTGTGTAGGAATGGGAATGGTAAAACCTGACAACATTTTCTACATTTTTTAAAACGTACTGTTCATTTTTCTTGCTGACATCTTTTAGATGTCAGAAACCCTCAGCATTTCTGCTGCTGGCAGGGATAACAGAGCACCTTCTGTGGGGCAAAGTGATGAGAGGAGAGGGAACTGGGCCCGGGGCTGCAGAGCTGCCCCACGGCTCTGCTGCAGCTCTGCCTGCACAGGAGGGGCTTCACGCCTTGGAGCCCCAGCCCTGAGGGCAGAGGCTTGGCTGGGGGACAGGAGGGAGGGGGCTTCTTCAGACCGAGGGGCTGCACTGCACGGGATCCTCTGGAGATCTCTGAACTCTCCCTGACACAACATTTCTGGTTTTTATTTTCTATCAGTGCCTGATCTTCTCTCTGCTTCCTGGAGGTTTTCCTCCTGGAGATCCTTCCCTGTGCCTGATGTCTCCCTACCAGCACTCACACAACCCAATATTCTGTGCACTCTCCTTGGCCCTACAGAACCCTGCCTGTTTGCAGGGCACTGGCTGGGGGCAGGTTCTGTTTGCAGCTTGGAGAAAGGACAGGTCAGACTGAGCCTGATGGGTCCAGCACAGGGGATGCTGGTGCTGCCCCAGGGCAGAGTGGCTGAAAGCACATTAGGAAATTCCTGTGATCGTATTGATCACTAAAAATAACAGTTTGCATGTCTCAGGCATTTGTGAAAATTCATATTACCTTTAATATTTATCCCCTCCCTCCCTGCCATTCTCCTATACCAGGAAACCAAATACAATGTCTTAGGAATCTTCTTCGTATTTATCAAAAAACCTTGTCTTGGAAATATTCTATGACATATTAGAACACCTCAGCATGTCAGAGCTTCACGAGCATTTCATCTCCCCTGCACCAGAAACACTCAGAGTTGTACTCACAGAGTCTGTGGGCATTGGGATGTTCCAGCTTTAGGAGATCACTGCAGGAGCTGCAGCTGCATTGTCCTGCAGCCAGAGGCTTCCTGTGTCCAGGGCTGGGAGTGATTCTGCCCCAGGCACTTGTGAGCATCTTCCCAGCCCTGACTGATTGAAGCTCTCTGTGCCTCTGTGCTGTGCCTGGGGTGGCTGCAGGCAGTGCCCTCAGCCCTGCTGTGCTGGGAGAAGAGCTGTTCATCAAGAGAAATGGGTTTATGAAGCTCTTCTTCATTGCCAGGACTGTCCTCTGTGCCAGGATCCCATCCCACCCCAGCAGCACAGACACAGCACAAGGAGTTTAATGAACCTCTCTGGGATTTTGTGCTGAGGGCCTGAACATCAGTCCCTGAGAGAGAGGTGGAGAAACCTCTCAAGAACCCAAAGTCAGAATCAAACTCCAAAATTTCTTACAAGTTTTAATGGGTCCCACTGAGGGACAGAACTGAGAAAGTGTGCCCAGGTTGCAGTCAGAGCAGGAAATTGGAGGCAGTGATGACAGGAGGGGACAAAGAGAAGCCAAGTCTTGGTGGCCTGGGGCACAGCAGGGACTGTGGCACCAAGGGCTGTGAGCAGACACCTTGTCCTGAGCCCCTGGGGCCTCCTGGCACAGCCCCAGCAAGGCTGGGCACTGTCAGCCCTTGTCCTGCCCTCAGCATCCCCCCACATGCCAGTGGCCTCAGGGATCTGCTGGGACCAGTCCCTGGGGAGCCTTGGTCAGGAATGGCCCTGGGGGCTCCTTCATGCTCCCAGGGACTGCAGGTTTTTCCATGGACTTTGGGTTTTGCTTTTGCCTTGGAGTCTCTGAGAGGTTTGTGCAATCATGGCCTCCCATTCTCTGCTTTAATTAGTCTCTTGAGAGGGCTCCTCAGTAACAACACTCAGTGGGGCTAATTGGATCTTCAAGGTACTTCAGTTTTTTCGGGTATTTTCCTTTGTCCTTTCTTCTCTTAATCTGTGAGACATTGTTTGGTGCAATCCTGGCCTCTCATTCTCTCCTCCAAGGAGTCCAAGCTGAGCCTGTGTTAGGGATGGACCTCAGTGGGTCCCATTAATGCTTTGAGACACTTTGGGGTTTTCCAGACCTTGAGATTAGTTATCACTGGTTTAAGGTTTTGGATTTATCACGTATCACTGGAAGTCTTGCACCCCTCTCCCTGTTTGCCAGTTCTGGCTCTGTTTATCACAAACCTGTCTGCCTCTCCTCCCAGTTTTACAAGTACAGTAAATGTCAGTAAATCCTCATTGTCTTGGTTAGCGAATTTTGATGAACTTTTCCTTACTCATCAGTTCCCCGTCTCGTTCCCCCTCCCCTTTTCTGGAAAATTTTAAGTAAATTCTTTTACTTACTACAAGGATTCTCTAGCTTGCCAAATGTTACGATAGGTGTCTCTCAGTGCCTTTCTGTGCACCTTTGACAATGCTGTTAAAATTGCTATGTGTTTCAACATTCTCCAACTCCAAACACTTATCATAATGGATACTACAAACCTGATACCAACTAGTATCAATATTAGAGTTATAGGGTGTAGCAGTGTGTTTAAAATTCCACTTGCAGTTGGTATCCATGCAAGGAGTGAATCCCAGCAGTGATGACTTGTGTCCTGTGTCAGGCTCTGTATAACTTTGTCTATCCTTTTTGTATCATGATAGACAGTAACTAGAGCTTTTTGTCCATGTTCTCGGGTCTCCTTCAAGGTTTTAGCCAGGTCTTGATGTTTGGTTAATTGTCTTACCATTGTATGGTCCATTCCAATAAGTGTAGGTAATAATTTATGATACATTGTGTAATTAGATCTTATCAGCTGGTAGGATCCAATGGTGTAAAATATGAGAAGTCACATCCAACAGTCTTAGCAAAATGACAAATATGAAAATTGGAGTGATTCTTATCAGACAAAATTGCATAATTGCTGTTATCTATTTCTGTAAAAGCACAAGCAGTTCTTAGGCATACACAGCCTTGGTCAATATATACAGGCACAGCCTTTTGACTCGGATTTGGATGAATGTCAGAGTGACAGACTCCTTGCTCAGTGTCCAGACATATATTTTGGGCATCAATTGTATTACCCTCGCAAATAAATCCTCGCTGTTCTCGGGTGATGCAGGATTCTAGGTTTACAGTTTGCCATTTCTCATTCGGTTTTTGGGCCCCCATTCTATGTTCTGTAGGGGTGGAGCACTGTCCCCTCATGGTTTAATCCTAGTGCAATAATGGGGTGAGTGACATGAATCGTGCCATTACGGAGAGTGAGAACAAAGGCAGTGTCCACATCATCAATGGGATCATAGGTGGAATTCACCAGGGTCCACCACGATTGGAACTTTCTTTCAAAACCTGTGGCATTATCCCAAACTGCCTGTGGAATTTCAATCTGGAAAGCTCCTTCATTCCCTCCCCTTATGATCAAAGTAGTTATTGATTGTATCCATAACTGTGCTTGTATCCAGCTGAGAGCTAAAGACACATTATCCTGGGCCACATGGAGTGCATCTAGTATTAATTTGTGCTCTTGCTCCTCCACCTTTTCCCATTTTGGTAACATTCTTGAGATCTGCCATTGGCTAGTTCCTGACACTAATAGGGATGACTGTAGGGGTTGTTCTAGTTTTGTCAAATCACTGGTTGCCATGGCCAGCTTATTCATTATGATTTCTGAATCAATTCCATTTAAAACCCCCAGTCCTGTTCCTAATATCCCAGTAAGATCCCTTCCACTCCTGAAGTGTGCCTGCTTCCGTAGCAATGTCATCCATCCCTTAAAGGATGTGTCTAGGCAAGAAGTGCAGACTGGCTGAACTGGGATATTGTCCTGGTTTGAAAGACACGTGTTTGCTCAGGAAAGCAGAAGCTTCCCTTTGGACTGAAAAAATGTGATCCTTCCGATTATTATGATTTTGAAATTAAGGGAGCTCTCAGGCAAAGATATGGGGGTAGGAATAACAGTTCTTTACTAGTATATCTAACAAGACAAACAAGAACAACAACAGCTATGAAATTACCCACAAACAGAACAGTAACTCAGTCCCAGTGTTTTTTGGCTGCAGGCACCTTTTCCCTGAGCTGCAGTTCCCGGTGCTGGGGGCGGGCAGGTCCCGCAGAGCTGCAGGAGGGCTGGGGGTGATGGCAGAGCTGTCCCAGGGGGAGAGAGAGATGGAGAGAGAGCCCTCCGCTCACGGTGTGGGTCCTGCTGCTCAGCAGAGTGCTGGATGGTGACAGGTTACAGCAAGAAGACAGCAGGGCAGGGTCTGACAGCAGTGAGGATGGCTCCCGACGCTGGGATGGCAGGAATGGGTCTGAGGTGGTGATCGTCCTTCTCGTCTGAACTCCACGGGGGAAATGGGCTGAGGCCCAGCCTTCCGCTTCCTTTTCTGGCTGTTTGAATCTCGCACAGTTGCCCTCTTCTCTCTTCCTCCTCCCCCTTGTCACCAGGGCCCAGTCAACAGGTATCTTAGCATGACCATGGGGAAAATTCCACAGAGGGAAAAGGGAGAGAACCAACCCCCAACAAGGAGCAGCAGTGTGCCCAGGTGGCCAAGAAGGCCAATGGTACCTGCCCTGGATCAGGGATGGTGTGCGCAGCAGGAGCAGGGCAGTGATTCTTGCCCTGTGCTCTGCACCAGTTGGACAGCACCTGGAGTGCTGTATCCAGTTCTGTTTCCCCAATTTAGGAAGGAACATGGAGGCGCGGGGGCGTGTGTAGAGAAGGGCAACAAGGCTGCTGAAGGGTCTGAAACACAAGTCCTGTGAGGAGGGGCTGAGGGAGCTGGGGTTGTTTATCCTGGAGAAGAGAAGGCTCAGGGAGATGGGGCGGTGTCAGGGCACAGGTTGGACTTGGTGATCTCCAAGGTCTTTTCCAGCCCTGCTCATTCTGTGACACATTCTGTTTCATATGACTGCACTGTGCCAGAAGGGATTCTGGTTCCAGGTAACCCCAAGTGTCCAAATGGCCCCTTGGCTCGATGGGACTCTGCTTTCTCACAATGGACCCCTTGTTCCATGAGGTTCCACAGTGTGACCATTGAATCCTCGGGTCCATGAGTCAACTCATGGACTGCTACCAAATCTCCAAAATACCAGGAAAAGACTCCTTAACACTAATTTGGGTTTAGACAGGGCTGGGGATGACAGGGGATGACACACAACCTTCTGTGGATATGTGATTCTAAAAGCTTGTCGCATGTATGCAGTTGTTCCATTTGATTGACAGCTCATCCCGAGGTGTCTCGGGACATGGATCTCATCCAGCCTCTGACAGCGACCATGGTGACACTGCAGAACCTCATGGAACCATGGGTCAGTTGTGACAAGGACAGCAGCAGATCCAAGGACACCATGGAAACACTATGGATCCTCATGGAACCAAGGGGCCACTGTGAGACTCTGGTGCCTCATGGAATCAGGGGGACCCTTGTGAAACACAGGATTCCTAAGGAACTAAGGTTCAAGGATGAAGCTGTAGGGCCCCATAGAACCAAGGAGCTGTTGTGAAACTGAAACGGGGGGAATTAAAATTTAAATTAAAGAGTTAAGGGTAAAAATACAGGAGGATGCTTTAACTAGAAGGAGGATGACAAGATTCTATGAATGCTTCACATTCTTTGTCTTTGAAGGAACTGGAGAAGAGAGCAAGGCTACAAGATAAGATACAGAAGCAAGAATGTGCAAACAGTGTGAAAGAACAAGGCCCCTTCGAGATAAGGGGGATTCTTCAGACCCCTGAGCCAGAAAAACTGGTATCAAGGTCTGGAAAGAGATCAAAGACTAATTTTCCTGCGCAAAGAAGGCAAGGTGAAAAGTTCAGCTGAGAGGAAGACTGTTTACTTCATCCCAAGGACCCCTAGATGACCACCAGAGCAACCCACAAGGAGCAGTGCGCAGTCACAAAGATGCTTAGAGCTAATATTAATACAAAGCAGGGACAGGCAGAGTTAGGAAATGAATGTGTATGAGGTGCATTGTGCAATCCCAGTTTGTAGAGAATGAAAGGAGAGGCACAGGTCACTGAAGCTGTGCAGGTTTTTGGAGGAGCTATCCCTCATGTACCTCAGTACTAAATAAAATACATATCTCTAACCTACCTTGTGGGTTATAGAGTTTTTCTGCACATCACTTTGGGTGACCCTGCTGCCCCCCTGGGATTTTGGGGTGCCCTCCCTGCCCATTCCAGAACTGGAGCTTGTGCAGAACACCGTCTTCATCAACCCCACAGAACAAAGCACCTGAGTGTACCTGCACTGCATCCTCTCCTGAGATCACTTGGGGCTCCCTCCCACCCCTGGGGCTCTCACCTGGAGTTTGGGGGTATCCCCTGAATGTTGGGGGTGCCCCTGACACCCCCCCTCTCCCCCCCCCACTGCCAAGGGTCATCTGTGTCCAAGTTGACCAGGAGGACACAACCAGGTCCATCATCCTCTCCAGGCCCATCAGGGTGAGTCAGGATGCTTGGGTGCCACAAACATCACCTGGATAGCCCCCTCAAAAAAATCACCTGGCTACACCTGAGTACCACCAAAAACCACCTAGGCACCCCAAAAATCAGCTGGATACACCTTGGTATCCCTTGGACACCTGGATCACCTAAAATCTCTTGGGCCCCCTAAAACTGGCATCCCAAAAATCCTCATTGCTTTGACTGGGTAGACCTGGTGTCGCTAAAATTCCCTATGACTTTATTGGCTACATCTGATATCCCTAAATTCTGATGGATTTCAATGGGGCCCACTTTATCCCCATTTATCTCTACCAATCCCTACCAGTGGTGCCACTTTTGCCCCAGTACTCCCAGGAACTCCAGTGGACCCCTTAGACACTCCCAGTGCTCCCAGTTAAGCCAGTAATCCTTCCCAATCAAGCTCTATTAATGGATAGACCCGGTGTCCCAAAATTCCCAAATGATTTCAATGAGGAAGACCTGGTGTTCCTCAATATCCATTCACTTCAAATCACAGACCCTATGTCCCAAAATTTTTTGGTGCTAAAAATCCCAAATTTGGGCTCAGAATTTCCAGATTTTGGGCTGAAAATGTAGACTTTTGGGCTTACCTGGAGGAACAGCTCCAGCACAGGCTGCAGCTGTGGGATCAGGGATCCGGGAGTAGCTTTCAGGAATTCATCCAGGACTTCCAGATCATCAGCACCACTTTCCTGGAGCAGAAATTCCCAGAATTCAGCCCATGATTTCTCTGTAATTTACACATATTTCTCCATTTGAGCTCCAATTGTCTGCAAAATCATCACTGACTTTAACTGGTAGACCGGGTTTCCCTAAATCCTCATTGACTTCAATGGGGTAGACCTGGTGTTCCTACACCCCTATTGATTTTAAAGAGTATTCCAGATGTTTAGAAAATACCAATCAGGAGATTAATATTACAAAGGACAGGGCAACTGAGAGACATCGTAAAAGGTGGTTTATGGGTTGATTGCATCCATCTCATTGAATGCTGAGATATTAAATGTAACACATCCAAGGCCATAATATCAGAGGATGCCTAACTCACACTTACAATGCCTTATGTCAGTTTTTTGGCCAATACAATATCTCTACAAAGTTTGCTAGCATCTTTTTACACCAATCATTAATTGCTTTGCTTCCCATGGCTCTGCCACAATGCGTCATTTCTCAACCAATCATATAACATATCACAAACTTTAACTTGTACATCTTTAACTTCTAACTAAATTTATAATAGATTCCATTCCTAAATTTTAAAATATTTTACTATCTTACTTAACATACTGCTTTGCTCACATAATAGATATCTCTGTTTGCTTAAAACATATTTCTATGTAAACTATAGACTTATATTCTTGTTTTATGTCGATTTTAATTTTTATGCTCTAACTCTCCAATTCTTCTTCAAGGTCTTAGGTCAAGCCTTGGATCCATCTCCATCTCTCAGCCTGTATGCACAAGGCCCTGGGAGCTCTCCATGCCTGCATTTCCCACACCACCTGTCATCTCTGCCTCCAATTTCCTTCTCTGACTGCAACCTGGGCACACTTTCTCAGTTGTGTCCCTCAGTGGAACCCATGAACAGTATCAGAAACTTTGGAGTTTGATTATGACTGAATTCTTGAGAGGTTTCCTATCAAACCACAGTTCTGCCTTGATGTCCCTCTGTTGCGGTACAGTTCATCAGGAAGGATTTCAACTCCAGTTATGGAGAAATATGTCAAAGACCTTCTTAGAAATCTCCATTACTATTTTCAAGGCTGCATTTCAATACAGTTCTCTCTAGAGCAGAGGTGATCACAGCATTGTGTGATTGATATGTGTGAGAAATGGATTTGTAAAGGATTCTCAAAGTGTGACTGAAAGCTCCCACAGTCTTGTACATGTGTATGCAAACTCTGAGATAAGGTGTGCTGACTTAGAAAGGCCATGGAATAGAAAAGATATTGAAGAGAGAGAGATTGAACTAGAAACAAGTCTCAAATGATGGGCTTGCAAAAAGACCAGATATTTTGGAGAATTAGAACTGTGAAAAATTCATTGTGGCAAGACCACGTAGGGTAAAATAATAGGTGATTGGTGTTAGAAATATTAGCACCACAGATTGCCAATAGCCAGTAGGCTGAAAAATATTTATAAGTTCTTGTAACCAGGAAATAAGTTGGCTTCTGATTGACTGGCATTTACTTCTACATTACTTTTGTTTCACTCTTTACAAGACTGGTAATGTAATAATATCTTGCAAAAAAATGCCTCACAGTTGTCCCATCTCTGTAGAGCTGGGAGATTTCAACAGTGCTGAGTCCCTGGACATCAGTCCCTGAGAGGGAGCTGAAAGAAAACTTGTCAAGAACTCAGCCATATTCAAACTCCAAAGTTTCTTGAAGTTTTAATGGATGCCACTGAGGGACCCCACTAAGTGTCCCAGGTTCCAGTTAGAGCAGAACACTGGTGGCACAGTGATGACAGGAGGGGACAAACAAGGGAAAGGTGTCTGTGATGCTGAGCAAACCTGGATGTGTCTCAGCAATGCCAAGGGCCAAGGGCTGAGCCCCAGCCCCTGGCAAGGCAGATCCTGTCCCTCCCTCCTTGCTCAGGGCTCTTCCCGGGGCACTGGGCTCTGGGGATGTGCAATGCCAAGGGCAGCACCATGGGGCGGCCCCTGCCAGGCTGCTGAGCAGGGACAAGGAGGCAATGAGGCCCCAGCTCTGCCATGGGATGGAAATTCCTTTCTCCTCGTGTCCTGTCTGTGCTCTCCTCTGCTCTCTTCAGTCTCCACTCCTCTGGGCACAAAGCTCCTTTTTCCCTATATAGTCGTCATTTGCTTGTAGCCTCCAAACACTATCTTGGGAGATTTTTGGGCCCTCTCAACCCTGTTGGCAAATTAAAACATTCTTCTCATGATCTAAAAAAAATCACCAGAGGACAAGGCAGCCAAGCATTTGTGTCCTGGATACTTTTGTCTGGGCACAATTCTTGGATAGAGCCTACATCCAAAAAGGATTGTCACCATTTAATTTACAAAAATACATAACTTGGTCTGTCTCAACATCAGGGGTTAATCCTCCCATTACAATTTCTGGTAATGAAACCATATTGCCCCAGTTCTCTCCCCCAACTTTGCTTTTATTTGTATTTTCAGAGGCTGTAGGGTGTCCTTGAGTTTCAGGCCTGGAGGAATTGTTTTTCCTGACCAAAAGGTGAAAATGATGAATTAGCACTTTATATGGAGTTTACATATATTCACTGATGCAGTACAGGATATGAAAAATATCAAGGCTAAAACCTTAAGGCATCACAGTTGTCACTGAACCAAGGGGCCACTGTGACACTTTGCAGCCCCACGAAACCAAGGAGTCCATTGTGACACTGCAGGGCCCCATGGAACTAAGGATTCATGGAACAGTGTGGGACCCCATGGAACCAAAGGTCCATTGTGACACTGGGGCCTCATGGAATCCTGGAGGCCATGAGGACACTTTGAGGCCTCGTTGAATCGAGGGGCTCTGCAGGGATTCATGGAACCAAGGAGACCCTTGTGACACTGTGAGTCCCCATGGAACCAAGGGTTCATTTTGGTGGCACAAGGCACCAAGGAGACCCCTGTGACACTGCAAGGACGCATGGGAGCAAAGAACCACTGTGACACTGTGGAACCTCTTGGAAACAAGAGGGCAGTGTGACACAGCTGGGCCTCATGGAACCAAGGATCCAACATGACACAGCCATTGTGACACTGCAGGGCCCTGTGGATCCAAGGGAACATGGAACAGGTCTGGTTGGATTGGCCTGACTGCTCCAACTGCCCTTGGCATGTCAAGGGTCTCTTCTTGTGTTGCCATGAAACACTGGGGCTCTGGGATTTCCTTCCAATGGAAAAGAACTGTCCTTCCCATTCAAGCATTCATGGCCAAAATGAGATTCCTCTTCCAAAATTTCCAATATGCAGGGATTGCTCCCACACAAAAGCTGCCATTACCAACAAGTCTGGCTGCCCTTGTCTTCCTTAGAGCCAGCTCTCACCTTCCTTCAAACCCTGGGGCTTGGTGCTTTCCTTCCTAAGGAAAAGAACCATCCCTTCTGTACAAGCACCCAAGGTCAAAATGGGAACTTTTCCTCCCAGATTCCTATCCTCAAGGATTTCTCCCACAAAATGCTGCTAGCACAGATTGGTCTGTCTGGTCTTGGCCTCTGCTGACTGCAGTTTCTCAACCCCTGAAACACTGGGGCTCTGTGGTTTCCTTTCTGTGCAGACCATTGTGATATTGAGGGGTCCCATGGAACCATGCAGACAAATGTGACACTTTCAGGAGTTGTGAAATGACACTTTGTGACACCATCAAAATCCCTTGGAACCAAGTTCATCACTGTGGCACTGCTGGGCTGCATGGTGCCAAGGGGCCGGTGTGAAGCAGCAGGGCTGTGTGGAACCAAGAGGCCATTGTTGCATTACAGGGCCTCGTGCAGCCAAAGGGGCACTGTGATCCTGCAGGGCACCGTGGATCCATGGAGAACATTGTGGCATTGCAAGGCCCCATGGAATCATGGAGACCACTGTGACACTGTGGGGTCCCATGGAACCAAGGGGTCATGGAACAGCTCTGGCTGGCCTTGGCCTCCTCGGTCCACCTGGCAGGTCTGGCTGATCCTGGCATGTTGAGAGCTGCCTCTCATCAGCCCCTGGAACACTGGGGCTCTGGGCTTTCCTTTTGATGAAAAAGAGCCATCCACCTTTCCAGGTGCGCAAGGGTGGAACTGCACCCATTATAAAAAGTTCTCCATAGACAAGGGCTACTCCCAGCCAAAATCTGCCAGGACAGACAACTCTGGCTGGCCTTGGCCTCCTGAGGGCTGTCTCCCATCTACCACCACACACTGGGACTCAGTGCTTTCCTTCCAGTGGGAAAGAACTGCCCTCCTTACCAAGCTGCCAATGCCCAAATCTGGGATTCCACCTCCAAAATTGCACCTGTCCATGAACTGGACCTAGACAAAAGTAGCCAGGACAGACAGGTCTGGCTGCCTTGTTGTCTGGTGATTTCCTTAGACTATGAGCACAATGTTTTCATTTACCAACACCTTGGAGAGGGCCCAGAGATCAGTAGGCAGCACTAAACGGAATGAGAGGACACAGTGTCAAATTGTTTAAAGGGAACAATTGGGTTGGATATTAGGAAAAAAGTTTTTCATGGAAAGAGTGATAAAAGTACTGGAATGACCTGCCCAGTGAGGTGGTGGAGTCACCATCCATGGACGTGTTAAAAAAAAGAATGGACGTGGCACTTGTGGCCATGGTCAAGTTGAGGCGTTAGGGCATGGGTTGGATTTGATGTTCTTGAAGGAGTCTTCCAACCTAATAATTCAGTGAATTCTGTGAAGTCCGTGAATTCCGTGACTTCTGGGAATAGCCCAAGTTTGGGTTTGGAGGCTGCCGGAACATGACCTCTGTATAAGGACAAAGGAGTTCTGTGTTCAGTGGAGTGGAGACTGAGGATGGAAGAAGAGAGCCCAGGGAGTGATAGAAGGGAGGTTTCATAGACGGAGGATCCTTTTGAAAGAGTTGAAAACAGCTTGAGAAAGAAAGAATTAATGTCAAGAGCAGCTGGGATGGTCCAGACAGGAGCCAAGCTTCAAGAAATTTCTCTCCCAGGGCAGGGCTGTAGTGAAACCTGGCATCCAGAAGGAGTCTGGAGCAGCCCAAGGCTTTGTGTGTGCAGGCAGAGGCAGGCAGGACGCAGAGCTGTCAGCAAAGGAAGGGGCCAGCCAGGTGGGGCAGCCGGGGGATGAGGACAGCCTGCAGGGACAGAGGGGCAGGCCATGGACACTGTAGGACAGCCTGGGCTGCAGAGGGCACAGGGATGGGCAGCAGCTGAAAGGCCCTGCCAGAGCCAAGTGCTGCAGCACTTTGGCCATGGCTGCTGGCCCTGGGCCCTTGGCCAGCAGGGGACAAGTGAGCCTTGCTGTGCTGGGGCCTCATTGCCTCCTTGTCCCTGCTCAGCAGCCTGGCAGGGGCCGCCCCATGGTGCTGCCCTTGGCATTGCACATCCCCAGAGCCCAGTGCCCCGGGAAGAGCCCTGAGCAAGGAGGGAGGGACAGGATCTGCCTTGCCAGGGGCTGGGGCTCAGCCCTTGGCCCTTAGCATTACTGAGACACATCCAGGTTTGCTCAGCAGCACAGACACCTTTCCCTACTTTGTCCACTTCTGTCATCACTATGCCACCAGTGTTCTCCTCTAACTGGAACGTGGAGACACTTTCTCATTCCTGTCCCTCAGTGGGATCTATTAAAAGTTTAAGATATTTTGAAGTTTCAATCTGACTTTCAGTTGTTGACAAGTTTTTTGAACACACTCTCTGAGGGACTAAGTCTGATGTAAACAGCACCAAATCCACTAGAGGTTCATTAAAGTCCTTGTGCTGTGTCTGTGCGGCTGAGCTGGACAGGGATCCTGGCATAGAGGACAATCCTGGCAACCAGGAAGAGCTTTAAAAACCCATTTCTCTTGATGAGCAGCTCTTCTCCCAGCCCAGCAGGGCTGGGGCACTGCCTGCAGCCACTCCAGGCACAGCACAGAGGCACAGAGAGCTTCAATCAGTCAGGGCTGGGAAGATGCTCCCAAGTGCCTGGGGCAGAATCACTCCCAGCCCGGGACACAGGAAGCCTCTGGCTGCAGGACAATGCAGCTGCAGCTCCTGCAGGGATCTCCTAAAGCTGGAACATCCCAATGCCCACAGACTCTGTGAGTACATTCTCTGATTCTCTCTCCTGTAGAGCAGCCAGGGGTGCCCAGGGCTGTCCTGCAGAGCAGGGTCCTGCAGCCCAGGGTGCTGTGCTGGGCAGGGACTCTGCTGCCTGCCAGGGACAGCTCTCAGCCAGCCCTGGGAGCTGCTGCCAGCACTGGGGGACAAGGTCTGGGTGGAGGGAGACAGCTGGTGAGACTTGGAAGTGTTCTCCTTGTGCGGTGAGGATGGTGCATTGATCAGGACTGCTCCCAGCACGACATTTAACTCCAGAACATTTCCAGCTGCATTACACAGGGAGCAAAGTGAGGCAGGGACCGCATTAAAGGGAAAATTCTGATTTTATAATCTACTGCTCAGGTTTGCCTGCATGCAAAATTGAACATTGATATTCATATCTATGCTCTGGTTGAGGACAATAAAAACAATTTCTCTCATTTCTGAATAAACCAGGCAAAGAAATAAATCATCACAGGGTCCCTTACAGGCAGCATCAGTGTTGCTTTTCCAACCTCCTCAGGGTTGCTCTGACTTTGCCATCAGAGCCTGCAGAGGCAGAGCTGGCCCTGGCAGTGCCCTGTGCTGGGAGGGGTCTGCAGGGCAGAGCTGAGCCCCCAGGGCTGGGCTGGGCTCTGGCAGCACTGGCAGGGCCCAGCCCTGGGCACAGGGAAGCAGCAGCTGGCAGGGAGAGCTCCAGGCAGCAGAGCCCTGGGCAGGCAGTGGGGGGAAAGTGACACCAAGCTGGGCTGGGATATTTCAAGTCATCTCCAAACCAAACTATTCCATTATTACTGTTCTTACAGATCCCCATGCCAAGACACCAAAAATGTCCAACAGCAGCTCCATCAGGCACTTCCTCCTGCTGGCATTGGCAGACACGCGGCAGCTGCAGCTCCTGCACTTCTGCCTCTTCCTGGGCATCTCCCTGGCTGCCCTCCTGGCCAACGGCCTCATCATCAGCGCCGTAGCCTGCGGCCACCACCTGCACACCCCCATGTTCTTCTTCCTGCTCAACCTGGCCCTCACTGACCTGGGCTCCATCTGCACCACTGTCCCCAAAGCCATGCACAATTCCCTCTGGCACACCAACAACATCTCCTACTCTGCATGTGCTGCTCAGCTGTTTCTCTTTTCATTCTTCATGTCAGCAGAGGTTTACCTTCTGACCATCATGTGCTACGACCGCTACGTGTCCATCTGCAAACCCCTGCACTACGGGACCCTCCTGGGCAGCAGAGCTTGTGCCCACATGGCAGCAGCTGCCTGGGCCAGTGCCTTTCTCAATGCTCTGCTGCACACAGCCAATACATTTTCCCTGCCCCTGTGCCAGGGCAATGCCCTGGGCCAGTTCTTCTGTGAGGTGCCCCAGATCCTCAAACTCTCCTGCTCACACTCCTACCTCAGGGAACTTGTTCTTCTTGCTGTTATTGTCTGTTTAGCATCTGGGTGTTTTCTTTGGTGTTTTCTCCTATGTGCAGATCTTCAGGGCTGTGCTGAGGATCCCCTCTGAGCAGGGAAGGCACAAAGCCTTTTCCACTTGCCTCCCTCACCTGGCCGTGGTCTCTCTGTTCCTCAGCACTGGGTTTTTTGCCTACCTGAAGCCCCCCTCCATCTCCTCCCCATCCCTGGATCTGTCCCTGTCAGTTCTGTACTCAGTGGTGCCTCCAGTCCTGAACCCCCTCATCTACAGCCTGAGGAACCAGGAGCTCAAGGCTGCACTGTGGACACTGATGACTGGAAGGTTTCAGAAACTGTGAACTTTGCCAATTTCTGTGAGTTGCCATTTTCTCCTAGTCACTTGTAATATGAGTCATTTTTGAGAATTCTTTTTTTTTTCTTTCTTGCCAAAAGTTTTTACCTTTGTTTTAGTCTAATAATTTGTGCACAAAATCACGTCTATATTTGTGATATTTTTTTGTCTCTCCACCTTTTCTGTGGCCCCGGACTCTGTCCATGAGGGGCTCTGTTCTCTGTAGCTTGAAATGAACTAAAGGATCTCCCAAATTTTTTTTTTTATTGGGGATCTCATTTCTTTGAAGATTCCTTCTGCTCCCTTCTCTAGAGCTGCAGCAGCAATATCTGTGTGCAGAGGTGGGGGCAGGTCAGGGGTGGCACAGCAGCTCGGCTCCTGATGGCCACACCATTCCTCATACATTAATATTTTTACAGCAAAAAAAACTTTACACTACTCTTAAAAAAAATACTATATATATACAAGTCATACTAAAATTACACAAAATACCATAACAAAACTACAAAATAATTTTTAAAAAAAGCACAAAAAACCCCCCAACAAAATTAATATAAATCATAGTTTAACCATTCCCCATAACCATACCCCACCCTCTTATCATCTCTTACCAAACTAATAATATTACTAATTTTAAATTATCATTTAAACCTTATATTCTTAACAAAATAATTACTATTATAAAAATCCACCTAAAAACTACCCATTTAATACTCATCCAAACTAGATATAAACCAAAAAAAAAACCCCAATCTTAACTAAAACTCGAATTCTAAAGCATCAAAAATTACAACAGTTCAATAAACAAAATAAAAAATAATAAAACAAAATGCAATCAATATTTATTCACCAAACCTAATTCACAACAACAAAAAAACCCAAAATGTATATTTCCCAAAACTTAAATACAAATATAAAACCTAACAACAAACATGAAATCTAACTACAACCATCCAATAAAATAAACAAAAAATAAAAAATCCTAAATATTATATAACAAATATATAAATATACATCAAAACACCAAAAAAATAAAAAACCTTCATCCACACAACGACTAGAAAACAAAAAAAACCATAACAACACACCACACATACACAAAACACAACAAAAAAGATACAAAACACAAAAAATTAAAAATATATAAATCAAAACTATCAAATAAAAAATCATGAACCATTAATAAAACAAAAGTCCCCAACCACCCAACACTATTTTACTTATTATCACTTATTAAATAAATTATACTAAATCTAATCAAATTTCATTCTATCAATTCCTCTAACTCACTTATAACACAGGCCAGGTGCCATTGCCCACCTGGGCACACTGCTGGCTCATGTCCACCCTGCTGTCCATCACTGCCCCCAGGTCCCTTTCTGCCTGGCCCCTCTCCAGCCACTCTGTCCCCAGCCTGGAGCACTGCAGGGGTTGTTGTGGTCAAGGTGCAGGACCCAGCTCTTGGTCTTGTTAAACCTCACCCTGTTGGATTTGGGCCCTGGATCCAGCCTGTCCCGGTCCCTCTGCAGAGCTCTCCTACCCTCCAGCACATCCACACTCACACCCAGCTTGGTGCCATCTGCACATTTGCTGATGGTGCACTGTGCTCCCTTCTCCACATCATCAATAAAGATGTTAAACAGGACTGGGCCCACACTGATCCCTGCAGGACACCACTGCACACACGCTGCATGTGGCACCATTCCCCACCACTCTCTGGGCCCCGATGTCCATCCAGTTCTTAGCCCAGGGAGGGGTGAACCGCTCCAAGCCACAGGCTTCAGCTTTTCCAGGGAATGCTGTGGGATATGCTGTCAAAGGCTAAAGTTCAAGTAGACAACATCCCCAGCCCTCCCTGTATCCACCAGGCCCTGACAGAAAACTCCTGGTGGGCAGGAGCTGGGCAGGAGGCAGCCGTGTGCCCTGGCAGCGAGGCAGGGCAGGAGCACCCAGGGCTGTGGGACCAGGACATCAAGGACGTGGATTATCCAGGGCACTGGGGCCTGGTTTGGGTTGCCCAGGGCAGGAAAGATGTCTGGCAGCTGGAGCAGGGTGAGGGAAGGGCCTCCAAGGTGGGGCTGGAGCCCTTTGGCTGTGAGCAGAGGCTGAGGGAGCTGGGCTTGTCCAGCCCGGAGCAGGGAAGGCTGAGGGGCTCCTCATCCCAGCCTGGCAGTGCCAGCCAGGAGCTGATGGAGAACACAGAGCCAGGATCTTCACCGGGGGGCCAGAGGGGAGATAAAAGACAATGGGTGGAAAGGGGGAAAGAGGGGAGATCAGACAGGACATGTGGAAAACCTTTGTTCCCATGGGCTCAGACAGGTTCTCAGATAATGCCCTATCACTCTTCTTTGGGATAATCAAATTCTGATCACATCTGGCCTTAAACCACTTGGTCTGACCCAGTTTCTGACAGCTTGGGCTGCAGACTTGCTGAGGTCCCTTCCATCCTCAGCTCCCTGATGATCCTGGAACAATGCTGCGCTCGATTTTGGAATGGGCCAGAGCAGATTTTTATGGGACAGGAGCCCTCTGGGGGTGTAGGGAACCTGACACTTGCAAGGTGCAAAAGCACATCTCACTAGCTGGGGCATTTGAGTACTTCAAGAAATATCCATGTCTTCCCACCAGGAGAGAACAGAAATTTCCTGGATGTGTACTGATGACAGGAGAAGAAATCCTGCCCTTCCCCTCTACCTGTGTCACTTCTATGCTGTCTATTATTTCATGTCCCTCTCCATTTGGGTGTTGCCCGCTCTCCTGTTTAAATGGCCGTGTCTAAGGATACCTTTTCACTAGACGAGATGGTTCTATGGCCTTCCCATTTCTCCCAGATTTCCTTCTCCAGTTGCACTCTGATAATTTCTCATCAGTCTGAGTTGTGTTTTCATTAGTAATAGAATCACCCTTTCTAATGTCTTTTTCTAAAACTGTTTCTGAATGGAAATCCTTTATGCATGGTGGACAAATCTGATACTGCTTTGACATTGCACAGAGCTGAGGGAAGAATTCTGATGTTTATTAAATTATAACATTTATTCACTTCTTATCTTGGCATACGAAGAGAAACCTTCCTGTGCCTCTGAGTCTCAGCAGTTCCTGACCCCCAAAGGACACAACCCTGAGGAGCTCTGGTGCCCACTGCACTGGTGGCTCTTGCACCTCCCTCCACCGGCACAGCAGAGCTCCCTTGTCCCACAAAGTCCCTGGCAATGCAGGCATGAAGGAAACAGGACAGGCTGTGGGGATCAGGGGCAGGGCACGGCCAGGGATTTGGGGTGGTTGTGAGCCCAGGGCAGGAGCCGGCCCTTGGCCTTGCTGAAGCTCATCCAATTGTCCTGGGCCCATGGCTCCAGCCTGGCCAGATCCCTGTGCAGAGCTTGCTGCCCTGCAGCACAGCCACACTCCCAGCCAGCTTGGGCTCCCCTGGACACTGACTCAGGGTGCCCTCCATGGCCTGGTCCACATCAGCAAGGAACACATTGAACTGCCCTGGCCCCAGTCCTGAGCCCTGGGGACACCCCTGCATGTGGCTCCATTGCCCAGCACTCCTTGGGCTGCACTTGTGTTTGCCATGGAGCTGGGCCTGCCTTGGCTTCTGTTTGCTGACCCCAAATGAACATCCCTCTGTGTCTGGGGCAGCTCCTTCTCCAAGGAAAGCAGCTGGGACTTGGTGCCAAGGAGCTGAAAGCTGCAGCCACAGCCTGGACTGGAGGAAGCTCAGATTTGCACAAGGCTGTTCTGAGTGCCAGGGCTTGGATGAGGGAAATGGTGGGGTGGGGGTAGGGGCAGAGTGTGATTGATTGTCAGCCATAAAGGGTCTTGTTGTTCATATGTGTTCAGAATGCATGAGGAGGTGCTGGGGATCAATATCAGCTGGAGATTGGCAATATCCATCTATAACCTGGAAAAGAATAAATGGGAAAACCATATATTCTTGCTCATTGTTTTTAAATGACATGTTACAAATTCAGTGAAAGCTTAGACAAGTTCTGCCTTATGCTCAGGTTTCTGGAAGTAGCTCTGATTCAAGTACCTGAAACCCAAATTGCCTTTGCTCACAAGTTCCTTCTAATGGCAAATTATGCCTAGTATAAAATGAATTATATATTTTGAATGGACTCAAGATTAACAGACAAGAGACTTTAAATCAAATACTTAGTGCAAAGGATAAACGAAAGAAGTACAGGTAGATACAAACGCAGTGCACAATAAAGTTACCTATATTACAGCCAGTGAAGAAATTGCAGAGATCAGGAGTCAATGTAACTTACCACTGAACTGATGAGGGAGTGCACATGGAGCCCTTTCACTCAGCTTCCAGAAAAGGAACCACAAAGATTCATCATTCAGACTTGGGAGTGAAGCCCTACCTGTTTCCAGGGACTATGCAGAAGAGTTTTGTATGGTGAAAGTTCTGTCTATATTTTATAGTTTGTAAAGTGAAGTGTGTGTCACTCAGAAATTCAAGGCTTATCTCCCTCCCTTCATTCTGCTCTCAAGGCAGGATGTTCATGGTCAGCTGGGAATTCCACCTCCCTGGCACCAGAGATAACTCAGCACAGGACAGATGTCCAGCCTGGGTTATGTCAGCAATTGCTGAGAGGGGGAAGATGCCCTGAGTGATGGCCCAGCTGATGGACAGAACAGATGAGCTGTGCTGTGCCACAGGGGAAGTCCTGCTGCAGGAACCTCATGGAACCAGGGGGCCGTTGTGACATTGTGATGGCTCCTGGAACCAAGGAGAGAGACCATGGTGACACCAGTGAACCTCCTGGAGCCAAGGAGAGAGACCATGGTGACACCAATGAACCTCATGGAACCAAGGGGCCTTTGTGACACTGCAAGGCCTCAGGGAAAGAAGGAGTTCAAAGGTCTCAAACATTCTTCCCAGGTTTCTTCCTTGGGGAAGGGGGAACCTCCTTGGTGGCACCTTGGGCTGGCACACACCTGAGGAGTGACTCTGTTTTTAATGGAGAAAGTTAGGAATTCTAGATTCTTCTAAAAAAAGTAAAGGAAAATCCTGTCTCTGTCTGAGTGCAGCCAGTTCTCCAAGCAAAGCAGATCCCAGATGAGGGAGGACAGACAGGATGGAGTTGGGGAATATGGAGCAAGGTTATCCACACCGGGTCAGACCTCAAGTCACAGCTCCTCTGAGCAGGTCAGACCTCCTGAGGAGAGACCCTGGATCAATATCAGTCACAGAGTGCTGCAGTCAACTCTGCTCTAAACAGAGCAGTATTAAAAACCATTCATTCAAAATAGGAATGGATATTTCTTAAAAGCTCTTTGAAATATTTCTCCCTAAGTGGAATTGAAAACCTTCCTGATGAACTGCACCAGACCAGAGGGAAATCAAGGCAGACCCGTGGTTTGTCAGGACTTGCTTGATCCCAATGAGCCCCGTGGTGCTTTTGGTGCTGAGCCCTTGAACCTCAGGGCCTGAGAGGAGATTGCAGTTATCTTTCCAAGAGTGAGAGTCAGAAGAAAAACCCAAAGTGTCTCAAAGTATTAATGGGTTCCACTGAGGTCCATCCCTAACAGGATTCTCTTTGACTCCTTTCTAGGAGAGAATTGTGGGCCACGAATGTCCAAAAACATCTGAGAGACTGAGAGATGAAAGGACAAAGGAAAGCACCTCAAAAATTGAAGTACCTTAAAGATCCAATGAGCCCCACTGAGTGTTGTTACTGAGGAGCCCTCTCAAGAGACTAATTAAAGCAGAGAATGGGAAGACATGATTGCACAAAGCTCTCACAGACTCCAAGGCAAAAGCAAAACCCAAAGTCCATGGAAAACCCTGCAGTCCCTGGGAGCATGAAGGAGCCCCCAGGGCCATTCCTGACCAAGGCTCCCCAGGGACTGGTCCCAGCAGATCCCTGAGGCCACTGGCATGTGGGGGGATGCTGAGGGCAGGACAAGGGCTGACAGTGCCCAGCCTTGCTGGGGCTGTGCCAGGAGGCCCCAGTGGCTCAGGACAAGGTGTCTGCTCACAGCCCTTGGTGCCACAGACCCTGCTGTGCCCCAGGCCACCAAGACTTGGCTTCTCTTTGTCCCCTCCTGTCATCACTGCCTCCAATTTCCTGCTCTGACTGCAACCTGGGCACACTTTCTCAGTTGTGTCCCTCAGTGGGAACCATTAAAAGTAAAAGAAACTTTGGACTTTGATTGTGACTTGGAGCTCTTGAGAGGTTTCCTAACAAACCACAGCTCTGCCTTGATTTCCCTCTGGTCTGGTGCAGTTCATGAGGAAAGCTTCAACTTCAGTTATGGACAAATATTACAAGAAGAACTTCTAAGAAATGTAACCACATTCCTATTTTAAATGGTGTCCTTTTTATTACTGTTCTCTATAGAGCAGAGGTGATTGCAGCATTCAGTGACCGATACTGATCCAGGGTCACTCCTCAGGAGATCTGGCAAAGGGGTTTTCCTCTTTTCTTGAAGCAATCTTCTAATTTCCCCCACTGCAATCAGACACACTCCTCAGGTGTGTGCCAGCCCAAGGTGCCACCAAAACCACTGCAGAGCTGCCCTGGGCCAGCTGTGAGGGTGGATCATCATCCCAACCTGCACTGGGCACTGCCAGGGGCTGTGGCCATGGACACTGCACTGACCCCACTGCTGGGTTTGGGTGCCATGGAAACCATGAGAAGTTCAATTTACCTTGGAAACGCTGGGGAGGACTGGAACACACTGGGGAACACTGGGAATGCTGAGGGGGAATCTGGGTGGACTGGGATGGACTGTGGGCGTACACAGAGACACACTGGGACATAATGGGACATACTGGGACTGATACTGGGCAATACTGGAGCAAATTTTGAATACTTTGAGCAATTCTGGGGTATACTGGGACAAGCTGGGGACACTGAATAGTGTGGGGATGACGTGGGTGTACTATGGATGACACTGGGGAGAACTGGAAGAGAATACAAATGAACTCAGGTGTATTGGGAGGGCCTGGAGAGGTGCTGGGGTTGAATTGAACTGTACTGGGGATGAACTGGGCTGTACTGGGACGGACTGGAGGGGTTCAATGGGCTGCTCCCACCCCCGCCCATCACTGCCGCCAACCAATCAGCGCCGGAGATCGGGGACTGGGGGCGGGGCCTGGTGACAGCGCCATCTTTTCCTTTTTGCCTATAACTCCCATCATGCACCGCGGCCCGATAGAGCCCCATTGGAGCTGGGACTACAACGTCCATCATGCCCCGCGCTCCACAGAACTCCGCTATCTGCCCCCTCCCCCCATGTACCATAAGCGTCCCCCACACTCTCCAGGATCCCGAAGTGCCCCCTCACCATCCTCTCAGAAGCCCCCAAAAGCGGCTCCGGATTCCCTGATTGCTCCCAGCGCCACAGATTCCCGTTACAACCACTTCTGGGAATTCATCTCCTGTCACCTCTCGTGGCCCCATAGCCCCATACAACGCAGTTTCACGTTTAAAACACCCGCCGTGTTCCGCGCCCTACAGGGCCCCGTTAGACCTCCCTAAGCTCCCTCCAAATGCTCCCGAACCGTACACGTTCCCCCCTGAACACCTCAAGTCACAGCTCGGACTCAAAAGTGTCCCCCAGGAGCCTTCCCGGACCCCAAATGCCCCGTCCGAGACACTTCCGGGACTACAGCTCCCGTCATGCACCGCGCCCGACAGAGAGACATTGCAGCTGCGCCTTCAACCCCCGTGATGCTCCGCGGCTCCACTGAACAGTATTCTACCCGCGCCTACAACTCCCATCATGGCCCGCGCCCCAGAGAGCCCCGTTCGAGCCCCCCAAGTGCCCGCCCGGACCCCGAAGGGCTCCACATTCCCCTCCCTGACCTCCAAGTTTTCCCCCCGGATCCCCAAGAGCTCCCCCGGACGCCGAGGTGTCCGTCAGAATCCCTCAGTGCCCTGCCCAGTGCCCACCCGGCTCCCTGAAGTGTCCTCCAGACCCTCAAGTTCTCTCGAAATTCCCTCCACAGACCCAAATCATCCCCAAATGTGCCCCAAAAAAGTTTCCATAGATCCCAAATTGGCATAAAAAGGATTACAAAAGGACTGATAAAACGACTAGCATAAAGAAGGAGAAATCAACAGCCAATAATTTAAAGGATTTGTGTTGCTTCGATCCAATGACTTGTAACTTCTCTGGTTTCTTAAAAATTGATAGATTTTAATATAAAAGCTAAAATTAGATAATTAAAAATAATGTTTCTTTTTAGAAGTACAAAAATAAATTTATTTACTAAATTTAATTATTTTTCATTTATTAAATGGAAAACTGCTAATATTTCCTTTTATAAGGAAAATATATTTATAATTTTATTGCTTACTTTAATTGTAATTATAAGAATAAATTTATAGGGATTTTTTTTATTTTTCAGGATGTCAGTCCCGGGTGGGCAATGTCAGACATGGTGAGGTTGGGGTGAGGAGCAGGTTGTCCAAACAGGGTCAGCCCTGAAAGGGATCATTCTTCTCTGTGCCCAGATCTCCTAAGGAGACATTCAGCATCAACATCACTTGGGGAATGCTTCTGTCACCTCTTCTCGGAACTGAAAACCAAAAATAATATGCCCTTGAGTAAAACCAAAAATCATGAGGTGCACTTTGAAATCTCCCTCCTTAACAGAACTCCAAAGTGACTGCAAGGAGCTGCACAAGCCCTGGAGGCTTGAAGACAATGGAAGGAAGACAAAGAGCTCCCAAGGCCTTTGTGTATTTTAATGATGCCCAGATTTGGGGATTTGGGGCTGATGGCAGGAGCCTGAGGCACTGAGAGAAGGTTGAAGAAGCTGCTGCAGGAGTCAGCAGCAAAACTGCAAGTGCCTTGGAGCATCAGTGGCCGCCATGAGTGAGGGCAGGGAGTGCCCAAGGCTCCCCAGGGCCTGGGGAGAGCAGATCCTCGAGGGCAGGATTGCAGGAGCCAAAGGCTGTGAGCAGGGAACTGCAATGCTGAGCAAGGCCTGGGCTGGCTGGAGGAAGCAGAAAGGCCAAGGCTGAGCCCAGGCCTGGGACAGCAGGGCCTGTCCCTCACGGGTGGCTCGGGGCTGTTGCTGGGGCAGTGGGATGGCAGGGGCAGCAAGGACAAATGGCATCAGCCTGCAAGCCCTGCCAGCCTCCTCAGGGAGGGCCGAGGCAGAAGCAAAGTGCGGCCCCTGCCAGGAAAGTTCCTTCTGTGGGGCCTGCAGAGGCCCTGTCCGAGCCCAGGGGACAAAGGCCTGGGTGCCTCCGGCCCTGCCAGCCCTGCCCAGCCCTCGGCCATCTCTCCTGCAGCCTGTGCCCCCTCTGTGTGCTGCATAACGAGGAGGTTGTGGAGCTGAAGTCTTGGGGCTCCCTGGCAGTGAACAGCACTGGGGTTCCTTTTTCTCCCCAGCTCTGCCTTGAGGCACCGATCCTGTAGCTCCAGAGAAGTCATGGAGGAAAGATGTCACGGCAAACATGGCAATACAGAGTACTTTATTTTGTGTAACCACATATATAATACAGCTCTGGGACTATATAGTCTGAAATTTGCACTACAAATGCAAATACTGAGATGAAAGTGTTAGAGACAAAGGTTTTCCTGTTAAGAAACACACAAAAATACATTACATGTGCCAGAAGAAAAAAAATACACAGGACAGAGTGGGCATTAATGAGTAACATCGTAAGAGCTAGAAAGGAGAATGAGAGTTTCTTGCTTCTGAAAGCATGAACGATGATTTTTCTCAGACCATCCTTGAGCTCCTGTTTCCTCAGACTGTAGATTTGGGGGTTCAGGGCTGGAGGCACCACCGAGTACAGCTCTGACAGGAACAGATCCAGGGATGGGAATGAGATTGAAGGGGGCTTTAGGTGAGCAAATGTCCCAATGCTGAGGAACAGGGAGAGCACAGCCAGGTGAGGAAGGCAGGTGGAAAAGGCTTTGTGCCTTCCCTGCTCAGAGGGGATCCTTAGCATGAAACCTGAAGATCTGCACATAGGAGAAAACACCAAAGAAAACACCCAGATGCTAAACAGACAATAACAGCAAGAAGAACAAGTTCCCTGAGGTAGGAGTGTGAGCAGGAGAGTTTGAGGATCTGAGGGATTTCACAGAAGAACTGGCCCAGGGCATTTCCCTGGCACAGGGGCAGGGAAAATGTATTGGCTGTGTGCAGCAGAGCATTGAGAAAGGCACTGGCCCAGGCAGCTGCTGCCATGCGGGCACAAGCTCTGCTGCCCAGGAGGGTCCCGTAGTGCAGGGGTTTGCAGATGGACACGTAGCGGTCGTAGCACATGATGGTCAGGAGGGAAAATTCTGTTCCAAGAAAGAAGAAAAAGAGAAACAGCTGAGCAGCACATGCAGAGTAGGAGATGTTGTTGGTGTGCCAGAGGGAATTGTGCATGGCTTTGGGGACAGTGGTGCAGATGGAGCCCAGGTCAGTGAGGGCCAGGTTGAGCAGGAAGAAGAACATGGGGGTGTGCAGGTGGTGGCCGCAGGCTACGGCGCTGATGATGAGGCCGTTGGCCAGGAGGGCAGCCAGGGAGATGCCCAGGAAGAGGCAGAAGTGCAGGAGCTGCAGCTGCCGCGTGTCTGCCAATGCCAGCAGGAGGAAGTGCCTGATGGAGCTGCTGTTGGACATTTCTGCACTGTGGGCATTGTGGACTGTTCAAAGAAGTTCTTGACAAGCTTGGAGCCATATCTCTCATTCAATCCTATGGAATAATTTCTGGAATCCAGTCAAAACTACTTATCTTCCTATGGGGAAACCTCACTACACATTTTTATTTTTAAGTTTATGTTTTTTCTGCTGAGTTACTGCATCATCTTCAGCATCACACTCAGTCTGAACACTAGGGAGCCCAGAGGGAAAACAGAGCTCCCTGTACCCAGTGCAGTCAGACCTCACTGTCCCACACAGGTGCCATTTCCTGATTACACCTTCCTCTATTTCAGCGTGAACATAATCATTCTTGAAAAATAAAGTGGACTTTTTGAAGACTCCAGTTCAATAATCATTTTCTCTGAATCATCCTCTCTTTCCTTGTGCATCTGGATATGGAGGGATATCTAGCTATAGTCTGGCTCTCTGCTGCCTGGAGTTGTTCCTCCTGGGAGCTGTTTGTCTCTATCCAAGCCTTGTCCCTGCCAGTGCTGCCAGAGCCCAGCCCAGCCCTGGGGGCTCAGCTCTGCCCTGCAGCCCCCTCCCAGCACAGGGCACTGCCCAGGGGCATCTCCCTGGCAGCAGGGCCTGAAGGGCAGCTCAGACAAACTGAGATGCTGCAAGCCAAGGTGCTGCTGCTGCTGTCTGTAGGCAGAGCAGGCTGAGGAGGAGGCACTTTATGAGGCAGATCTGAGGCACATCTGCTGATGCCCTGTGGGACAGTGCAGGAGTCCAAGGGACACAGAAACACCCGACAGCCCCTTTGCCTTGCCTTGAGGAGAGAGCTGAGAGCAGCCCTGGCCATGCAGCAGCATCTCCAGAGCAGGAGGAATCTGCCCTGATGGGGGTGGCTCCTTCCACCTCCAACTACTGCCCACAGTTCATGGGGAGCTGCCAGGCAGGCTGAGAGCTGTCCCTGGCAGGTGGCACATGCCCTGGGCTGGCCAAGAGCCCTGAGGGCTGCAGAACAGGCACTCCAGCTCTAGGTTACCTTCCCCCAAGTGTGTTTCCAGGTGGAGGTTCAGATATGCAGCCCCAGGCCCTCTACAAACACAAGCTGCCCGCTGCCTCTTCACCTGCCTGGAGTCCTGCCTGCGTTCATGGCAGCAAAACCAGGCAGTTCCTGCCCATAGACCAGAGCTGTGCTCGTGCAGGATGGTCTTGCCAGCACTTTACAGGATTCTGCTCTGCACGCAGCACTTTTCCTTCCCCCTCTCAACAGGCTTTGGCACACAGAGCACAACCTGGCTGGCTCTGCCATCAGCACACCTCAATCACAGGTGGAGGAAGAAGAAGCAGGGGCTGTTTTGCAGCCATGCCCAAGAGAGACTGGAAGGGTGCCCTCCCTCTGGTCTCACTTGCTTGGCTTTCTGACTGGGTCTGGGGCAGGGGCTGTGATTCCTCATTTGTGGGGACCAGAACCGCACTCAGGATCCCAGCACTGCCTGACAGCGCTCTGGACACTGGCACGGTCACGCGTCCGAGTCTCGGGCACTGTGCTGCTGCTTCATTTGTCCTTTGGCACACCCAACGCTCCTTGAGAAGCCCTGATGGTCTGTGGTTCTGCCCTCTTCCTGACCTGGGCAGGGATGGAGCATTGCTGTGCTTTCAGGAAGCTGTTGTTGAAACCTTGCAACATTCCAGTCTCTTTGCCCTCTGTGGATGCTTGCCATGGAATCCGTCCCAGCTGGGTTCAGAACATAATCAGGTGGAGTGGCTCTTCTAAAACCCAGGGCCTCCAAGAGTGCTCAGCAAGACCTTTAACTCCACAGTGTTGTGGAACTGGACCTTTAGCACAGAGATATTTCCAGCCTGATCTGCCCTTGTTCCTCTGTATCTCTGCACAAAACACAGCGTGGAAGAGAACGGCAGGAAGAGCCCATGTGTCCCAGGGCTCCGGATTTGCGGCGCTTGAGCTCCACAGAGATGCAGGCAAAGAGAAGAAGCCAAACTCTTTATTGATGGAGGGGGAAGCAAAGGGAGGAGATGGAGGGGACAAAAGGGATGGGTACAGTGTGAGGGCTGGAGGGAGGGGGCAGTGAAACGGGAAGAATGAGGCATAAGAGAAAAAAGGGATGGGCACAGTGTGAGGGCTGGTGGGAGGGAGTAGTGAAAAGGGAGGAATGAGGCATAAGAGAAAAAAGGGATGGGCACAGTGTGAGGGCTGGAGGGAGGGAGCAGTGAAAAGGGAGGAATAGTGGAGGGAAGATGAGAGGATGGGCAGTGTCTGAAGGCTGGAGGGAGAGAGCTATGTACAAGCAGGGAGAGGGCTGAAGCCACATGAACTTCAACAGGCTCAGCTGTGCCTGGAGCTCCAGCTGGTCTCTTCTGGTCTCAAGGTTGCCTCATCTTCCATGGCATCTGGAGAGCTTAAAGGGATGCTGGTTCTTCTGAGCCAGCAGATGAGCATGGTTCTGCAGCTCTTCAATTGAGTGTATCTTGAATTCCTACGTTTGTCTGGGAAGGGCTGTCGTCTATCATCAGGGCTTGAAAGACTGGAACACAGAGGAAAGGAGCCATGGTCAGAGCCCAGATCTGTGGGAATCCAAGGAGACCTTCCTGCTAGGGCCATCCCACATAGCTTATTCCATGGCCAATACAGAGGAGGGGCCAAGGGGATCAGCTGCAAGGTGTTGGCCACGAATACCCCCACCCATGTCCCTGAAATCTCTGTGTGCTCCATCCACGCCACCGTTCATCCACACAGGGAGTGAAACCCTCCACAGCAAGGCCAGGGATTGCAGCTCCCTGCCCAGGGATTGCAGCTCCCCCCACCAGCCCCGCTGACAGCCCGCTGCCCTCACTCACCCTCCCTGAGCACCTGGGGCTCTTCCTTCTGCCCCCTCAAGCTCTGCCCGGAGAGCCCTGGGAACACAGAGTCTGTCACTGCCCCAGCGGCACAGCTCCCTGCCAGCGGCGCTGCCAGCCCTGTGGCCGCTGGCCCTCCTGGCCCGGCAGGGCTCGGCCCGGGCCCTCGCCACCTCCTGACACCCAAGGAAGGGCACGGCTGGGAGAGGGCGGCAGCAGCCCCGAGGGCAGCCGGGGCTCCACGGCGCCGGGCCCGGATGGCGCTGCCGGGGCAGCAGCCGGGGCCGGGGCCGAGCCGTGGTGGGTGGGGAGGGACCCCGGGCTCACCGATGAACCTGATGGCCGCCTCTCGCAGGGGCTCCTGGGGGCTCTGCAGGTACGGCAGGGCCTGGCGCAGGTGCTGGGCCGCTCGGCTCCTGTCCTCTGCCAGCTGGGGAGAGCGGCGGCAGGCAGGGAAGGGTCGGGGCGGGCTCTGCCCCTTTGGCAGGCGCTGCCCTGAGGCGCCCGGCCCTGGCCTCCCCTGCCCGCCCAGCCCTGAGGCGCGACCGGCAGCCGCTGGCGCCGGGCTCTGCAGGGGCAGAGGGCCGGGTGCTGCCCGGGGAGCCGCGGTGCCCACCCGCCCCGCGGCCCCGCTGGGCCGGGGCTCCGTCGGCACCCGGCTCGGGGCCACGGGAGCCTGGAGCAGAGCCCGTGCGGCCCCTGGGTGCAGCACTGGGCACGGCCACAGCTGCCAGCCCCACACAGCGAGCACCGCGCTCAGGGGGCTTCTCCAGCCTGAGCCTGGGGCTTCCAGGCCATCCTTACCAGGCACTCGGCCAACTTCCACAGCTGCTCCTTCTTCAGCAGCTGCTCCAGATTCCTCTTCTTCAGGAATTTGGTCGCACAATGCAGCGTTGCCCGAGAGGCCTGGAGAGCAGCAGAGATGTGGAGATGGCAGCGCAGTTCAGGGCACAGGACCCGTGTCCCTGTGCCAAGGCCTGGAGGAGGCTGCAGCCCGGGAGGTGCCAGGGCAGGAGGCAGCCGAGCCCCCTCCCAGGGATGCACCAGCAGCCCACGAGTCCTCACCTCTGCCACACGTCGATTTTCATCATGACAGTGGAATAAAAGTGGGAGTAGGCTCTGGCACACAGTTGACTTAAGGGGCTTTTTTCCCTCGTCTACTACCAATTCCATCACCTTGCAGAATAGGTCTAGGGAGAGCAGCTGCACGTGGCTGTTGTCCTGGAGGAAAGGAAAAAACCTCAGCACCAACTACTGCAGCCCCTGAACAACAGCCCAAATAATCCACAGGGCACCAAGTTTCTGGGCAGCAGCCAGTGCCCGTGGCTGAGGACACTGAGCCTTACGTTGTCAAAGAGGGCCAGGAGTGCCTGGGCCAGCTTCAGGGCGGTGGTGCTGGATATCAGGATGTCTTTGTCCTGGAGCACATTGGTGAACACGTGGAGGCTCATGCCAACCACCTCTCCATCTGCATCACCCAGCAGCTCCAAAAGGCTTTGAGACAGGCTACACATTTTTAGGGCCTGTGTGGAACACAAGGTTGTGCTGTGAAGCCAAAAACGACAGCACCACCAACACTGCCCTGGCACTGCAACCCCAACTGCAGGGCCCAGAGGCCAAAGGCCTGTCCCAAAGAACTCAGGGAGGTGAGGCAGGAGAGCTGGGAGCATCTGCCTCAGCTCCTGAAGCCCAGCCAGCCCAAGGGGCTGCTCTCCCCAGCGCAGCTTCAGCCGCTGTCCCCTTCTCACCATCGAGGGATCCTTGCTGAGCACCACAAGGCCTCGGAGCGCCAGGCGACGCCTCTCCCTGCACTTGCTCTGCACATGCCTTGACATGATCTCAAGGATGCTGTCAGCACAGTGAGTCAAATCCAAGCAGTCCAGGACCTGGAAGGCACAGGGCAGTGACAGGGGACCCAGCCAGCAGGAGCCCAGATCCGCACAGGGCTGGGCCCAGACAGCAGCACAGGGCACGGGCACCGTCCCAGGCAGCTGTGGCGATGACCACAGAGAGCTGGGAGGCAGCTCAGAGAGGCAGCGCTGGCCATCGGGCTCACCTCCACAAGGAATGCCAGGAAAGACAGATCCCAGCGTGGCTCTTCCCTGCTGAGCCAGCCAAGCAGGCGGCGTGCAATCCCAGAACACACGGAGAGGGAGGCACGGCGCATCTGCCTGATGGGGGAAAAGGCACCAAGACACTGAGGTGGGCAGGCAAACCTCTCTCAGGAGTGAGTCACAGAGATCCAGTCTTTGCCCAGCATCCCTGGAGCGGATGTGGGCATTTTGGGAGGCTGCTCCTTCTGGGCACCTCCTCTCCCAGCCTTTTCCCGTCTGCTTGGCTGTCCCTTGGTGACAAATCCCTCTGGCCCATGAGCACAGGGACTGTGTGGGGCACCCCGGGCACAGAGCACAAATGTCGGGGACAGAGGGGAGATGGGGGTCTCACCTGGCCAGCAGACCCACGGCATAGTGCTGGGTGTCAGCACAGAGCAGCGTGTCCCAGCCACGCTTGCGCTCCATGGCCATCACCTCAGGGTCATAGTGCAGACAGAAGAGCAGAGCCTTCATGGCCTGCACCGCAAACCTGTGTGCAGAGCAAAGTCCAGGTCACCCTGGGAGCACTGGTGCTGGCCACAAGGGCATGGGAAGGACAGGGGGACTGGGACCTGTTGGGCTGGCTGGGAAGGCGATGTTCCTCCCGGCACGCTGTCCAGAAGTTATCAACTTCCTCTGGCATCTGCTGTGTGGTGATGACAACGTGGAAGAGCAGAGCCACAAACAGGCGGGAGGAATAAAGGATCATTGCCTTCTGGCACTGAGGCACAATTAGCCAGATCACCAGAGTAGCCTGCAAAAGAAGCAGCCCGAGACAGCGCTCAGTGCTGAGCTGTCCATGGGGCAGGGCCCGAGGGGAGACGCAGGGGGAGCAGTGGGCCCAGTGCCCCCTGAGCCTGTCCCTAGCCCAGGTTTCAGCCCAGTGCCTGAGGCACGGAGAGCATGGAGAGCTGCTGGAGAGGCGAGTGGAGAGCGATCAGAGGCCAGTTCCAGAAACTCACAGCCAGGGCAAACACGTCTTTGTTGTCTCCATCAGAGGTGCTCATGCTGTGCAGAGGCCAATCCTCCATCACACAGAGCAGTGTGGGCAGCACCTTCTCCACTGTTGGTCCTGACAAGCCTATGGCTCTCCACATCCTTGCAGCAGCTCTGTGGGATCACAGCTCTGTGTCAGGGGGTCTCAGTCACAGGACCATGCCCTGTACAGCTGTGGGGCCCAGGTGACAGAGCCCCAATGCCCTGAGGGGGAGGGAGGGAGCATGGCAGCAGGCTGAGGAAACAGAGGGGCCTGAGGGTCCTGGAACTCTGTGCCTGTCTGGCAGACCCCACTGGACAGGCTGTACAGGGCCATGGGCCCTAAAGGCTGTTGAGCCCTGAGCTCTCAAGGCACGTGGACCCTGTACCTGTCACACGTTGGGGCACAGCGCAGGAGGGTCAGCACCACGTCAGCAGGGTGTTCTCCAGCCAGCCTCCAAATGTCAGTGCGCAGCCTGACACCCACAGTGGCATGGGACACGAGACTCTGGTGGATGCTTTTCACCATGGCTGGCACCTGGAGGGGGTGGGGAAGACTTGGAGCACTGTCCATGGGAGACACTCCCCAGCTTCCCCTAAGAAGTGCTTCCCTCCCCGCCACACTGTGCTGGCCTCAAAGACTGAGGGGGCCCAGTGACCATGGCGTGAGTGGGCATGCACTCCTGTGAGGCCTCAAGCCCTGGCCTCAGGCTGCTTACGTTTGGCTGGGAAGAAACACAGGGCTCCTTGAAATAGTCCCCAATGAGTTCCTGACTCAGAGTGGGAGTGGTGTCAGTATTTGTGATGCCCTCTGTCTCCGAAGTGTCGGCCATGTCCTCAGTCTCTGCCATGTCAGCCTTTGCCCTGCCATCATTCATTGCAGTGTCAGAGCCCTCTGAGCACTCAGGTGAATTTGGGCTGACATCTGGCTCTGCCTGGAGCTCGGTCAGCCTGGAGTCAGGCTCAGCTGTGCCCTCTGTAGCTGTGGTTCTGGTCTTCCTACGTCGAATGCGTAGGAACTTCTGGAACCTCTGCAGGAGAACAAAGGACAGGGAAGAGAGGCAAGTTCAATGCAATGCTCCAAGCGCTGTGCTGGGCTGAGCAGTGACAGCAGGCCCAGCCCAGGTGGGGATGGCTGCAGGTACCTTCAGTGTTGTGCGGAAGCGGCCGCGGGTGGGTTCCTGCTCTTGTGTCCGGTCAGTGGCTGCTCCTGGGTAAGAGCGAGTGCAGTCAGAGCTGAGGGGCTGCGGGAGAGGCCAGAGAACACAGCCCAGCCCTGCGCTCCCCAGGCAGGGACAGCCCCGGGATGCCCCAGGGGATGGAGCACGGCTGCTGTGGGGTGTCTGCCCAGCCCCTCTTCTGTCCTGTCCCTGGCCATGTCCACAGTGGGTGGGATGGGATGGGATGGGATGGGATGGGATGGGATGGGATGGGATGGGATGGGATGGGATGGGATATAGCCCAGCTCTCAGCAGCCATTAGCCCTGTGGCCCAGCTGTGCCACTCACCATCCTGCATTGGCTGGAACTGCTCCAGCTCCTCAGGTGGTTGTGCTGGGGATACTCCAGGGCCTTTCTCTTTTTTCCCTCTGCAAACATTGAACAGGCTGAGAAATCTGCCCGCCATGTCAGAGTCTGGCTCAAGGGCACCTTCTAGAGAGATGCCTTGGGAAAGCTGTGAGGCAACAAGTCGTGCAGTTGTGCCTTGAAGACACCCACGACAGAGTTGCCTCAGGATGGCTGCAGGACAGCAAGTCCTGCACTCTGCTCTTGAGGGCTCCTGCCACAAGGACAGGAGACTCCTCGTAAGCAATTCTGGACACCAAGTCCCACGGTCCGGCCGCGAGTGCACCTGCAAAAGAGAAGCCTCGGGAAGGCCACGGGCCACCAAGTCCCACGGCCTTGCCACGAGGTCACCTGCAGGAATAACGCCTCAGAAAAGCTCCGGGTCAGACACGAACGAGTGCGCTGTGGTGGGGGCTCCTCACAGCACCGCTCCGGCGCGTCCTGTCCCGTCGCCTGCTCCGAGCGCTGTGGTGTGGCTGTGTCACTGCCAGCTCCTATGTCAGCACAGGTCACAAAGGGTCCTTTGACACCGTGTCCCATTCCATGCCATGGTGACCGTGCTGCTCTGTGTCACAAAGGCCCTTGCACACACCGCCACCTGCCCTGGGGACACCCTCAACCCACCCAAAGTGGCCCAGGTTGGAAGGAATCCCTCGCCCCAAGTGTTTAAGGCAGCCTGACAGGATGTTTATGAGCAGCTCTAACCACCAGCAAACACTGCCCTGCTCTGCGGGCTCAGGGCAGCAGAAGGAGCCCCCAGGGCTGCTGACACAGCCGTAGCTGGAAGGGCACGGGGCCTTCCAGAGAAGCTGGCACAGCCTCCTTGGGGCACATCCCAACTGCTGGCCATCCTAAACCTGGGGGTCCAAAAGGTCCCTCTTGTTCAGCTCTTGTGGCCTAAAGCTTCAGCTGCTTTAGCTCCTGGGGCTAAGCTGCTCATGCTGAATGTGACAACTCAGAGAGAAGAATACAGTTCATCCAAATCCTTCTGGGACACTGAGAGGGGAGGCTGTGCAAACAGGAGCATGGTTTGCTGTCACCTCTCTGCCCTTCATGCCCTTCAGCACTTGGGAAGCTCAGCCAAGCGCTTTGTCCAAGGGTGCAATGAAGCAGCTGTTCCTGCTCCCAGCTCTGGCTCTTTCCTGTCTCTGACCTTGACTGGTTTTGTCCCTCTTGCTGTGCCCTCTGTTGCCCCTGTGCTCAGTGGCTGCTCCCCAGGACTGTGGAACTGGCACAAATCAAGGGCTCCAGCCCCTCCTTTCTCTGCCCTTGCAGCTGCCTGGTCACAGCAGCCTTTTCCATCTGGAAGCTCCACATGGAGAGGCAGTCCCCACCTCTGTTCCCTGCACAACCTCCAGGAGCCCAGGGCTGCCATCTCCAGTCCCTGCTGGCACTGAGGGCTCCCAGGTGCCCCAGGCTGCTGTGACACCACTGCACACGGGAGGGAACAGTGCCAGGGGCTGTGCTCAAAGTCAGGTCCATGTGCTGCTGCTGCTGCTGCTGCTGCTGCTGCTGTGGGTGTCATTTGTCCAGCCGTGCCCCAGAGTCAGGGATCAGATGCAGGCACTGCTGCTGCTCCCTCGGGATCAGCCACAGTTTGGGTGTTGCTGTCAGTGCCAGCAGAAGCGGTGGCTGGAGCAGAGGGTGCTGACAGTGCCCCAAGCCCCGGGGCCAGAGGGGTCCCTGGGCTGGGGGTGGGAGCTGGGAGGGAGCTGCCCCTTGTTCTCCCTCTGCTCCACACAGAGCTGGGCCGGGCACAAGGGGGGCAGCCCAGCAAACAGGGAGCCTGCGAGTCCCTTCCAGCCCTGTCTGCTCAGAGCTTGGGCCTTGGAGCTGCAGGTGGACAAAGGCAGCTGCTCCTGGTCCCTCGCTGTGTCCCCGTGCTCAGCAGTGCTGCTCCATCAGTCTGTGCCCAGCAAGGGGGAAAAGCCTCAGCCCTGCAGGGCCAGGAGCTGCCGGGCTCTGCCTGAGCAGCTCAGCCAGCGGGAAGGAGCTGCTCCACACGGGAACCAGGAGCAAAGGACTGCAGCACCTCGTTCTTGGGCAGAGCCCCGATTCTCTGGGGGAATAGCAGAGCTGTTCTCATGCACTGCTGTGTCAGAGCTGCAGGTGCTGTGCCTGCAAACACAGGGCTTGAGATCTGCACAAGAATTCTGCAACTCGTGACTGGATCAGGATGTCACCAGTGCTAAACTCCAGTTTAGTCCAAAGCAACCACTTTACACCTCTGCTGCTCTCTGCTACATTTTTTCTTCAGAGTATCCAGACAAAAGTAAACAGAGGAGGAGCCTACATTTTCATTGTTTATCCGAAATGCATCTCATTTTGCTGTACATTCCTTTCTTAGGATGTGTTCTCTGTTTAAAAAAAGAATAAAGGGAAAAAATGAACAAACAAATAGTGAAGAAGAGGAGAAAAAACCACAATGTGTAGTAAAAAAATCTTCTGTAACTTTGGATTAATTGGTAACTGATCATTTTAAAAGACAACTAAATTATTTGCTTTGTGAAAGTTCTGATGACATGGATCCATCTTACTGACCTCACATAATTTTTTAAATGATTTTGGGATTTGATTGTAATATTAAGACATCTTAAATTGTGGTTGAAGAAAGAGGAAATTGAAAAATGGATTGTGTATGATTGTGTCTTGAGGGTAAAAAAACCTTGCAGTTTGAAACTTCACCCTAAAGTATTGAAAATTAAAGTTATAACTCCAAATGGATTGGGTGACAGCAGCTTTTCCTATAGGATGTGCAGCATCAGAAAGACTTCATCCGTGAGGTTGTGGGTGCTTTTATCTTTGTCCTGTTCCACTCTGGGATGTCATGAAACGGGAATTCACCTGCCACCATCCACAGTCACCTTCTGACACTGCAGATCCTTGGACCTTGTGTCCCCAAAGCAGAGCTGGGAAAAAAATCCCCTGGCCACTGATTTACAAGGTGAGCTGTGCCAAAGTAAGAGCTCTGTGGGAAATCTCTGCCCATCCCTATCCTTTAAATATATCCATACAAGGGGGTGTGCATGGATGTGTCTGGTATAGAAAGGAAGGGGTGTGCAAGCAACGTGACTGACTTTTTCCCTCTCCGTGTTTACTCCATACCCATGGGTAAAAAGACATTATGGAAACCCTGCAACAGTCAGACCCTTCTGTCCATGGGTACAGAGACATCCCAGAGCCCCTGGCACAGACAGACCCTTCTGTCCATTGATACAGAGACATCCCAGAGCACCTGGCGCAGTCAGACCCTTCTGTGCATGGATACAGAGACATCCCAGAGCCCATGGCACAGACAGACCCTTCTGTCCCTGGGAGCACAATGGGGGTGGGTGGGCAGTGAGTCCTGGACAGGAGCCAGACCTGTGTCCAGCCCTGCCAGGCCCTGCCAAGGCTCAGTGCTGGCTCCTCTGGAATGGGAAAGCCCTTCAGCCTTGTCCCTGCCCAGAGGGGCAGTGCTGGCCTGGCAGCACAGGCTGTTTTCCCCACAGGCTGCACGAGATGAGAACACAACACTTGCAAACACTGAGTGCAAGCCACAGCTCTGGGTGCTCCCCATGCACCTCAGCCCTGGTTCCACTGTCTGCCCCAAGCTTCAGGGGATGCAGTGGGAGCCCGGCTGGGCTCTGCCCTGGGGCCATCCTGCAGTGACAGCTCCAAACAGGGAGCATTCAGGTGCCACAGACAGCCAAGGCAGGGGTGGAGGGGAGCTGGTCCAGCCCAGACTGCACTGCTGTGTGCTGTGCTCTGGGGCTGGGGCTCCCTGCACAGGGGACTGCACTGCTGTGCCAGAGGACACAAGCTTCAGCTTCAGCCTAACTGAGCTGGGTGGGTGGGCTGGGAAGAGTGGGGAGGCTCAAGGGGATGCACAGAGTTCATCCTGCGGGAAGGACGAGGAGAAGGGAGTGGCAACTCAGCAGTGAGGAGAGCTGAGAGCAGGAGAGCCGCTCTGAAGGCCATGAAAATCTCACTGGACCTCTGAGACATTGCTGCTCTTCAGCCAGTGAAAGAATGAGCCCCTAATCCTGGAACTCAGTCTTCCTCGTGCTGAGGGTCATCAAGGAAGGCAACAATGTGATGGAGACTGTGATGGGCTGGGAATTCACTGGGGGAAAGGAGGGAGCACTTGTGAAGTAAAAGGCAGGTGGGGGAGAGAACTGTTCAGAGAAGGACTGAGCTACAGCTTGAGCAGGCTGAAAAATATCATTTGGGGTCATCCCAGATTGATTTCATTTCAGAAGGTATTGAACAAATTTACTTTTTGGGGGGTGTCATGTTTTCCCTTGGAGGTGTACACTCTGCAAACTTGAGCTGCGTTGCCGAAATGCTCAAGCAAGTCTCTGCTGCAGGTCACTCCATTTCTCCTTTGGCTGATGCCAGCCTGGTGCTGAGCTGCAGCAGAGCCCTGGCAGAGCCCAGAGCAGCCTCAGCATCCACAGGGCCCGGCTGCAAGGAGGGAAACCAGAAATTGCCCGTCAGCTGAAGGCTCCTGTGCCCCTTGTCCCAGCTGCCACGGTGCCCAGGCCATGCTGGCCGTGCCCAGAGCAGTGCCCATCACTGCTGCCTTGGGCAGCAGAGCAGGAGGGCAGGACATGTGCCCAGCCTGCAGCCAGCCATGGCACATCCACCTCCTCAGCAGCTGCCACAGCAGGATGCTCCTGTGCTCGCTGCCATCTCCCAAAAGCTCTCATCCCACCGTGACAAGAAGGTGGGGACCCACCTCATGCCATCGCTGCTGGAAGAAAAGCTGGTCCCAAGGGATGTCCTCAGCCTTCTCCAAGGGCACGGCCCATCCACGCCGCAGCTGGTCCCGAGCACTTCCTGATCCACACTGGAGCCCACCTGGAACACTTCCTTTAGAGAAAGAATCAACAAATTAATGAAAATAGATTACAGTCCAGAAGGGGAGAAAAGAAAAATGGTAAAATATCTAATCTCTGTCAGGGGCTTGAGGAAGGCCCAACCCTAGATGCCAGGGAAAAAGCCACCCACGGGTGAGAGAAGCCCATGCTTTCTCCCTTTTCCCCTGCACTGGCCCCACAAGTCATGGTGATCCCAAAGTAAGCAAGGGCAGTGGAGCAGCCCAAGCCCTTCCTTGCCTGCCAAGGAAAGCAGCCATGCACAGTTCTGGAGTCCCACCTCACTCCCACCATGGGGCTTTGTTTGTGTCGTGCTGGCTGCCCCAGCCCGGGGCACGGTGGGTGCTGGGGGCTGTTGGCAGGGCCAGGAGCTGACTCCCATTTCGTACCCACCCCAGCCCATCCTCCTGGCCCTGCCAAAAAGCAGCTTGGCAGATGACAGAAGAATCAGTTTTATCCTCCCCAGCAAAGGGGGAACCTTTGCTTCCTGGCCAGGCTGTGCAATGCCCAAATCTGGGAGCATCCCCCTGGGTCTGGACTCATCTGTAAATTCGCCGTGGAGCCTGGCTTTGAAGAAGGTGCCAGAATCCAAGTCCATCTTCAGCTTGCCAGTGGCCAGGTGGAGGAAGAGGTTGTCATCCTTGATGTCATCCTCACTGTCTCCAGCAGCAGCAGCCCCACCTGCTACAGCTTCTCCAGGGGCTCCTTCTCCTTCCCTGGGGTGAGACCAGGCTCTCAGTGTTCTGCCCAGGGCCCAGCTGTCAGTGAACCAGGACAAGCCAAAGCAGCTCAGATGGTGGCCAGCAGTGCTGGGCAGAGCAGCTCAAGGTCTGTGTGTTCCCACCTGATGACCCCTGTGCAGTGACACAGGCAGGACAAAAAAAGTCTGGGCTTCTTTGCTTCTGATTGCCAAGGCCTGTGTGCAACTGGAACTTACCAGAGCCCTGCATCCAAGTGTGCCTGTGGCTCTCTCCCTTCTTCTATGGCAGGTGAATTTGCTGCATCCAAGGGGCACAAAACAGGTCTTCTGACGAGGGCCTTTCCATGTGGAGCATGGATAAGCACCATCTGATCAGATCTTGGCACTCTGGACAGAGAAAGCAGAAACCACCGGTCAGTTGGAGGAGGCTCCAGTCTGCCTTTTCCTTTTTTTTAAGTACTCTAAAACTCCTAACTTTCCCCACTGCAAACAGACACACTCCTGGAAGAGACAGTCTGAAGTTTCCCTCATTTGCCTCACGACCGTCACAAGAAGACCCCAGTGAACCCCACTCGCTCCACACAGGAGTTTTCTGGCCTGGTTGACTTTGAACAGGATTTCTGGCCTGGCCGAGGTAGATGTTTACCAAATAACTGTTTGCAGGTGTGCTGTGCATGCTGTGCTGATCCATCATGGTACAGCGCTCTCTAGCAGTCAATAGCCCAGACATGTCGGCACCTGCTTCTCTGAGCACACAATGGTCCATAAATCTGCCTCCCTCTTGGCCAGACATCACTCGCTTTGAGAAAAGACTATAAAAAGGTGACTCTTTGGAGAAGCCTCTTGAGATCTCCCCACGGAAGGAAGACCCATCTATTGGCTGAAAACCACGAGGACGCCGTCCCATCGTTGGTAGCTATTTCCCTTCTTCTCATTTCCCCTCTTTTCTCTATCTCTTTGTTTCCTTAAACTCTCCCCTCTATCAGATAACTGAATTGTTAGCATCAAATAAAATGCTATATTGGAACATACTATTGTCCCCCCGCTGTGTCTTTTATACCTTGAGATCAAAACGAGCCATCACGATCCCCCACCGGTACTGGCAGATCACGATATTAAATTGGCATCACGGACAGGATTCTGACAGACAGAAGGGGTGCAGGTTGTGTGCAGTCTGTAATAGGGGAAGGACGTCTTGCTCCAGCCACACCTAGCTGGCCACCTCCAAAGGGGTGAGCTTGTCTAGAAAGCAAGGGGGGCAAGTTCAGATTTCCCACAAACTGCACACGCCTAGGTGAAAAACACCCCCACACTCGTTTGAGGGCTCTGTCTGCAGAATTTCACTGAAGATCTCTTGGTGGAAAGACAGGACTGTTCTGTTGTTTTTATTGTGTTTTTGACTGCTTGGTGTAGTGAAGAGACAACCAGAGATTTGTACTGAAGGTAGTGCCTCCCAAGCAGCTTTGGTCTCCTCGCCCACACAGGGAAGTGAAGGGGAACACAGAGAAAAGCTCTGTGTGTGTGTGAGTGTAACTTAAGTGATATACCTCCCTGTAATGGTTTTTACTTGCCCCTTGAAAAAATGACTGAAAATTCCAGTGCAACAAATAAAGCTGCATTTTTTTCTTTATTAGCTATATAAAGTGCCAGACCCCCTCAAGGAGAGGAAGAATGGGCACAAAATAATTGGTATAATTTAGAAAATGTGATTGATTGAATATGTTCTCCCATCAATCTGACACTTAATATGTATTCTGAGCGTCACTCACTGGGGAAGATCAGATTAAATTATCAGAACAAGAAGCTGGTGGCTACTGGGGACATGGGGTTTTCTTTACAACAGGACACAGATGTAACCCATGGTCCCTAACCCAGCACGCATCCTGTTGGGCAGGGGGATTTAACCCCTTGGAAAGGGGAAATCCTGTCCTTTAACTGGAACTCCCAACCAACTTTTAGCAGACATTCACAAAGCTGCCTGCTTGCAAATGATACATGAAAGAAAATTAACTGTTTTCTATGAATCACCTATGCAATTACCTGTAATGCCTGAAATTATGACCCCCTTGATTTGTGGTCTTCCAGAGTCAATTAATCTGCAGCAATTCTCCTTCAAAACACCATTGCAGCTATAACCCCTGTAGACACAGTAGACAGAGTTCTTGAGAACCCAAGGGACCAACACAGTTCCACTGACTCTGGGCCCATTCCCTTTCCTCCCTATACAACCCCTTCTCAGCAGACACCAGGTTCACAGTCACATTTTCCTGCCAGCAGCCATAAAATTTGGACATTATTAGTGTTCTGGAGAAAACCCATTCCTGATTTTTCAATAACTGCCAGGCCTCTTCATGACTTGCTGAGGGAAGGGGTGAAATGGGATTGGGCTCTTTCTCAGGAGGAAGCACTGCAATTGCTGATATCTGAAGTAACAGCTTATCAAGCTCTGGGCCCTATTTACTCTACAGATCCTTTTCAGGCAGAATGGGGGTTCTCCATCTCGGGGCTGTCAGTACACATATGGCAATGAGGCCCTGGTGGTCCTACAAGGCCTGTTAGTTTGTATTTCCTTGGCTTTAAAGATGCTGAAAAAAGATACATGTTGGGGGTTGGTTCTTTCCCTTTTCCCTCTGTGGAATTTTCCCCATTGTCATGCTAAGTTACCTGTTGACTGGGCCTTGGTGACAAGGGGGAGGGGGGAGGGGAGAGAAGAGGGAAACCCTGTGAGATTCAAACAGCCAGAAGAGGAAGCAGAAGGCTGGTCCTCAGCCCCATTTTCCCCACGGAGTTCGGACGAGAAGGACGATCGCTGCCTGTGTCCCATCCCTGCCATCCCAGCATCGGGAAACCACTATCGGACCCTGCCCGGCTGTCTTCTCGCTGTGAACTACCACCATCCAGCACTCTGCTGAGCACTGGGACCCACACCGTGAGCAGAGGGCTCTCTCTATCTCTCTCTCCCACTGGGACAGCGCTGCCATCACCCCCAGCCCTCCTGCAGCTCTGCGGGACCTGCCCACCCCCAGCACCGGGAACTGCAGCTCAGGGAAAAGGTGCCTGCAGCCAAAAAACACTGGGACTGAGTTACTGTTCTGTTTGTGGGTAATTTCATAGCTGTTGTTGTTCTTGTTTGTCTTATTAGATATACTAGTAAAGAACTGTTATTCCTACCCCCATATCTTTGCCAGAGAGCTCTCTTAATTCCTAAATTATAATAATCACAAGGAAGGAAGGATCACATTTTTTTTTTCATTCCAAAGGGAAGCTTCTGCTTTCCTTGGCAAACACCTGTCTTTCAAACCAGGACAGATTTAGGCCACGCAATGTGGGGCCCGAGGGCATTGAGAGGAAAGGGTGAAAAAGGAATAACAGTTCTTGAGTTACCTCAGTTTTGTGTTAGGTGGCATCATGTTGTCCAGCTTACCGTGGTTTGGGCTCCATGTGGCCACAGCTTTATCTCTCCCATTTGCAATCCCTTACTTGAACATGGGTCCTATAACTCAGGCTGCTGTAACTATTATCCAGTTCCTTTTGTGGGCTGATAACGTGAGAAATTCATGGATTTTTAACTTCCTCTGGAAGGTGGGCACATGGATTCAGGGCTATCACACTCTAATTGTATGTTTTTGGGGTTACTTTAATAATGGCACATACTGTGAGGATATGACACCAGGGAAAATTTTGTCCCAACCCCTTACACAGTTTTTTGGGTCTGCTCCACCAGCTTTTGAGGGGTTCAAATCTCTTCTAAGCAGTAATGATATCATACAGTGGCTGACATTGCTAATAGGCCTTGTAAACCTGTTCTATTTAACATTCTGAGATGAGGGGAGATTGACTTGGATGACAACCCTGATACGTCCCCCAAGAAATAGGGATTCAACCCCAGAGCCTGACCCTGACCCTGCCCCTGCCCCAGAGACTAAGGATTCTGCCCCAGAGGTTAAGGATGTTGCCCCTGAGCCTGACTCTGCCCCAGAGCTCACCTCAGAAAGGAACCATCCAGAATGGGTGGGGTTTCTAGTGAAGGAGATGGGCCAAATGCTGAAGGAGTACCTTTCCCCAGCTCTTGAGAAACTCTCCCTCTGCCTTAAAGAGGGAGAACCTGATGGTGCAGCAGTGGAACCCACAAATGTTACATCTCACCAGGTTCCAGCTGAACTGCAAGGGCACTCACAGCCAGCAGCAGTTGCCCCTGTGGAAAATAGAAAGTCTAAGGTGAAAACAAAGCACCTGGATAATAAGGATCAGAAAGCAGGGCCCTCACAACCATCAGGGAAGCCAGAGGTTGAGATCGTCATGGAGTCCCTGTCATACGAGAGTCTCCGTAATCTGCGTAAAGATGTTGTACGAAGGGGCCGTGAGGCTTTTACAACGTGGTTCCTGCGGGTCTGGGACCTTATGGGTACAGGTGTGCAGCTGGATGGTACTGAGACAAGGAATTTGGGACCCCTAACCCAGGACTCAGGTGTGGATCACATATTTGAAGGGAACGAGGCCCCCTTTCCCTCTGGGAGTGGCTTTTAATGAGTGTAAGAGAGAGGTTTGTCCATAGAGAGACAATGCAGGAGCACCACCATAGAATGCGCTGGAAAACCGCTGAGGAGGGGATCCAACAGCTGAGAGAAGTGGCAATACTGGAGGTACTCTTTGGGAGGGCTGGACAACATGACAATGACCCCGACAAGGTCAGGTGCACAGGGCAGATGTTGTGGAATCTGGCACACCTGGGGCCATCTCAATACACCACATTCATTGCAGCCATTAACGCTGACACCAACCACGAGACAGTGGGTTCTGTTGCCGATAAGCTCAGAAATTTTGAGAGCATAATGAATGGCCCAATGCAGGCTCAGGTCTCTGCCGTGATTAGGGAACTCAGAGAGGAGTTCAAGGAGGAGATAAGAGGGGTGAGGGAGGAGATGAGGAAGGTCAATGCAGCACCAGTGCGAGTCACAGATGCCAGAGTTACAGCCCAATGTCCCCCAGCTAGGGAGAGAGGATACACCCCACGAGCTGACCTGTGGTTCTTTCTGCGTGACCATGGGGAAGACATGAGGAGGTGGGATGGGAAACCCACTTCTGCCCTGGCAGCACGGGTGCGTCAACTCAGGGAGGGAAACACTAACCAAAAGAGCTCCACTAAAGTGAAGGTAGCCTCAACTTCCCATAACCAAGATGCAGGGTATTACAGAAGGGAGGATGATTCGTCCGATCCCCTTGAGGGAACCTCCAACATGTATGCCCAGGAAGGAAATAATAACCAGTGCTAGAGGGGCCCTGCCTCTAGCCAGGGAGAGGCACGGGAAAACCGGAATCCCATGGCCTGGCACATCAGAGCCACAAAAACATAGGGCATTAGTTGACACTGGTTCACAGGTCACCCTAATACCACCAGAACATGTGGGGGAAGAGCCTGTTTCTATTGCTGGGGTGACAGGGGGATCACAGGAATTGACTTTGCTGGAGGCTGAGGTGAGCCTGACTGGGAAGGAGTGGCAGAAGCATCCAATTGTGACTGGCCCAGAGGCACCGTGTATTCTAGGCATAGACTTCCTCAGGAATGGCTATTACAAAGACCCAAAAGGGACTCAGGTGGGCTTTTGGAATAGCTGCTGTAGAGGCAGAAAACATTCAACAATTGAACAACTTGCTTGGACTGTCAGAGAACCCATCTGCAGTGGGACTCCTGAAGGTGAAGGAGCAGCAAGTGCCAATTGCCACCTCCACAGTGCACCACCGGCAGTACAGGACAAATGGAGATGCCATGATCCCCTTCCACAAGATGATCCGTGAGCTGGAGGGCCAAGGGGTGGTCAGTAAAACCCACTCACCCTTCAACAGCCCCATCTGGCCTGTGCGCAAGTCTGACGGAGAATGGAGATTGACTGTGGACTATCGTGCATTGAATGAAGTGACTCCACCGCTGAGCGCTGCCGTGCCCGACATGCTGGAACTCCAGACGAGCTGGAGTCCAAGGCAGCAAAGTGGTACGCCACCATTGACATTGCCAATGCATTTTTCTCCATTCCTCTGGCAGCAGAGTGCAGGCCTCAGTTTGCTTTCACCTGGAGGGGCGTGCAGTACACCTGGAACCGACTGCCCCAGGGGTGGAAACACAGCCCCACCATCTGCCATGGACTGATCCAGGCTGCACTGGAAAAGGGTGAAGCTCCAGAACATCTGCAATACATCAATGACATCATTGTGTGGGGGAACATGGCAATGGAAGTATTTGAGAAAGGAGAGAAGATCATCCAGATTCTGCTGGGAGCCAGTTTTGCCATCAAGAGGAGCAAAGTCAAAGGTCCTGCCCGAGAGATCCAGTTCCTGGGAGTAAAGTGGGAAGACGGGCGGCACCAAATCCCCACTGAGGTCATCAATAAGATCACCGCGATGTCTCCACCAACCAACAAGAAGGAAACACAAGCTTTCCTAGGTGCTGTAGGCTTTTGGAGAATGCACATTCCTGAATACAGCCAGATCGTCAGCCCTCTCTACCTGGTCTCCCAGAAGAAGAACGAATTCCACTGGGGCCCTGAGCAGCAGCAAGCCTTTGCCCAGATCAAGCAGGAGATTGCTCATGCTGTAGCCCTCGGCCCAGTCAGGACGGGACCAGAGGTGAAGAATGTGCTCTACTCTGCAGCTGGGAACAAGGGCTTGTCCTGGAGCCTTTGGCAGAAGGTACCTGGTGAGACCCGAGGCCGCCCTCTGGGATTCCAGAGCCGAAGTTCCAGAGGGTCTGAAGCCAACTCCACCCCAACAGAGAAGGAGATCTTGGCTGCTTCTGAAGGAGTTCAAGCTGCCTCAGAGGTGATTGGCACAGAAGCACAGCTCCTCCTGGCACCCCGACTACCAGTGCTGGGGTGGATGTTTAAAGGGAAGGTCCCCTCTACCCACCACGCCACCGATGCCACATGGAGCAAGTGGATCGCCCTCATCACACTGTGCGCCCGTATCGGAAACCCAAATCGCCCTGGGATTTTGGAAATAATTACAAACTGGCCAGAAGGTGAAAATTTTGGTCTTGCCGATGAAGAGGAGCAAGAACAAGTGACCCGGGCTGATGAAGCCCCGCCATACAACCAACTGCCAACAGATGAAACTCGCTACGCTCTTTTCACTGACGGTTCCTGTGGCATCGTGGGGATGAACCGGAAGTGGAAAGCAGCCGTATGGAGCCCCACAGGACAAGTTGCACAAGCTACTGAAGGAGAAGGTGGATCAAGTCAACTTGCTGAACTCAAAGCCGTTCAGCTGGCCCTGGACATTGCTGAAAGAGAGAAGTGGCCAAAGCTTTACCTTTACACTGATTCATGGATGGTAGCCAATGCTCTGTGGGGCTGGCTGGAAAGATGGAAAAAAGCTAACTGGCAAGGTAGGGAAAAACCAATCTGGGCTGCTGATGAGTGGAAAGACATTGCCAGTCGGGTAGAGAAGCTACCCGTAAAGGTCCGTCATGTAGATGCCCATGTCCCCAAGAGTCGGGCTAATGAGGAGCACCAACACAATGAGCAAGTAGATCAGGCTGCAAGGATAGAGGTGTCACAGATAGACTTAGACTGGCAACACAAGGGAGAGTTGTTCCTGGCTCGATGGGCCCACGATGCCTCAGGTCACCAAGGCAGAGATGCTACCTATAAGTGGGCACGAGACCGAGGGGTGGATCTCACCATGGACAGTATTTCCCAGGTTATCCATGACTGTGAGACGTGTGCTGCCATCAAGCAAGCCAAGCGAGTGAAGCCCCTCTGGTATGGGGGGCGGTGGTCCAAATAGAAATATGGGGAGGCCTGGCAGATTGACTACATCACACTGCCTCAGACACGCCAAGGCAAGCGCTACGTGCTGACCATGGTGGAAGCCAGCACTGGATGGTTGGAGACCTACCCTGTGCCTCATGCCACTGCCCGCAACACCATCCTGGGCCTGGAAAAACAAGTCCTTTGGAGACATGGTACCCCTGAGAGAATTGAGTCAGACAATGGGACTCATTTCAAGAACAGCCTCATAAACACCTGGGCCAGAGAACACGGCATCGAGTGGGTGTACCACATTCCTTATCACGCACCAGCGGCTGGGAAAGTGGAACGGGGCAATGGGCTGCTTAAAACAACCTTGAAGGCACTGGGTGGGGGGACTTTCAAGAACTGGGAAATTAATCTACCAAAGGCCACATGGTTAGTGAACACCCGAGGTTCCACTAATCGAGCAGGCCCTTCCCAGTCTGAGCCCTTGAGAACACCAGATGGGGACAAGGTTCCAGTGGTGCATATGAGAGGTATGCTAGGATAAACTGTTTGGGTGAACTCTGCCTCCAGCAAAGCCAATCCAATTCGTGGGGTGGTTTTTGCTCAAGGGCCAGGTTGTACCTGGTGAGTGATGCAAAGGGATGGAGAGACCCGATGCATACCCCAAGGAGACCTTGTTTTAGGGTGAACTACCTACAATACTGTGCCTATATCTGTAAATGTATGGATGTCTATAATTTGAAGATTTTAATTTGATTTGGCATGATGGTAGGGGAAAATTCGGGGTGGATAATGTTGGGGGTTGGTTTCTTTCCCTTTTCCCTCTGTGGAATTTTCCCCATTGTCATGCTAAGATACCTGTTGACTGGGCCCTGGTGACAAGGGGGAGGGGACGGGAGGGAAGAGACAAACCCCGCGAGATTCAAACAGCCAGAAGAGGAAGCAGAAGGCTGGGCCTCGGCCCATTTCCCCCGCGGAGTTTGGACAAGAAGGACGATCGCTGCCTGTGTCCCATCCCTGCCATCCCAGCGTCGGGAAACAACCATCGGACCCTGCCCGGCTGTCTTCTCGCTGTGAACTCCCACCATCCAGCACTCTGCTGAGCACTGGGACCCACACCGTGAGCGGAGGGCTCTCTCTCCATCTCTCTCTCCCCCTGGGACAGCGCTGCCATCACCCCCAGCCCTCCTGCAGCTCTGCGGGACCTGCCCGCCCCCAGCACCGGGAACTGCAGCTCAGGGAAAAGGTGCCTGCAGCCAAAAAACACTGGGACTGAGTCACTGTTCTGTTTGTGGGTAATTTCATAGCTGTTGTTGTTCTTGTTTGTCGTGTTAGATATACTAGTAAAGAACTGTTATTCCTACCCCCATATCTTTGCCAGAGAGCTCTCTTAATTCCAAAATTATAATAATCACAAGGAAGGAAGGATCACATTTTTTTTTCATTCCAAAGGGAAGCTTCTGCTTTCCTTGGCAAACACCTGTCTTTCAAACCAGGACAGATTTAGGCCACGCAATGTGGGGCCCGAGGGCATTGAGAGGAAAGGGTGAAAAAGGAATAACAGTTCTTGAGTTACCTCATTTTTGTGTTAGGTGGCATCATGTTGTCCAGCTTACCGTGGTTTGGGCTCCATGTGGCCACAGCTTTATCTCTCCCATTTGCAATCCCTTACCTGAACATGGGTCCTATAACTCAGGCTGCTGTAACTATTATCCAGTTCCTTTTGTGGGCTGATAACGTGAGAAATTCATGGATTTTTAACTTCCTCTGGAAGGTGGGCACATGGATTCAGGGCTATCACACTCTAATTGTATGTTTTTAGGGTTACTTTAATAATGGCACATACTGTGAGGATATGACACCAGGGAAAATTTTGTCCCAACCCCTTACACAGTTTTTTGGGTCTGCTCCACCAGCTTTTGAGGGGTTCAAATCTCTTCTAAGCAGTAATGATATCATACAGTGGCTGACATTGCTAATAGGCCTTGTAAACCTGTTCTATTTAACATTTCGAGATGAGGGGAGATTGACTTGGATGACAACCCTGATACGTCCCCCAAGAAATAGGGATTCTACCCCAGAGCCTGACCCTGACCCTGCCCCTGCCCCAGAGACTATGGATGTTGCCCCTGAGCCTGACTCTGCCCCAGAGCTCACCTCAGAAAGGAACCATCCAGAATGGGTGGGGTTTCTAGTGAAGGAGATGGGCCAAATGCTGAAGGAGTACCTTTCCCCAGCTCTTGAGAAACTCTCCCTCTGCCTTAAAGAGGGAGAACCTGATGGTGCAGCAGTGGAACCCACAAATGTTACATCTCACCAGGTTCCAGCTGAACTGCAAGGGCACTCACAGCCAGCAGCAGTTGCCCCCGTGGAAACTAGAAAGTCTAAGGTGAAAACAAAGCACCTGGATAATAAGGATCAGAAAGCAGGGCCCTCACAACCAGCAGGGGAGCCAGAGGTTGAGATCGTCATGGAGTCCCTGTCATACGAGAGTCTCTGTAATCTGTGTAAAGATGTTGTACGAAGGGGCTGTGAGGCTTTTACAACGTGGTTACTGCGGGTCTGGGACCTTATGGGTACAGGTGTGCAGCTGGATGGTACTGAGACAAGGAATTTGGGACCCCTAACCCAGGACTCAGGTGTGGATCACATATTCGAAGGGAACGAGGCCCCCTTTCCCTCTGGGAGTGGCTTTTAATGAGTGTAAGAGAGAGGTTTGTCCATAGAGAGAGAATGCAGGAGCACCACCATAGAATGCGCTGGAAAACCGCTGAGGAGGGGATCCAACAGCTGAGAGAAGTGGCAATACTGGAGGTACTCTTTGGGAGGGCTGGACAACATGACAATGACCCCGACAAGGTCAGGTGCACAGGGCAGATGTTGTGGAATCTGGCACACCTGGGGCCATCTCAATACACCACATTCATTGCAGCCATTAATGCTGACACCAACCACGAGACAGTGGGTTCTGTTGCCGATAAGCTCAGAAATTTTGAGAGTAAAAATGAATGGCCCAATGCAGGCTCAGGTCTCTGCCGTGATTAGGGAACTCAGAGAGGAGTTCAAGGAGGAGATAAGAGGGGTGAGGGAGGAGATGAGGAAGGTCAATGCAGCACCAGTGCGAGTCACAGATCCCAGAGTTAAAGCCCAACGTCCCCCAGCTAGGGAGAGAGGATACACCCCACGAGCTGACCTGTGGTTCTTTCTGCGTGACCATGGGGAAGACATGAGGAGGTGGGATGGGAAACCCACTTCTGCCCTGGCAGCACGGGTGTGTCAACTCAGGGAGGGAAACACTAACCAAAAGAGCTCCACTAAAGTGAAGGTAGCCTCAACTTCCCATAACCAAGATGCAGGGTATTACAAAAGGGAGGATGATTCGTCCGATCCCCTTGAGGGAACCTCCAACATGTATGCCCAGGAAGGAAATAATAACCAGTGCTAGAGGGGCCCTGCCTCCAGCCAGGGAGAGGCACGGGAAAAAAAGGTCTTTTGGACGGTGTGGATCCGATGGCCTGGCACATCAGAGCCACAAAAACATAGGGCATTAGTTGACACTGGTTCACAGGTCACCCTAATACCACCAGAACATGTGCGGGAAGAGCCTGTTTCTATTGCTGGGGTGACAGGGGGATCACAGGAATTGACTTTGCTGGAGGCTGAGGTGAGCCTGACTGGGAAAGAGTGGCAGAAGCATCCAATTGTGGCTGGCCCAGAGGCACCGTGTATTCTAGGCATAGACTTCCTCAGGAAGGGCTATTACAAAGACCCAAAAGGGACTCAGGTGGGCTTTTGGAATAGCTGCTGTAGAGGCAGAAAACATTCAACAATTGAACAACTTGCTTGGACTGTCAGAGAACCCATCTGCAGTGGGACTCCTGAAGGTGAAGGAGCAGCAAGTGCCAATTGCCACCTCCACAGTGCACCACCGGCAATACAGGACAAATCGAGATGCCGTGATCCCCATCCACAAGATGATCCGTGAGCTGGAGGGCCAAGGGGTGGTCAGCAAAACCCACTCACCCTTCAACAGCCCCATCTGGCCTGTGCGCAAGTCTGATGGAGAATGGAGATTGACTGTGGACTATCGTGCATTGAATGAAGTGACTCCACCGCTGAGCGCTGCCGTGCCGGACATGCTGGAACTCCAGTACGCGCTGGAGTCCAAGGCAGCAAAGTGGTACGCCACCATTGACATTGCCAATGCATTTTTCTCCATTCCTCTGGCAGCAGAGTGCAGGCCTCAGTTTGCTTTCACCTGGAGGGGCGTGCAGTACACCTGGAACCGACTGCCCCAGGGGTGGAAACACAGCCCCACCATCTGCCATGGACTGATCCAGGCTGCACTGGAAAAGGGTGAAGCTCCAGAACATCTGCAATACATTGATGACATCATTGTGTGGGGGAACACGGCAATGGAACGTATTTGAGAAAGGAGAGAAGATCATCCAGATTCTGCTGGGAGTCGGTTTTGCCATCAAGAGGAGCAAAGTCAAAGGTCCTGCCCGAGAGATCCAGTTCCTGGGAGTAAAGTGGCAGGACGGGCAGCGCCAAATCCCCACTGAGGTCATCAATAAGATCACCGCGATGTCTCCACCAACCCACAAGAAGGAAACACAAGCTTTCCTAGGTGCCATAGGCTTTTGGAGAATGCACATTCCTGAGTACAGACAGATCGTGAGCCCTCTCTACCTGGTCACCCGGAAGAAGAACGAATTCCACTGGGGCCCTGAGCAGCAGCAAGCCTTTGCCCAGATCAAGCAGGAGATCGCTCATGCTGTAGCCCTCGGCCCAGTCAGGACAGGACCAGAGGTGAAGAATGTGCTCTACTCTGCAGCCGGGAACAAGGGCTTGTCCTGGAGCCTTTGGCAGAAGGTACCTGGTGAGACCCGAGGCCGCCCTCTGGGATTCCAGAGCCGAAGTTCCAGAGGGTCTGAAGCCAACTCCACCCCAACAGAGAAGGAGATCTTGGCTGCTTCTGAAGGAGTTCAAGCTGCCTCAGAGGTGATTGGCACAGAAGCACAGCTCCTCCTGGCACCCCGACTACCAGTGCTGGGGTGGATGTTTAAAGGGAAGGTCCCCTCTACCCACCACGCCACCGATGCCACATGGAGCAAGTGGATCGCCCTCATCACACAGCGCGCCCGTATCGGAAACCCAAATCGCCCTGGGATTTTGGAAATAATTACAAACTGGCCAGAAGGTGAAAATTTTGGTCTTGCCGATGAAGAGGAGCAAGAACAAGTGACCCGGGCTGATGAAGCCCCGCCATACAACCAACTGCCAGCAGATGAAACTCGCTACGTTCTTTTCACTGACGGTTCCTGTGGCATCGTGGGGATGAACCGGAAGTGGAAAGCAGCCGTATGGAGCCCCACAGGACAAGTTGCACAAGCTACTGAAGGAGAAGGTGGATCAAGTCAACTTGCTGAACTCAAAGCCGTTCAGCTGGCCCTGGACATTGCTGAAAGAGAGAAGTGGCCAAAGCTTTACCTTTACACTGATTCATGGATGGTAGCCAATGCTCTGTGGGGCTGGCTGGAAAGATGGAAAAAAGCTAACTGGCAAGGTAGGGAAAAACCAATCTGGGCTGCTGATGAGTGGAAAGACATTGCCAGTCGGGTAGAGAAGCTACCCGTAAAGGTCCGTCATGTAGATGCCCATGTCCCCAAGAGTCGGGCTAATGAGGAGCACCAACACAATGAGCCAGTAGATCAGGCTGCAAGGATAGAGGTGTCACAGATAGACTTAGACTGGCAACACAAGGGAGAATTTTTCCTGGCTCGATGGGCCCACGGATGTCTCAGGTCACCAAGGCAGAGATGCTACCTATAAGTGGGCACGAGACCGAGGGGTGGATCTCACCATGGACAGTATTTCCCAGGTTATCCATGACTGTGAGACGTGTGCTGCCATCAAGCAAGCCAAGCGAGTGAAGCCCCTCTGGTATGGGGGCGGTGGTCCAAATAGAAGTATGGGGAGGCCTGGCAGATTGACTACATCACACTGCCTCAGACACGCCAAGGCAAGCGCTACGTGCTGACCATGGTGGAAGCCAGCACTGGATGGTTGGAGACCTACCCTGTGCCTCATGCCACTGCCCGCAACACCATCCTGGGCCTGGAAAAACAAGTCCTTTGGAGACATGGTACCCCTGAGAGAAATGAGTCAGACAATGGGACTCATTTCAAGAACAGCCTCATAAACACCTGGGCCAGAGAACATGGCATCGAGTGGGTGTACCACATTCCTTATCACGCACCAGCGGCTGGGAAAGTGGAACGGTGCAATGGGCTGCTTAAAACCACCTTGAAGGCACTGGGTGGGGGGACTTTCAAAAACTGGGAGATTAATCTACCAAAGGCCACATGGTTAGCGAACACCCGAGGTTCCACTAATCGAGCAGGCCCTGCCTTGAGCACCCCTGCCAGTCTGAGCCCTTGAGAACACCAGATGGGGACAAGGTTCCAGTGGTGCATATGAGAGGTATGCTAGGAAAAACTGTTTGGGTGAACTCTGCCTCCAGCAAAGCCAATCCAATTCGTGGGGTGGTTTCTGCTCAAGGGCCAGGTTGTACCTGGTAGGTGATGCAAAGGGATGGAAAGACCCGATGCATACCCCAAGGAGACCTTGTTTTAGGGTGAACTACCTACAATACTGTGCCTGTGTCTGTAACTGTATGGATGTCTATAATTTGAAGATTTTAATTTGATTTAGCATGATGGTAGGGGAAAATTCGGGGTGGATAATGTTGGGGGTTGGTTCACTCCCTTTTTCCCTCTGTGGAATTTTCCCCATTGTCATGCTAAGATACCTGTTGCCTGGGCCCTGGTGACAAGGGGGAGGGGAGGAGAGGGAAGGGGTAAGACCCGCGAGATTCAAACAGCCAGAAGAGGAAGTAGAAGGCTGGGCCTTGGCCCATTTCCCCCGCGGAGTTCGGACAAGAAGGACGATCGCCGCCTCTGTCCCATCCCTGCCATCCCAGCGTCAGGAAACCACTATAGGACACTGCCCTGCTGTCTTCTCGCTGTAACCTGCCACCATCCAGCACTCTGCTGAGGAGCAGGACCCACACTGTGAGCAGAGGGCTCTCTCCATCTCTCTCTCCCCCTGGGACAGCTCTGCCATCACCCCCAGCCCTCCTGCAGCTCTGCGGGACCCGCCCGCCCCCAGCACCAGGAACTGCAGCTCAGGAAAAAGGTGCCTGCAGCCAAAAAACACTGGGACTGAGTTACTGTTCTGTTTGTGGGTAATTTCATAGCTGTTGTTGTTGTTGTTTGTCTTGTTAGATATACTAGTAAAGAACTGTTATTCCTACCCCCATATCTTTGCCTGAGAGCTCTCTTAATTCCAAAATTATAAAAATCGGAAGAATCACATTTTTTTTTTCAGTCCAAAGGGAAGCTTCTGCTTTCCTTGGCAAACACCTGTCTTTCAAACCAGGACAGAAGGTTTAGGCCCAGCTCTTAGCACATGCAGCACGGCCTGAGCATGAGAACAGTGGGGCAAAGCAGACTGGAGCCTCCTCCAACTGACCGGTGGTTTCTGCTTTCTCTGTCCAGAGTGCCAAGATCTGATCAGATGGTGCTTATCCATGCTCCACATGGAAAGGCCCTCATTAGAAGACCTGTTTTGTGACCCTTGGATGCAGCAAATTCACCTGCCATAGAAGAAGGGAGAGAGCCTCAGGCACACTTGGATGCAGGGCTCTGGTGAGTTCCAGTTGCACACAGGCCTTGGCAATCAGAAGCAAAGAAGCCCAGACTTTTTTGTCCTGCCTGTGTCACTGTACAGGGGTCATCAGGTGGGAACACACAGCCCTTGAGCTGCTCTGCCCAGCACTGGTGGCCACCATCTGAGCTGCTTTGGCTTGTCCTGGTTCACTGACAGTTGGGCCCTGGGCAGAACACTGAGAGCCTGGTCTCACCCCAGGGAAGGAGAAGGAGCCCCTGGAGAAGCTGTAGCAGGTGGGGCTGCTGCTGCTGGAGACAGTGAGGATGACATCAAGGATGACAACCTCTTCCTCCACCTGGCCACTGGCAAGCTGAAGATGGACTTGGATTCTGGCACCTTCTTCAAAGCCAGGCTCCACGGCGAATTTACAGATGAGTCCAGACCCAGGGGGATGCTCCCAGATTTGGGCATTGCACAGCCTGGCCAGGAAGCAAAGGTTCCCCCTTTGCTGGGGAGGATAAAACTGATTCTTCTGTCATCTGCCAAGCTGCTTTTTGGCAGGGCCGGGGGGATGGGCTGGGGTGGGTACGAAATGGGAGTCAGCTCCTGGCCCTGCCAACAGCCCCCAGCACCCACCGTGCCCCGGGCTGGGGCAGCCAGCACGACACAAACAAAGCCCCATGGTGGGAGTGAGGTGGGAATCCAGAACTGTGCATGGCTGCTTTCCTTGGCAGGCAAGGAAGGGCTTGGGCTGCTCCACTGCCCTTGCTTGCTTTGGGATCACCATGACTTTTGGGGCCAGTGCAGGGGAAAAGGGAGAAAGCATGGGCTTCTCTCACCCGTGGGTGGGTTTTTCCCTGGCATCTAGGGTTGGGCCTTCCTCAAGCCCCTGACAGAGATGAGATTTTTTACCATTTTTCTTTTCTCCCCTTCTGGACTGTAATCTATTTTCATTAATTTGTTGATTCTTTCTCTAAAAGAAGTGTTCCAGGTGGGCTCCAGTGTGGATCAGGAAGTGCTCGGGACCAGCTGCGGCGTGGATGGGCCGTGCCCTTGGAGAAGGCTGAGGACATCCCTTGGGACCAGCTTTTCTTCCAGCAGCGATGGCATGAGGTGGGTCCCCACCTTCTTGTCACGGTGGGATGAGAGCTTTTGGGAGATGGCAGCGAGCACAGGAGCATCCTGCTGTGGCAGCTGCTGAGGAGGTGGATGTGCCATGGCTGGCTGCAGGCTGGGCACATGTCCTGCCCTCCTGCTCTGCTGCCCAAGGCAGCAGTGATGGGCACTGCTCTGGGCACGGCCAGCATGGCCTGGGCACCGTGGCAGCTGGGACAAGGGGCACAGGAGCCTTCAGCTGACGGGCAATTTCTGGTTTCCCTCCTTGCAGCCGGGCCCTGTGGATGCTGAGGCTGCTCTGGGCTCTGCCAGGGCTCTGCTGCAGCTCAGCACCAGGCTGGCATCAGCCAAAGGAGAAATGGAGTGACCTGCAGCAGAGACTTGCTTGAGCATTTCAGCAACGCAGCTCAAGTTTGCAGAGTGTACACCTCCAAGGGAAAACATGACATCCTCCAAAAAGTAAATTTGTTCAATAACTTCTGAAAAGAAATCAATCTGGGATGACCCCAAATGATATTTTTCAGCCTGCTCAAGCTGTAGCTCAGTCCTTCTCTGAACAGTTCTCTCCCCCACCTGCCTTTTACTTCACAGGTTTGGGGCAGAGAGTGGAACCAGGGCTGAGGTGCATGGGGAGCACCCAGAGCTGTGGCTTGCACTCAGTGTTTGCAAGTGTTGTGTTGTCATCTCCTGCAGCCTGTGGGGAAAACAGCCTGTGCTGCCAGGCCAGCACTGCCCCTCTGGGCAGGGACAAGGCTGAAGGGCTTTCCCATTCCAGAGGAGCCAGCACTGAGGCTTGGCAGGGCCTGGCAGGGCTGGACACAGGTCTGGCTCCTGTCCAGGACTCACTGCCCACCCACCCCCAATGTGCTCCCATGGACAGAAGGGTCTGTCTGTGCCATGGGCTCTGGGATGTCTCTGTACCCATGGACAGAAGGGTCTGTCTGTGCCAGGGGCTCTGGGATGTCTCTGTATCCATGGACAGAAGGGTCTGTCTGTGCCAGGGGCTCTGGGATGTCTCTGTACCCATGGACAGAAGGGTCTGTCTGTGCCAGGTGCTCTTGGATGTCTCTGTACCCATGGACAGAAGGGTCTGTCTGTGCCAGGGGCTCTTGGATGTCTCTGTACCCATGGACAGAAGGGTCTGTCTGTGCCAGGGGCTCTGGGATGTCTCTGTACCCATGGACAGAAGGGTCTGTCTGTGCCATGGGCTCTGGGATGTCTCTGTATTCATGGACAGAAGGGTCTGTCTGTGCCAGGTGCTCTTGGATGTCTCTGTACCCATGGACAGAAGGGTCTGTCTGTGCCAGGGGCTCTGGGATGTCTCTGTATCCATGGACAGAAGGGTCTGTCTGTGCCAGGGGCTCTGGGATGTCTCTGTACCCATGGACAGAAGGGTCTGTCTGTGCCATGGGCTCTGGGATGTCTCTGTATTCATGGACAGAAGGGTCTGTCTGTGCCAGGGGCTCTGGGATGTCTCTGTACCCATGGACAGAAGGGTCTGTCTGTGCCAGGGGCTCTGGGATGTCTCTGTATCCATGGACAGAAAGGTCTGTCTGTGCCAGGGGCTCTGGGATGTCTCTATATCCATGGACAGAAAGGTCTGACTGTGCCAGGCTATCCATATTGTCTTTGTACCTGTGGGACCAACATGGAGAGTGAAAGTGTCAGTCACGTTGCTTGCACACCCCTTCCTTTCTATACCATACACATCCATGCACACCCCCATGTATGGATATATTAAAAGGATAGGGATGGGCAGAGATTTCCCACAGAGCTCTAACTTTGGCATAACTCACCTTGTAAGGCAGGGGACAGGGGATTTGTTCCCTAGCTTTGTGAGTAGGTGTCCAAGAGCTGAAGGCAGCAGCATTTGGGTGCAGTTTCAGGATTTCTAGGCAGGAAGTGGAGCTGACAAACATCTGTGTAAATTGCTGGAGTCATTGGGATGGGCTGCTATTAATTGAGGAATATGGCACAATGGAGACATGAGACTTGGAAAAATCCCAGTCGTCGTGGATTTGTGCCAATGGGTAGCTGCAGAAACACTTTGTGTCTGCTTTGGGGACACAAGGTCCAAGGATCTGCAGTGTCAGAGGGTGACTGTGGCTGGTGGCAGGTGAATTCCCGTTTCATGACATCCCAGAGTGGAACAGGACAAAGATAAAAGCACCCACAACCTCACTGATGAAGTCTTTCTGATGCTGCACATCCTATAGGAAAAGCTGCTGTCACCCAATCCATTTGGAGTTATCACATTAATTTTCAATACTTGAGGTTACAGTTTCAAACTGCAGTGTTTTTACCCTCAAAACACAATCATGCACAATCCATATTTCAATTTTCTCTTTCTTCAACCACAATTAAAAATGATTTAATATTGCAATCAAATCCCAAAATCTTTTAAAAAAGGATGCTGAGGTCAGTAATATGGATCCATGTCATCAGAACTTTCACAAAGCAAATAATTTAGTTGTCTTTTTAAAAAAGATCAGATACTAATTAATCCAAAGTTACAGAAGATTTTTCACTACACATTGGGGTTTTTTTCCTCTAAACTTTCACTTTCACTTTTTGTTCTTTTTTTTACTTTTTTTTCTATTTCTTTAAATACAGAGAACACATCCTAAGAAAGGAATGTACAGCAAAATGAGATGCATTTCTGATAAACAATGAAAATGTAGGCTCCTCCTCTGTTTACTTTTGTCTGGATACTCTGAAGAAAAAAATATAGCAGATAGCAGCAGCAGATGCAGAGTGGTTGCTTTGGACTAAACTGGAGTTTAGCACTGGTGACATCCTGATCCAGTCAGGAGTTGCAGAATTCTTGTGCAGATCTCAAGCCCTGTGTTTGCAGGCACAGCACCTGCAGCTCTGACACAGCAGTGCATGAGAACAGCTCTGCTATTCCCCCAGAGAATCGGGGCTCTGCCCAAGAACGAGGTGCTACAGTCCTTTGCTCCTGGTTCCCGTGTGGAGCAGCTCCTTCCTGCTGGCTGAGCTGCTCAGGCAGAGCCCGGCAGCTCCTGGCCCTGCAGGGCTGAGGCTTTTCCCCCTTGCTGGGCACAGACTGATGGAGCAGCACTGCTGAGCACGGGGACACAGCGAGGGACCAGGAGCAGCTGCCTTTGTCCACCTGCAGCTCCAAGGCCCAAGCTCTGAGCAGACAGGGCTGGAAGGGACTCGCAGGCTCCCTGTTTGCTGGGCTGCCCCCCTTGTGCCCGGCCCAGCTCTGTGTGGGGCAGAGGGAGAACAAGGGGCAGCTCCCTCCCAGCTCCCAGCCCCAGCCCAGGGACCCCTCTGGCCCCGGGGCTTGGGGCACTGTCAGCACCCTCTGCTCCAGCCACCGCTTCTGCTGGCACTGACAGCAACACCCAAACTGTGGCTGATCCCGAGGGAGCAGCAGCAGTGCCTGCATCTGATCCCTGACTCTGGGGCACGGCTGGACAAACGACACCCACAGCAGCAGCAGCAGCAGCAGCACATGGACCTGACTTTGAGCACAGCCCCTGGCACTGTTCCCTCCCGTGTGCAGTGGTGTCACAGCAGCCTGGGGCACCTGGGAGCCCTCAGTGCCAGCAGGGACTGGAGATGGCAGCCCTGGGCTCCTGGAGATCGTGCAGGGAACAGAGGTGGGGACTGCCTCTCCATGTGGAGCTTCCAGATGGAAAAGGCTGCTGTGAGCAGGCAGCTGCAAGGGCAGAGAAAGGAGGGGCTGGAGCCCTTGATTTGTGCCAGTTCCACAGTCCTGGGGAGCAGCCACTGAGCACAGGGGCAACAGAGGGCACAGCAAGAGGGACAAAACCAGTCAAGGTCAGAGACAGGAAAGAGCCAGAGCTGGGAGCAGGAACAGCTGCTTCATTGCACCCTTGGACAAAGCTCTTGGCTGAGCTTCCAAAGTGCTGAAAGGCATGAAGGGCAGAGAGGTGACAGCAAACCATGCTCCTGTTTGCACAGCCTCCCCTCTCAGTGTCCCAGAAGGATTTGGATGAACTGTATTCTTCTCTCTGAGTTGTCACATTCAGCATGAGCAGCTTAGCACCAGGAGCTAAAGCAGCTGAAGCTTTAGGCCACAAGGGCTGACCAAGAGGGAACTTTTGGACCCCCAGGTTTAGGATGGCCAGCAGTTGGGATGTGCCCCAAGGAGGCTGTGCCAGCTTCTCTGGAAGGCCCCGTGCCCTTCCAGCTACGGCTGTGTCAGCAGCCCTGGGGGCTCCTTCTGCTGCCCTGAGCCCGCAGAGCAGGGCAGTGTTTGCTGGTGGTTAGAGCTGCTCATAAACATCCTGTCAGGCAGCCTTAAACACTTGGGGCGAGGGATTTCTTCCAACCTGGGCCACTTTGGGTGGGCTGAGGGTGTCCCCAGGGCAGGTGGCAGTGTGTGCAAGGGCCTTTATGACACAGAGCAGCACGGTCACCACGGCATGGAATGGGACACGGTGTCAAAGGACCCTTTGTGACCTGTGCTGACATAGGAGCTGGCAGTGACACAGCCACACCACAGTGCTCGGAGCAGGCGACGGGACAGGACGCGCCGGAGCGGTGCTGTGAGGAGCCCCCACACAGCGCACTCGTTCGTGTCTGACCCGCAGCTTTTCTGAGGCGTTATTCCTGCAGGTGACCTCGTGGCAAGGCCGTGGGACTTGGTGGCCCGCGGCCTTCCCGAGGCTTCTCTTTTGCAGGTGCACTCGCGGCCGGACCGCGGGACTTGGTGACCAGAATTGCTTACGAGGAGTCTCCTGTCCTTGTGGCAGGAGCCCTCAAGAGCAGAGTGCAGGACTTGCTGTCCTGCAGCCTTCCTGAGGCATCTCTGTCGTGGGTGTCCTCAAGGCACAACTGCACGACTTGTTGCCTCACAGCTTTCCCAAGGCATCTCTCTAGAAGGTGACCCTGAGGCCAGACTCTGACATGGCAGGCAGATTTCTCAGCCTGTTCAATGTTTGCAGAGGGAAAAAAGAGAAAGGCCCTGGAGTATCTCCAGAACAACCACCAGAGGAGCTGGAGCAGTTCCAGCCAATGCAGGATGGTGAGTGGCACAGCTGGGCCACAGGGCTAATGGCTTCTGCCAGCTGGGCCCCATCCCATCCCATCCCATCCCATCCCATCCCATCCCATCCCATCCCATCCCATCCCATCCCATCCCATCCCATCCCATCCCATCCCATCCCATCCCATCCCATCCCACCCACTGTGGACATGGCCAGGGACAGGACAGAAGAGGGGCTGGGCAGACACCCCGCAGCAGCCGTGCTCCATCCCCTGGGGCATCCCTGGGCTGTCCCTGCCTGGGGAGCGCAGGGCAGGGCTGTGTTCTCTGGCCTCTCCCACAGCCCCTCAGCTCTGTCTGCACTCGCTCTTACCCAGGAGCAGCCACGGACCGGACACAAGAGCAGGAACCCACCCGCGGCCGCTTCCGCACAACACTGAAGGTACCTGCAGCCATCCCTACATGGGCTGGGCCTGCTGTCACTGCTCAGCCCAGCACAGCGCTTGGAGCATTGCATTGAACTTGCCTCTCTTCCCTGTCCTTTGTTCTCCTGCAGAGGTTCCAGAAGTTCCTATGCATTCGACGTAGGAAGACCAGAACCACAGCTACAGAGGGCACAGCTGAGCCTGACTCCAGGCTGACCGAGCTCCAGGCAGAGCCAGATGTCAGCCCAAATTCACCTGAGTGCTCAGAGGGCTCTGACACTGCAATGAATGATGGCAGGGCAAAGGCTGACATGGCAGAGACTGAGGACATGGGCGGCACTGCAGAGACTGAGGGCATCACAAATACTGACACCACTGCCACTCTGAGTCAGGAACTCATTGGGGACTATTTCAAGGAGCCCTGTGTTTCTTCCCAGCCAAACGTAAGCAGCCTGAGGCCAGGGCTTGAGGCCTCACAGGAGTGCATGCCCACTCACGCCATGGTCACTGGGCCCCCTCAGTCTTTGAGGCCAGCACAGTGTGGCGGGGAGGGAAGCACTTCTTAGGGGAAGCTGGGGAGTGTCTCCCATGGACAGTGCTCCAAGTCTTCCCCACCTCCTCCAGGTGCCAGCCATGGTGAAAAGCATTCACCAGAGTCTCGTGTCCCATGCCACTGTGGGTGTCACGCTGCGCACTGACATTTGGAGGCTGGCTGGAGAACACCCTGCTGACATGGTGCTGACCCTCCTGCGCTGTGCCCCAACGTGTGACAGGTACAGGGTCCACGTGCCTTGAGAGCTCAGGGCTCAACAGCCTTTAGGGCCCATGGCCCTGTACAGCCTGTCCAGTGGGGTCTGCCAGACAGGCACAGAGCTCCAGGACCCTCAGGCTCCTCTGTTTCCTCAGCCTGCTGCCATGCTCCCTTCCTCCCCCTCAGGGCACTGGGGCTCTGTCACCTGGGCCCCACAGCTGTACAGGGCATGGTCCTGTGCCTGAGACCCCCTGACACAGAGCTGTGATCCCACAGAGCTGCTGCAAGGATGTGGAGAGCCATAGGCTCGTCAGGACCAACAGTGGAGAAGGTGCTGCCCACACTGCTCTGTGTGATGGAGGATTGGCCTCTGCACAGCATGAGCACCTCTGATGGAGACAACAAAGACGTGTTTGCCCTGGCTGTGAGTTTCTGGAACTGGCCTCTGATCGCTCTCCACTCGCCTCTCCAGCAGCTCTCCATCCTCTCCGTGCCTCAGGCACTGGGCTGAAACCTGGGCTAGGGACAGGCTCAGGGGGCACTGGGCCCGCTGCTCCCCCTGCGTCTCCCCTCGGGCCCTGCCCCATGGACAGCTCAGCCCTGAGCGCTGTCTCGGGCTGCTTCTTTTGCAGGCTACTCTGGTGATCTGGCTAATTGTGCCTCAGTGCCAGAAGGCAATGATCCTTTATTCCTCCCGCCTGTTTGTGGCTCTGCTCTTCCACGTTGTCATCACCACACAGCAGATGCCAGAGGAAGTTGATAACTTCTGGACAGCGTGCCGGGAGGAACATCGCCTTCCCAGCCAGCCCAACAGGTCCTAGCCCTCCTGTCCTTCCCATGCCCTTGTGGCCAGCACCAGTGCTCCCAGGGTGACCTGGACTTTGCTCTGCACACAGGTTTGCGGTGCAGGCCATGAAGGCTCTGCTCTTCTGTCTGCACTATGACCCTGAGGTGATGGCCATGGAGCGCAAGCGTGGCTGGGACACGCTGCTCTGCGCTGACACCCAGCACTATGCCGTGGGTCTGCTGGCCAGGTGAGACCCCCATTTCCCCTCTGTCCCCGACATTTGTGCTCTGTGCCCGGGGTGGCCCACACAGTCCCTGTGCTCATGGGCCAGAGGGATTTGTCACCAAGGGACAGCCAAGCAGACTGGAAAAGGCTGGGAGAGGAGGTGCCCAGAAGGAGCAGCCTCCCAAAATGCCCACATCAGCTCCAGGGATGCTGGGCAAAGACTGGACCTCTGTGACTCACTCCTGAGAGAGGTTTGCCTGCCCACCTCAGTGTCTTGGTGCCTTTTCCCCCATCAGGCAGATGCGCCGTGCCTCCCTCTCCGTGTGTTCTGGGATTGCACGCCGCCTGCTTGGCTGGCTCAGCAGGGAAGAGCCACGCTGGGATCTGCCTTTCCTGGCATTCCTTGTGGAGGTGAGCACGATGGCCAGCGCTGCCTCTCTGAGCTGCCTCCCAGCTCTCTGTGGTCATCGCCACAGCTGCCTGGGACGGTGCCCGTGCCCTGTGCTGCTGTCTGGGCCCAGCCCTGTGCGGATCTGGGCTCCTGCTGGCTGGGTCCCCTGTCACTGCCCTGTGCCTTCCAGGTCCTGGACTGCTTGGATTTGACTCACTGTGCTGACAGCATCCTTGAGCTCATGTCAAGGCATGTGCAGAGCAAGTGCAGGGAGAGGCGTCGCCTGGCGCTCCGAGGCCTTGTGGTGCTCAGCAAGGATCCCTCGATGGTGAGAAGGGGACAGCGGCTGAAGCTGCGCTGGGGAAAGCAGCCCCTTGGGCTGGCTGGACTTCAGGAGCTGAGGCAGATGCTCCCAGCTCTCCTGCCTCACCTCCCTGAGTTCTTTGGGACAGGCCTTTGGCCTCTGGGCCCTGCAGTTGGGGTTGCAGTGCCAGGGCAGTGTTGGTGGTGCTGTCGTTTTTGGCTTCACAGCACAACCTTGTGTTCCACACAGGCCCTAAAAATGTGTAGCCTGTCTCAAAGGCTTTTGGAGCTGCTGGGTGATGCAGATGGAGAGGTGGTTGGCATGAGCCTCCACGTGTTCACCAATGTGCTCCAGGACAAAGACATCCTGATATCCAGCACCACCGCCCTGAAGCTGGCCCAGGCACTCCTGGCCCTCTTTGACAACGTAAGGCTCAGTGTCCTCAGCCCATTGGCACTGGCTGCTGCCCAGAAACTGGGTGCCCTGTGGATTATTTGGGCTGTTGTTCAGGGGCTGCAGTAGTTGGTGCTGAGGTTTTTTCCTTTCCTCCAGGACAACAGCCACGTGCAGCTGCTCTCCCTTGACCTCTTCTGCAAGGTGATGGAATTGGTAGTAGACGAGGGAAAAAAGCCCCTTAAGTCAACTGTGTGCCAGAGCCTACTCCCACTTTTATTCCACTGTCATGATGAAAATCGGCGTGTGGCAGAGGTGAGGACTCGTGGGCTTCTGGTGCATCCCTGGGAGGGGGCTCGGCTGCCTCCTGCCCTGGCACCTCCCGGGCTGCAGCCTCCTCCAGGCCTTGGCACAGGGACACGGGTCCTGTGCCCTGAACTGCGCTGCCATCTCCACATCTCTGCTGCTCTCCAGGCCTCTCGGGCAACGCTGCATTGTGCGACCAAATTCCTGAAGAAGAGGAATCTGGAGCAGCTGCTGAAGAAGGAGCAGCTGTGGAAGTTGGCCGAGTGCCTGGTAAGGACGGCCTGGAAGCCCCAGGCTCAGGCTGGAGAAGCCCCCTGAGCGCGGTGCTCGCTGTGTGGGGCTGGCAGCTGTGGCCATGCCCAGTGCTGCACCCAGGGGCCGCACGGGCTCTGCTCCAGGCTCCCGTGGCCCCGAGCCGGGTGCCGACGGAGCCCCGGCCCAGCGGGGCCGCGGGGCGGGTGGGCACCGCGGCTCCCCGGGCAGCACCCGGCCCTCTGCCCCTGCAGAGCCCGGCGCCAGCGGCTGCCGGCCGCGCCTCAGGGCTGGGCGGGCAGGGGAGGCCGGGGCCGGGCGCCTCAGGGCAGCGCCTGCCAAAGGGGCAGAGCCCGCCCCGACCCTTCCCTGCCTGCCGCCGCTCTCCCCAGCTGGCAGAGGACAGGAGCCGAGCGGCCCAGCACCTGCGCCGGGCCCTGCCGTACCTGCAGAGCCCCCAGGAGCCCCTGCGAGAGGCGGCCATCAGGTTCATCGGTGAGCCCGGGGTCCATCCCCACCCACCACGGCTCGGCCCCTGCCCCGGCTGCTGCCCCGGCGGCGCCATCCGGGCCCGGCGCCGTGGAGCCCCGGCTGCCCTCGGGGCTGCTGCCGCCCTCTCCCAGCCGTGCCCTTCCTTGGGTGTCAGGAGGTGGCGAAGGCCAGGGCTGAGCCCTGCCGGGCCAGGAGGGCCAGTGGCCACAGGGCTGGCAGCGCCGCTGGCAGGGAGCTGTGCCGCTGGGGCAGTGACAGGCTCTGTGTTCCCAGGGCTCGCCGGGCAGTACTTGCGGGGCAGAAGGAAGAGCCCCAGGCGCTCAGGGAGGGTGAGTGAGGGCAGCGGGCTGTCAGCGGGGCTGGTGGGGGGAGCTGCAATCCCTGGGCAGGGAGCTGCAATCCCTGGCCCGGCTGTGGAGGGTTTCACTCCCTGTGTGGATGAACGGTGGCGTGGATGGAGCACACAGAGATTTCAGGGACATGGGTGGGGGTATTTGTGGCCAACACCTTGCAGCTGATCCCCTTGGCCCCTCCTCTGTATTGGCCATGGAATAAGCTATGTGGGATGGCCCTAGCAGGAAGGTCTCCTTGGATTCCCACAGATCTGGGCTCTGACCATGGCTCCTTTCCTCTCTCTTCCAGTCTTTCAAGCCCTGATGACATACGACAGCCCGTCCCAGACAAACGTAGGAATTCAAGATACACTCAATTGAAGAGCTGCAGAACCATGCTCATCTGCTGGCTCAGAAGAACCAGCATCCCTTTAAGCTCTCCAGATGCCATGGAAGATGAGGCAACCTTGAGACCAGAAGAGACCAGCTGGAGCTCCAGGCACAGCTGAGCCTGTTGAAGTTCATGTGGCTTCAGCCCTCTCCCTGCTTGTACATAGCTCTCTCCCTCCAGCCTTCAGACACTGCCCATCCTCTCATCTTCCCTCCACTATTCCTCCCTTTTCACTGCTCCCTCCCTCCAGCCCTCACACTGTTCCTATCCCTTTTATCTCTTATATCTCATTCCACCCTTTTCACTGCTCCCTCCCTCCAGCCCTCACACTGTACCCATCCCTTTTGTCCCCTCCATCTCTTCCCTTTGCTTTGACCCCCATCAATAAAGAGTTTGGCTTCTTCACTTTGCCTGCATCTCTGTGGAGCTCAAGCGCCGCAAATCCGGAGCCCTGGGACACATGGGCTCTTCCTGCCGTTCTCTTCCACGCTGTGTTTTGTGCAGAGATGCAGAGGAACAAGGACAGATCAGGCTGGAAATATCTCTGTGCTAAAGGTCCAGTTCCACAACACTGTGGAGTTAAAGGTCTTGCTGAGCACTCTTGGAGGCCCTGGGTTTTAGAAGAGCCACTCCACCTGAGTATGCTCTGAACCCAACTGGGACGGATTCCATGGCAAGCATCCACAGAGGGCAAAGGAGACTGGAATGTTGCAAGGTTTCAACAACAGCTTCCTGAAAGCACAGCAATGCTCCATCCCTGCCCAGGTCAGGAAGAGGGCAGAACCAGAGACCATCAGGGCTTCTCAAGGAGCGTTGGGTGTGCCAAAGGACAAATGAAGCAGCAGCACAGTGCCCGAGACTCGGACGCGTGACCGTGCCAGTGTCCAGAGCGCTGTCAGGCAGTGCTGGGATCCTGAGTGCGGTTCTGGTCCCCACAAATGAGGAATCACAGCCCCTGCCCCAGACCCAGTCAGAAAGCCAAGCAAGTGAGACCAGAGGGAGGGCACCCTTCCAGTCTCTCTTGGGCATGGCTGCAAAACAGCCCCTGCTTCTTCTTCCTCCACCTGTGATTGGGGTGTGCTGATGGCAGAGCCAGCCAGGTTGTGCTCTGTGTGCCAAAGCCTGTTGAGAGGGGGAAGGAAAAGTGCTGCATGCAGAGCAGAATCCTGTAAAGTGCTGGCAAGAGCATCCTGCAGGAGCAGGGCTCTGGTCTCTGGCCAGGAACAGCCTGGTTTTGCTGCCATGAACGCAGGCAGGACTCCAGGCAGGTGAAGAGGCAGCGGGCAGCTTGTGTTTGTAGAGGGCCTGGGGCTGCATATGTGAACCTCCACCTGGAAACACACTTGGGACCATATGACCTAGAGCTGGAGTGCCTGTTCTGCAGCCCTCAGGGCTCTTGGCCAGCCCAGGGCATGTGCCACCAGCTAGGGACAGCTCTCAGCCTGCCTGGCAGCTCCCCATGGACTGTGGGCAGAAGTTGGAGGTGGAAGGAGCCACCCCCATCAGGGCAGATACCTCCTGCTCTGGAGATGCTGCTGCATGGCCAGGGCTGCTCTCAGCTCTCTCCTCAAGGCAAGGCAAAGGGGCTGTCAGGTGTGTCTGTGTCCCTGAGACTCCTGCACTGTCCCACGGTGTGGGCATCAGCAGATGTGCCTCAGCTCTGCCTCACAAAGTGCCTCCTCCTCAGCCTGCTCTGCCTACAGACAGCAGCAGCAGCACCTTGGCTTGCAGCATCTCAGTTTGTCTGAGCTGCCCTTCAGGCCCTGCTGCCAGGGAGATGCCCCTGGGCAGTGCCCTGTGCTGGGAGGGGTCTGCAGGGCAGAGCTGAGCCTCCAGGGCTGGGCTGGGCTCTGGCAGCACTGGCAGGGACAAGTTTTGGATAGAGACCAACAGCTCCCAGTAGGAACAACTCCAGGCAGCAGAGAGCCAGACTAAAGCTGGATATCCCTCCATGTCCAGATGCACAAGGAAAGAGAGGATGTTTCAGAGAAAATGATTATTGAACTGGAGTCTTCAAAGAGTCCACTTTATTTCTAAAGAATGCTTATGTTCACGCTGAAATAGAGGAAGGTGTAATCAGGAAATGGCACCTGTGTGGGACATTTAAGTCTGACTGCACTGGGGTACAGGGAGCTCTGTTTTCCCTCTGGGCTCCCTAGTGTTCAGACTGAGAGTGATGCTGAAGATGATGCAGTAACTCAGCAGCAAAAACCTAAACTTAAAAATGTGTAGTGAGGTTTCCCCATAGGAAGATAAGTAGTTTTGACTGGATTCCAGAAATTATACTAGAGGATTGAATGAGAGATATTGCCCCAAGCTTGTCAATAACTTCTTTGAACAGTCCACAATGCCCAGAGTGCAGAAATGTCCAACAGCAGCTCCATCAGGCACTTCCTCCTGCTGGCATTGGCAGACACGCGGCAGCTGCAGCTCCTGCACTTCTGCCTCTTCCTGGGCATCTCCCTGGCTGCCCTCCTGGCCAACGGCCTCATCATCAGCGCCGTAGCCTGCGGCCACCACCTGCACACCCCCATGTTCTTCTTCCTGCTCAACCTGGCCCTCACTGACCTGGGCTCCATCTGCACCACTGTCCCCAAAGCCATGCACAATTCCCTCTGGCACACCAACAACATCTCCTACTCTGCATGTGCTGCTCAGCTGTTTCTCTTTTTCTTCTTTCTTGGAACAGAATTTTCCCTCCTGACCATCATGTGCTACGACCGCTACGTGTCCATCTGCAAACCCCTGCACTACGGGACCCTCCTGGGCAGCAGAGCTTGTGCCCGCATGGCAGCAGCTGCCTGGGCCAGTGCCTTTCTCAATGCTCTGCTGCACACAGCCAATACATTTTCCCTGCCCCTGTGCCAGGGCAATGCCCTGGGCCAGTTCTTCTGTGAAATCCCCCAGATCCTCAAACTCTCCTGCTCACACTCCTACCTCAGGGAACTTGTTCTTCTTGCTGTTGTTGTCTGTTTAGCATCTGGGTGTTTTCTGTGGTGTTTTCTCCTATGTGCAGATCTTCAGGTTTCATGCTGAGGATCCCCTCTGAGCAGGAACGGCGCAAAGCCTTTTCCACCTGCCTCCCTCACCTGGCTGTGCTCTCCCTATTCCTCAGCACTGGGACATTTGCTCACGTAAAGCCCCCTTCAATCTCATTCCCATCCCTGGATCTGTTCCTGTCAGATCTGTACTCGGTGGTGCCTCCAGCTCTGAACCCCCTCATCTACAGCCCGAGGAAACAGGAGCTCAAGGATGGTCTGAGAAAAATCATTGTTCATGCTTTCAGAAGCAAGAAACTCTCATTCTCCTTTCTAGCTCTTACAATGTTACTCATTAATGCCCACTCTGTGTCCTGTGTATTTTTTTTCTTCTGGCACATGTAATATATTTTTGTGTATTTGTTAACAGGAAAACCTTTGTCTCTAACACTTTCATCTCAGTATTTGCATTTGTAGTGCAAATTTCAGACTATATAGTCCCAGAGCTGTATTATATATGTGGTTACACAAAATAAAGTACTCTGTATTGCCATGTATGCCGTGACATCTTTCCTCCATGACTTCTCTGGAGCTACAGGGTCGGTGCCTCAAGGCAGAGCTGGGGAGAAAAAGGAACCCCAGTGCTGTTCACTGCCAGGGAGCCCCAAGGCTTCAGCTCCACAACCTCCTCGCTATGCAGCACACAGAGGGGGCACAGGGTGCAGGAGAGATGGCCGAGGGCTGGGCAGGGCTGGCAGGGCCAGAGGCACCCAGGCCTTTGTCCCCTGGGCTCGGGCAGGGCCTCTGCAGGCCCCACAGAAGGAACTTTCCTGGCAGGGGCCGCACTTTGCTTCTGCCTCGGCCCTCCCTGAGGAGGCTGGCAGGGCTTGCAGGCTGATGCCATTTGTCCTTGCTGCCCCTGCCATCCCACTGCCCCAGCAACAGCCCCGAGCCACCCGTGAGGGACAGGCCCTGCTGTCCCAGGCCTGGGCTCAGCCTTGGCCTTTCTGCTTCCTCCAGCCAGCCCAGGCCTTGCTCAGCATTGCAGTTCCCTGCTCACAGCCTTTGGCTCCTGCAATCCTGCCCTCAAGGATCTGCTCTCCCCAGGCCCTGGGGAGCCTTGGGCACTCCCTGCCCTCACTCATGGCGGCCACTGATGCTCCAAGGCACTTGCAGTTTTGCTGCTGACTCCTGCAGCAGCTTCTTCAACCTTCTCTCAGTGCCTCAGGCTCCTGCCATCAGCCCCAAATCCCCAAATCTGGGCATCATTAAAATACACAAAGGCCTTGGGAGCTCTTTGTCTTCCTTCCATTGTCTTCAAGTCTCAAGGGCTTGTGCAGCTGCTTGCAGTCACTTTGGAGTTCTGTTAAGGAGGGAGATTTCAAAGTGCACCTCATGATTTTTGGTTTTACTCAAGGGCATATTATTTTTGGTTTTCAGTTCCGAGAAGAGGTGACAGAAGCATTCCCCAAGTGATGTTGATGCTGAATGTCTCCTTAGGAGATCTGGGCACAGAGAAGAATGATCCCTTTCAGGGCTGACCCTGTTTGGACAACCTGCTCCTCACCCCCAACCTCACCATGTCTGACATTGCCCACCTGAGACTGACATCCTGAAAAATAAAAAAAAAATCCCTATAAATGTATTCTTATAATTACAATTAATGTAAACAATAAAATTATAAATATATTTTCCTTATAAAAGGAAATATTAGCAGTTTTTCATTTAATAAATGGAAAATAATTAAATTTAGTAAATAAATTTATTTTTCTATTTCTAAAAAGAAACATTATTTTTAATTATCTAATTATAGTTTTTATATTAAAACCTATCAATTTTTTAGAAACCAGAGAAGTTACTAGTCATTGGTGCGAAGCAACACAAATCCTATAAATTATTGGCTGTTGATTTCTCCTTCTTTATGCTAGTCTATTTATCAGTCCTTTTGTAATCCTTTTTAAGACAGTTTGGGATCTATGGAAACTTTTCTGGGGCACAGTTGGGGATGATTTGGGTCTGTGGAGGGAATTCAGAGAGAACTTGAGGGTCTGCAGGACACTTCAGGGAGCCGGGTGGGCACTGGGCAGGGCACTGAGGGATTCTGACGGACACCTCGGCGTCCGGGGCAGCTCTTGGGGGTCCGGGGGGAAAACTTGGAGGTCAGGGAGGGGAATGTGGAGCCCTTCGGGGTCCGGGCGGGCACTTGGGGGGCTCGAACGGGGCTCTCTGGGGCGCGGGCCATGATGGGAGTTGTAGGCGCGGGTAGAATACTGTTCAATGGAGCCGCGGAGCATCACGGGAGTTGAAGGCGCAGCTGCAATGTCTCTCTGTGGGGCGCGGTGCATGATGGGAGCTGTAGTCCCGGAAGTGTCTCGGACTGGGCATTTGGGGTCCGGGAAGGCTCCTGGGGGACACTTTTGAGTCCGAGCTGTGACTTGAGGTGTTCAGGGGGGAACGTGTACGGTTCGGGAGCATTTGGGGGGAGCTTGGGGAGGTCTAACGGGGCCCTTTAGGGCCAGGACCACGGTGAGTGTTTTAAACGTGCAACTGCGTTTTATGGGGCTATGGGGCCGCGGGAGGTGACAGGAGATTAATTCCCAGAAGTGGTTGTAACGGGAATCTGTGGCGCTGGGAGCAATCAGGGAATCCGGAGCCGCTTTTGGGGACTTCTGAGAGGATGGTGAGGGGGCACTTCGGGATCCTGGAGAGTGTGGGGGACGATTATGGGACATGGGGGAAGGGGGCAGATAGCGGAGTTCTGTGGAGCGCGGGGCATGATGGACGTTGTAGTCCCAGCTCCAATGGGGTTCTATCGGGCCGCGGTGCATGATGGGAGTTAGAGGCAAAAAGGAAAAGATGGCGCCTTCACAGGCCCCGCCCCCAGTCCCCGATTCCCGGCGCTGATTGGCTGCGGGCAGTGATGGGCGGGGACAGGAGCAGCCCATTGAACCCCTCCAGTCCCTCCCAGTACAGCCCAGTTCATCTCCAGTACAGTTCAATACAACCCCAGCGCCTCTCCAGGCCCTCCCAATACACCTGAGTTCATTCCTACTCTCTTCCAGTTCTCCCCAGTGTCATCCATAGTACACCCCAGTGTCCCCCGTCATCCCCACACTGTTCAGAGTGTCTCCAGTTTGTCCCAGTATACCCCATTATCACTCAAAGTATTCATAAATTGCACCAGTATTGCCCAGTGTCAGTCCCAGTATGTCCCAGTATGTCCCAGTGTGTCTCTGTGTAAGCCCCCAGTCCATCCCAGTCCACCCAGTTTCCCCCTCAGCATTCCCAGTGTTCCCCAGTGTGTCCCAGTCCTCCCCACTGTTTCCAAAGAAAATTGAAGTTCTCATGGTTTCCATGGCACCCAAACCCAGCAGTGGGGTCAGTGCAGTGTCCATGGCCACAGCCCCTGGCAGTGCCCAGTGCAGGTTGGGATGATGATCCACCCTCACAGCTGGCCCAGGACAGCTCTGCAGTGGTTTTGGTGGCACCTTGGGCTGGCACACACCTGAGGAGTGTGTCTGATTGCAGTGGGGGAAATTAGAAGATTGCTTCAAGAAAAAAGGGAAAACTCCTCTTTTCCAGACCTCCTGAGGAGTGACCCTGGATCAGTATCGGGCACTGAATGCTGCAATCACCTCTGCTCTATAGAGGACAGTAGAAAAAGACAGCACTTAAAACAGGAATGTGCATTTCTTAGAAGCTCTGTGAAATCTTTCTCCATAAGTGGAGTTGAAACTTTCCTCATGAACTGCAGCAGACCAGAGGGAAATCAAGGCAGAGCTGTGGTTTGTTAGGAAACCTCTCAAGAACTCCAAGTCAGAATCGAACTCCAAAGTTTCTTAAAAGTTTTAATGGGTCCCACTGAAGGACACAACTGAGAAAGTGTGCCCAGGTTGCAGTCAGAGCAGGAAATTGGAGGCAGAGATGACAGGAGGGGACAAAGAGAAGCCAAGTCTTGGTGGCCTGGGGCACAGCAGGCTCTGTGCCAGCAAGGGCTGTGAGCAGACACCTTGTCCTGAGCCCCTGGGGCCTCCTGGCACAGCCCCAGCAAGGCTGGGCACTGTCAGCCCTTGTCCTGCCCTCAGCATCCCCCCACATGCCAGTGGCCTCAGGGATCTGCTGGGACCAGTCCCTGGGGAGCCTTGGTCAGGAATGGCCCTGAGGGCTCCTTCATGCTCCCAGGGACTGCAGGTTTTTCCATGGACTTGGGGTTTTCCTTTTGCCTTGGAGTCTCTGAGAGCTTTGTGCAATCATGGCCTCCCATTCTCTGCTTTAATTAGTCTCTTGAGAGGCTTTGTCAGTAACAACACTCAGTGGGGCTCATGGGATCTTTAAGGTACTTCAATTTTTGAGGTACTTTCCTTTGTCCTTTGTTCTTTAAGTCTGGGAGGTTTTTGTGCAATCATGGCCTCCAGTTCTCTCCTCCAGGGAGTCCAAGAGGATCCTGTTGGGGATGGACCTCAGTGGAACCCATTAATGCTTTGAGACACTTTGGGTTTTTCTTCTGACTCTCACTCTTGGAAGGATAACTGCAATCTCCTCTCAGGCCCTGAGGTTCAAGGGCTCAGCACCAAAAGCACCACGGAGATCATTGGGATCAAGTAAGTCCTGACAAACCACGGCTCTGCCTTGATTTCCGTCTGGTCTGGTGCAGTTCATCAGGAAGGTTTTCAAATCCACTTAGGGAGAAATATTTCAAAGAATTTCTAAGAAATATCCATTCCTATTTTGAATGAATGGTTTTTAATACTGCTCTGTTTAGAGCAGAGTTGACTGCAGCACTCTGTGACTGATATTGATCCAGGGTCTCTCCTCAGGAGCTCTGGCCTGCTCAGAGGAGCTGTGACTTGAGGTCTGACCCCATGTGGACAACCTTGCTCCATATTCCCCAACTCCATCCTGTCTGTCCTCCCTCATCTGGGACCTGCTTTGCTTGCAGAACTGGCTGCACTGAGACAGAGACAGGATTTTCCTTTAATTTTTTAGAAGAATCTAGAATTCCTAACTTTCACCATTAAAAACAGAGTAACTCCTCAGGTGTGTGCCAGACCAAGGTGCCACCAAGGAGGTTCCCCCTTCCTCAAGGCAGAACCCAGGAAAGAATGTTTGAGACCTTTGAACTCCTTGGTTCCCTGAGGCCTTGCAGTGTCACAAAGGCCCCTTGGTTCCATGAGGTTCATTGGTGTCACCATGGTCTCTCTCCCTGGTTCCAGGAGGTTCATTGGTGTCACCATGGTCTCTCTCCTTGGTTCCAGGAGCCATCACAATGTCACAACGGCCCCCTGGTTCCATGAGGTTCCTGCAGCAGGACTTCCCCTGTGGCACAGCACAGCTCATCTGTTCTGTCCATCAGCTGGGCCATCACTCAGGGCATCTTCCCCCTCTCAGCAATTGCTGAGATAACCCAGGCTGGACATCTGTCCTGTGCTGAGTTATCTCTGGTGCCAGGGAGGTGGAATTCCCAGCTGACCATGAACATCCTGCCTTGAGAGCAGAATGAAGGGAGGGAGATAAGCCTTGAATTTCTGAGTGACACACACTTCAGTTTAAAAAACTATAAAATATACACAAAATTTCACCATACAAAACTCTATTGCATAGTCCCTGGAAACAGGTAGGGCTTCACTCCCAAGTCTGAATGATGAATCTTTGTGGTTCCTTTTCTGGAAGCTGAGTGAAAGGGCTCCATGTGCACTCCCTCATCAGTTCAGTGGTAAGTTACATTGACTCCTGATCTCTGCTATTTCTTCACTGGCTGTAATATAGGTAACTTTATTGTGCACAGTCTATGTAGTTCTGTTTATCCTGCGCACTACGTATGTTACTTAAAGCATCTTGTCTGTTGTTCTTGAGTCCATTCAAAATAAATATTTCATTTTATACTAGACATAATTTGCCATTCTAAAGAACTTGTGAGCAAAGGGAGTTTGGGGTTCAGGTATCCTGAAACAGAGCTACTGCCAGAAACCTGAGCATAAGGCAGGAGTTGTCTAAGTTTTCACTAAAGTTTTAACATATTTCATTTAAAACAATGGACAAGAAATTTTTTCCCATTTATTCTTTTCCTGTTTATAGATTGATCTGACCAGTCTCCAGTTTATATTCATCCCCAGCATCACCTCACGCACTCTGAACAGATATGAACATCAAGACCCTTTATGGCTGACAATCAATCACACTCTGTCCCTACCCCCACCCCACCATTTCCCTCATCCAAGCCCTGGCACTCAGAGCAGCCCAGTGCAAATCTGAGCTTCCTCCAGTCCAGGCTGTGGCTGCAGCTTTCAGCTCCTTGGCACCAAGTCCCAGCTGCTTTCCTTGGAGAAGGAGCTGCCCCAGACACAGAGGGATGTTCATTTGGGGTCAGCAAACAGAAGCCAAGGCAGGCCCAGCTCCATGGCAAACACAAGTGCAGCCCAAGGAGTGCTGGGCAATGGAGCCACATGCAGGGGTGTCCCCAGGGCTCAGGACTGGGGCCAGGGCAGTTCAATGTGTTCCTTGCTGATGTGGACCAGGCCATGGAGGGCACCCTGAGTCAGTGTCCAGGGGAGCCCAAGCTGGCTGGGAGTGTGGCTGTGCTGCAGGGCAGCAAGCTCTGCACAGGGATCTGGCCAGGCTGGAGCCATGGGCCCAGGACAATTGGATGAGCTTCAGCAAGGCCAAGGGCCGGCTCCTGCCCTGGGCTCACAACCACCCCAAATCCCTGGCCGTGCCCTGCCCCTGATCCCCACAGCCTGTCCTGTTTCCTTCATCCCTGCATTGCCAGGGACTTTGTGGGACAAGGGAGCTCTGCTGTGGCTGTGGAGGGAGGTGCAAGAGCCACCAGTGCAGTGGGCACCACAGCTCATCAGGTTTGTGTCCTTTGGGGCTCAGGAACTGCTGAGACTCAGAGGCACAGGAAGGCTTCTCTTCATATGCCAACATAAGAAGTGTATCAATGTTATAATTTAATAAACATCAGAATTCTTCCCTCAGCTCTGTGCAATGTCAAAGCAGTATCAGATTTGTCCACCATGCATAAAGGATTTCCATTCAGAAACAGTTTTAGAAAAAGACATTATAAAGGGTGATTCTATTACAAATGAAAACACAACTCAGACTGATGAGAAATTATCAGAGTGCAACTGGAGAAGGAAATCTGGGAGAAATGGGAGGGCCATAGAACCATCTGGTCTAGTGAAGAGACATCCTTAGACATGGCCATTTAAACAGGAGTCTTGGAAACACCCAAATGGAGAGGGACATGAAATAATAGACAGCATAGTAGTAGCATAGAGGGAAACAGCAGGATTTCTTTTCCAACCATCAGTACATATCCAGGAAATTTCTGTTCTCTCCTGGTGGGAAAATTTTGACGTTTCCTCAAGTACTCAAATGCCCCAAATTATGACATGTGGTCACGCACCTCGCAAGCTGCAGGTCCCCAACATCACCAGGACTGCTCCTGTCCCATAAAAATCTGCTGTGGCCCATTCCAAAATTGGGATTAACATGGAAAATATTTTATCAAGTCTGCAGAAACTGGGTCAGACCTTAGTGGTTCAAGTCTGGATCTGGTCTGAAACTGGAAATCCCAAAAGACCGAGACAGAGCATCATTCCAGAACCTGTCTGAGCCCATGGGAACCAAGGTTTTCCACATGTCCTGTCTGATCTCCCCTCTTTCCCCCCTTTCCACCCATTGTCTTTTGTCTCCCCCCAGGCCCCCCGGTGAAGATCCTGGCTCTGTGTTCTCCATCAGCTCCTGGCTGGCACTGCCAGGCTGGGATGAGGAGCCCCTCAGCCTTCCCTGCTCCGGGCTGGACAAGCCCAGCTCCCTCAGCCTCTGCTCACAGCCAAAGGGCTCCAGCCCCACCTTGGAGGCCCTTCCCTCACCCTGCTCCAGCTGCCAGACATCTTTCCTGCCCTGGGGAACCCAAACCAGGCCCCAGTGCCCTGGATAATCCACGTCCTTGATGTCCTGGTCCCACAGCCCTGGGTGCTCCTGCCCTGCCTCGCTGCCAGGGCGCACGGCTGCCTCCTGCCCAGCTCCTGCCCACCAGGAGTTTTCTGACAGGGCCTGGTGGATACAGGGAGGGCTCTGGATGTTGTCTACTTGAACTTTAGCCTTTGACACCCTATCCCACAGCATTCCCTGGAAAAGCTGAAGCCTGTGGCTTGGAGCGGTTCACCCCTCCCTGGGCTAAGAACTGGATGGACATCGGGGCCCAGAGAGTGGTGGGGAATGGTGCCACATGCAGCGTGTGTGCAGTGGTGTCCTGCAGGGATCAGTGTGGGCCCAGTCCTGTTTAACATCTTTATTGATGATGTGGAGAAGGGAGCACAGTGCACCATCAGCAAATGTGCAGATGGCACCAAGCTGGGTGTGAGTGTGGATGTGCTGGAGGGCAGGAGAGCTCTGCAGAGGGACCTGGACAGGCTGGATCCAGGGCCCAAATCCAACAGGGTGAGGTTTAACAAGACCAAGAGCTGGGTCCTGCACTTTGGCCACAACAACCCCTGCAGTGCTCCAGGCTGGGGACAGAGTGGCTGGAGAGGGGCCAGGCAGAAAGGGACCTGGGGGCAGTGATGGACAGCAGGGTGGACATGAGCCAGCAGTGTGCCCAGGTGGGCAATGGCACCTGGCCTGTGTTATAAGTGAGTTACAGGAATTGATAGAAATAAATTTGATTAGATTTAGTATAATTTATTTAATAAGTGGTAGTAAGTAAAAGAGTGTTGGGTGATTGGGGAATTTTTGTTTTATTAACGGTTCATGATTTTTTATTTGATAGTTTTGATTTATATATTTTTTAATTTTTTGTGTCATGTATCTTTTTTCTTGTGTTTTGTGTATATGTGGTGTGTTGTTAGGGTTTTTTTTTTGTTTTCTAGTCGTAGTGAAGATGAAGGCTTTTTATTATTTTGGTGTTTTGATGAATTTTTATATATTTCTTATATAATTTTTAGGATTTTTAATTTTTTTTTATTATATTGGATGGTTGTAGTTAGATTTCATGTTTGTAGTTAGGTTTTATATTTGTAGTTAAATTTTGGGAAATGTATATTTTGGGCTTTTTGGTTGTTGTTAATTAGGTTTGGTGAATAAATATTGACTGTACTTCGTTTTATTATTTTTATTTTGTTTATTGAACTGTTGTAATTTCTGATGATCTAGAATTCGAGTTTTAGTTAAGATTGGGGGTTTTTTGTTGGTTTATATTTAGTTTGGGTGAGTATTAAATGGGTAGTTTTTAGGTGGATTTTTAGAATAGTAATTATTTTGTTAAGAATATATGGTTTAAATGATAATTTAAAATTAGTAATATTATTAGTTTGGTAAGAGATGATAAGAGGGTGGGGTATGGTTATGGGGAATGGTTAAACTATGATTTATATTAATTTTGTTGGGTTTTTTGGGATTTGTTTTTTTGAATTTTTTTGTAGTTTTGTTATGGTATTTTGTGTAATTTTGGTATGATTTGTATATATATATATATAGTTGGTTTTTTTTAAGAGTAGTGTAAAGTTTTTTTTGTTGTTGTAAAAATATTAATGTATGAGGAATGGTGTGGCCATCAGGAGCCGAGCTGCTGTGCCACCCCTGACCTGCCCCCACCTCTGCACACAGATATTGCTGCTGCAGCTCTAGAGAAGGCAGCAGAAGGAATCTTCAAAGAAAGGAGATCTCCAGAAAAAAAAAATAAAAAATGGGAGATCCTTTAGTTAATTTAAAGCTACAGAGAACAGAGCCCGTCCTGGACAGAGTCTGGGGCCAGAGCAAAGGAGGAGAGACAAAAATATATCACAAATATGGGCATGATTTTTTGCACAAATTATTAGACTAAAAAGTAAAAACTTCTGGCAATGAAGGAAAAGGAAGAATTCTCAAAAATTATTTATTTTACAAGTGACTAGGAGAAAATGGCAACTCACAGAAATTGGCAAAGTTCACTGTTTGTGAAACCATGCAGTCATCAGTGTCCACAGTGCAGCCTTGAGCTCCTGGTTCCTCAGGCTGTAGATGAGGGGGTTCAGGGCTGGAGGCACCACTGAGTACAGAACTGACAGGGCCAGATCCAGGGATAGGGAGGAGATGGAGGGGGGCTTCAGGTAGGCAAAAACCCCAGTGCTAATAAACAGGGAAACCACGGCCAGGTGAGGGAGGCAGGTGGAAAAGGCTTTGTGCCTTCCCTGCTCAGAGGGGATCCTCAGCACAGCCCTGAAGATCTGCACATAGGAGAAAACAATGAACACAAAACAACCAAATACCAAACAGACACTAACAGCAAGAAGCCCAAGTTCCCTGAGGTAGGAGTGTGAGCAGGAGAGTTTGAGGATCTGGGGGATTTCACAAAAGAACTGGCCCAGGGCATTGCCCTGGCACAGGGGCAGGGAAAATGTATTGGCTGTGTGCAGCAGAGCATGGAGAAAGGCACTGGCCCAGGCAGCTGCTGCCATGTGGGCACAAGCTCTGCTGCCCAGGAGGGTCCCGTAGTGCAGGGGTTTGCAGATGGACACGTAGCGGTCGTAGCACATGATGGTCAGGAGGGAAAACTCTGCTGAGATGAAGAACAAAAAGAAAAACAGCTGAGCAGCACATGCAGAGTAGGAGATGTTGTTGGTGTGCCAGAGGGAATTGTGCATGGCTTTGGGGACAGTGGTGCAGATGGAGCCCAGGTCAGTGAGGGCCAGGTTGAGCAGGAAGAAGAACATGGGGGTGTGCAGGTGGTGGCCGCAGGCTACGGCGCTGATGATGAGGCCGTTGGCAAGGAGGGCAGCCAGGGAGATGCCCAGGAAGAGGCAGGAGCTGCAGGAGCTGCAGCTGCCGCGTGTCTGCCAATGCCAGCAGGAGGAAGTGCCTGATGGAGCTGCTGTTGGACATTTTTGGTGTCTTGGCATGGGGATCTGTAAGAACAGTAATAATGGAATAGTTTGGCTTGGAGATGACTTGAAAAATCCCAGCCCAGCTTGGTGTCACTTTCCCCCCACTGCCTGCCCAGGGCTCTGCTGCCTGGAGCTCTCCCTGCCAGCTGCTGCTTCCCTGTGCCCAGGGCTGGGCCCTGCCAGTGCTGCCAGAGCCCAGCCCAGCCCTGGGGGCTCAGCTCTGCCCTGCAGACCCCTCCCAGCACAGGGCACTGCCAGGGCCAGCTCTGCCTCTGCAGGCTCTGATGGCAAAGTCAGAGCAACCCTGAGGAGGTTGGAAAAGCAACACTGATGCTGCCTGTAAGGGGCCCTGTGCTGATTTCTTTCTTTGCCTGGTTCATTCAGACCTGAGAGAAATTGTTCTTATTGTGACCTGAGAGAAATTGTTCTTATTGTTCTCAACCTGAACAGACATATGAATATCAATGTTCAATTTTCCATCCAGGCAACCCTGAGCAGTAGATTATAAAATCAGGATTTTCCCTTTTATGCAGCCCCTGACTTGCTGTGCTCCCTGTATAATCTATTTGGAAATGTTCTGTAGTTAAATGTCGTGCTGGGATCAGTCCTGATCAATGCACCATCCTCACCACACAAGGAGAACACTTCCAAGTCTCACCAGCTGTCTCCTTCCACCCAGACCTTGTCCCCCAGTGCTGGCAGCAGCTCCCAGGGCTGGCTGAGAGCTGTCCCTGGCAGGCAGCAGAGTCCCTGCCCAGCACAGCACCCTGGGCTGCAGGACCCTGCTCTGCAGGACAGCCCTGGGCATCCCTGGCTGCTCTACACGAGAGAGAATCAGAGAATGTACTCACAGAGTCTGTGGGCATTGGGATGTTCCAGCTTTAGGAGATCCCTGCAGGAGCTGCAGCTGCATTGTCCTGCAGCCAGAGGCTTCCTGCGTCCAGGGCTGGGAGTGATTCTGCCCCAGGCACTTGTGAGCATCTTCCCAGCCCTGACTGATTGAAGATCTCTGTGCTGTGCCTGGGATGGCTGCAGGCCATGCCCTCAGCCCTGCTGGGCTGGGAGAAGAGCTGCAAATCAGCAGAAAGGTCTTTTTGAAGCTTTTCATGGTTGCCAAGAGCTGCCTCTGTGTCCTTGGAGCCCAGCCCAGCTCTCTAGCAGAGACACAGCACAAGGACTTTAATGACCCTCTTGAGGCTTGGATGCTGTTTACATCAGACACGGTGCCCCATATTGTGCTTAAAATCTTCACAAAAACTCAAAGTCATATTCAAACTGCAAAGTTTCTTCAAGTTTTAATAGATTCCAGTAAGGAACACAACTGAGTAAGTGTCCCAGGTTGCAGGTACAGCAGAACACTGGTGGCAGTGATGACAGGTGGGGACAAACAAGGGAAAGGTGTCTGTGATGCTGAGCAAACCTGGATGTGTCTCAGCAATGCCAAGGGCCAAGGGCTGAGCCCCAGCCCCTGGCAAGGCAGATCCTGTCCCTCCCTCCTTGCTCAGGGCTCTTCCCGGGGCACTGGGCTCTGGGGATGTGCAATGCCAAGGGCAGCACCATGGGGCGGCCCCTGCCAGGCTGCTGAGCAGGGACAAGGAGGCAATGAGGCCCCAGCACAGCAAGGCTCACTTGTCCCCTGCTGGCCAAGGGCCCAGGGCCAGCAGCCATGGCCAAAGTGCTGCAGCACTTGGCTCTGGCAGGGCCTTTCAGCTGCTGCCCATCCCTGTGCCCTCTGCAGCCCAGGCTGTCCTACGGTGTCCATGCCCTGCCCCTCTGTCCCTGCAGGCTGTCCTCATCCCCCGGCTGCCCCACCTGGCTGGCCCCTTCCTTTGCTGACAGCTCTGCATCCTGCCTGCCTCTGCCTGCACACACAAAGCCTTGGGCTGCTCCAGACTCCTTCTGGATGCCAGGTTTCACTACAGCCCTGCCCTGCGGGTGAAATTTCTTTAACCTTGGGTCCAGTCTGAACCATCCCAGCTGCTCTTGGCATCAATTCTTTCTTTTTTTCTCAGGCTGTTTTCAACTATGTCCAAAGGATCCCCTATCTATGAAACCTCCCTTCAATCCCTCCCTGGGCTCTCTTCTGTCCCCAATCTCCACTCCACTGAACACAGAGCTCCTTTGTCCTTATACATTGGTCATGTTCTTGCAGCCTCCAAACCCAAACTTCTGAGATTCACAGAATTCACAGAATTCAGCGATTTCACAGATTGACTAGTTTGGAAGAGACCTTCAAGAACATCAAGTCCAACCCATGCCCTAACACCTCAACTTAACTATGGCCCAAATTGCCACATCCAGTCTTTGTTTTAACACATCCATGGATGGTGACTCCACCACCTCACTGGGCAGATCATTCCAGTACTTTTATCACTCTTTCCTTGAAAAACTTTTTTCCTCATATCCAACCCAATTGTTCCCTTTAAACAATTTGACACTGTGTCCTCTCATTCCATTTATTGCTGCCTACTGATCTCTGGACCATCTCCAAGGTGTTGGCAAATGAAAACATTCTGCTCATAGTCTGAGGAAATCACCAGACAACAAGGCAGCCAGACCTGTCTGTCCTGGCTACTTTTGTCTGGGCCCAGTTCTTGGACAAATGCAATTTTGGAGGTGGAATCCCAGATTTGGGCATTGGCAGCTTGGTAAGGAGGGCAGTTCTTTCCCACTGGAAGGAAAGCACTGAGTCCCAGTGTGTGATGGTAGATGGGAGACAGCCCTCAGGAGGCCAAGGCCAGCCTGAGCTGTCTGTCCTGGCAGATTTTGGCTGGGAGCAACCCTTGTATATGGAGAACTTTTTACAATGAGGTCCAATTCCACCCTTGCGCACCTGGAAAGGTGGATGGCTCTTTTGCTTAGAAAGGAAAGCCCAGAGCCCCAGTGTTCCAGGGGCTGATGAGAGGCAGCTCTCAACATGCCAGGATCAGCCAGACCTGCCAGGTGGCCCCCAGGAGGCCAAGGCCAGCCAGAGATCTTCCATGTCCCCTTGGTTCCATGGGACCCCACAGTGTCACAATGGTCTCCATGATTCCATGGGGCCCTGCAATGCCACAATGTTCTCCATGGATCCACGGTGCCCTGCAGGATCACAGTGCCCCTTTGGCTGCACGAGGCCCTGTAATGCAACAATGGCCTCTTGGTTCCATACAGCCCTGCTGCTTCACACCGGCCCCTTGGCACCATGCAGCCCAGCAGTGCCACAGTGATGAACTTGGTGCCACGGGGTCCCAAAGGTGTCACCACCATCTCCATAGGAAGGAAACAGCTGACCCCCTGTGTTGCAGGGGCAGATGTGGGGCAGTCACCAGAGGCCAAGGACAGCCAGACCTGTTGCTATTTGCAGATTCTGTCTGGGAGTAATCCCCAGATATACGGAATTTTAGAGGTGGAATACCAATTTCAGACATGGAAATCTGGAGGACAAGGACAGTTCTTTTCTGTAGGAAGGAAAGCACAGAACACCAGTGTTTCAGGAGCAGATGAAAGGCAGCCACCAGAGACCAAGGGCAGCCAGAGCTCTCTGTTCTGGCAGCTTTCACTTGGGAGCAATCCTTGAATGTACGGAGTTTTGGAGCTGGAATCCCAATTTTGGCCATGGGCGTGTGGTCGAGATGGATGTTTTCTTCCATAGGAAAGAAAAGTGCAAAGCCCAGGTGCTTTGGAAGAAGATGAGAGGTGGCCACCCTTAGGCCAAGCCAGCCAGACCTGTCTCTCCTGGCACCTTTCATCTGGTGGATATTCTCGGACACAGGGATTTTCGGAGATTGAATCTAAATTTTGGTTGTGCCTGAATGGAAGAAGAGTTCTTTTCCTTAGGAAAGAAAAAATGGAGGCAAAGTGTTTTGTCCTGGTTTACAATACAACATACATATTCTATTACCATCTGAGAAGTGTGATCATCCTTATCTCTGTGGGAAATGTCTTCTGTTGATGGGCCATCACTGATAAGGGTGATCATCCTTATCTCTGTGGGAAGTATCTTCTGTTAATGGGCCATTGAGTCCTACTGTAGAACTGATAAGATTACTTCATCCCATTGGAAGATGCTCCAGCCAGGAGGATGAGCCAAGCCTTTCCTACCTAGATAAAAACTGAGGTTTAGAACGCCAAAAGCAGCCCTTCTCCACTGGATTCCAGAGGAAGAACCAGTTTCTTATCCACATCATCACTGGACCCTTTGGAGGAAAACTGCACCAGCACCCTGACTGACAGGGTATCAGGTTGTATTCTGACTCTGTCAGTGGTTTTATTTTTATTATTGCATGTATTTTGTTTTTTTCTTCTTTTTTCCTCTTCCCTATTAAAAATTGTATTACTGACTTGAAGTCTCACTGGTTTTGCTTTTCAAACCAGTACATTTATTGGCGCCCAACGTGGGGCAAGAAGGTACTGAGAAAAAAGTCAGCATTACAATTTTGAATTTTGCCAGCCACCTATTCACCATGATTCTCAACATGCTTACGTGGGTTTTATATCTTACTCTCTATATTTTTCCGCACATGGGGAACTATCTGCCGGTTGTAATGCTCCTGTGTAGACCAGGGTATCGTATAAAAATTGCTTTATTGGTCTATTATGTCTATTGCATGATAACCTCTGAGGCAATGAACATCATTCGGAATATATACTCAACTTTGTTTGTTTGTCCTAGTCTAGGCTGCTACATCTGGGGTCTCAACAATCGCACCCAGCCCCTGGGGGGAGGGGAAAAGGATGATTTTTTCCAATCTTTCAGGCATGGCACAGCAGTTTTTGGAAATGTTGAGTTCTCTCTGGATGCCAAGGACAGCATAATATTGTTGTTAGTTCTGCTTTGTCTTCTCTGCACAGCCTTCACAGCCTGCAACATGCTTAGAAACAAAACACTACATGGTATAGTGCAGCGTATTCTTGAGGAAGAGGAAAAAAGAAACAAATCTACTGCGTCCATGTCTGCACAGACTGTCACAAAGGAGAAAAGAGCCAAAAGAAAAGCAACAGCATCCGTCTCTACACAGACTTTTATCCAGGAAGAAGGAACCAAAAGTGCCACCAGCATCTCCACACAAACTGTCACCGAACCAGAACAGCCCAGACCAGTAGCAGTTGCCCCCGTTCAGAAGAAGAAATCAAAGAGCAAATCAGTTCGCATAGTCACTGATGAGGACGTGGCAGGAACTTCGCACCCAGCAGAAGAGACAGAGCCAGAAATCATCACTCGCTCTCTATCCCTGGGTGAGCTGCGTGACCTGCGGAGGGAATTCACCCGCCAGGCAAACGAGTCCATCCTGACCTGGCTGCTCCGCATCTGGGACGCTGCAGCCAATGACACAGTTCTGGATGGAAGTGAGGCCAGGCAACTGGGATCTCTGTCCCGGGATGTGGTCATTGACCAGGGGATCGGGAAAACCCAAGAAACCCTCAGCCTCTGGCGGCGACTGTTGACAAGTGTGAAGGACAGATACCTTTGTAAAGAAGATCTCCAGGTGCACCAAGGAAAATGGAGCACAATGGAACAAGGTATCCGATGCCTGAGGGAATTGGCTGTGCTGGAGATCATTTTCTCAGAAGATGAGAGATTTCCTAAGAGCCCAGACTGTGTCCGGTGCACCTCACAGATGTGGTTGAGATTCGCACGGCTTGGACCAGAGATATACTCCCGTTACCTGGCAACACTGCAATGGAGGGAAGGTGAGGACATGGTAGGCGTCTTGGCCAATAAACTAAGAATTTATGAGGACACTGTCACTGCCCCATTTCGTACCCATGTCTCAACCGTGGAAACAAGGCTGGTTGAGCAAGTCCGGAGCTTGATTGAAGAGGGCCATCAGAAGCTTAAAAAAGAACTTAAGGCAGAAAACTACCAGATCTCACCAGAACCAACAAGAGTCTCTGCCATTAGGAGCCGGCGTTTCCCAGCCAGGGAGAAAGGACACACTCCACGAGGTAACCTCTGGTTTTTCCTTCAGGAGCATGGAGAAGACATGAGGAAGTGGGATAGAAAACCCACCTCCTCCTTAGCAGCCCGGGTACGTGAACTGAAAAGAGGGACACCGAACATAAGAAGCTCACCTAGAGTCAACGCTGCTCCAGTCTCTCGTGCACAGAACTCCAAACAGTATCAGAACGATGATATGACTGATCCTCTTGAAGGGACCTCAAGAACCTATCTACAGGAAGAGAGCAACGTGTACCAGGACCAGGAATAGAGGAGCCCTGCCTCTAGCCAGGTAGAGGAGAGGGACAATCGGATCTACTGGACTGTGTGGATCCGATGGCCTGGCACATCTGACCCACAAAAACATAAGGCTTTGGTTGACACCGGCGCCCAATGTACCCTGATGCCATCAAGGTATGTAGGAGAAGAGTCAATCTCTATTTCTGGGGTAACAGGAGGATCCCAGCAGCTGACTGTAGTAGAGGCCGAAGTGAGTTTAACTGGGAAAGGGTGGCAGAAACACCCCATCGTGACTGGCCCAGAGGCCCCATGCATCCTCGGCATAGACTATCTTCGAAATGGGTATTTCAAAGACCCAAAGGGATATCGCTGGGCTTTTGGGATAGCTTCTGTAGAGACGGAAGACATCAGAAAACTGAATACCTTACCTGGTCTCTCAGATGACCCCTCTGCTGTGGGACTATTGAGAGTTGAAGAGCAACAGGTACCAATCGCCACAACAACAGTACACCGTCGGCAATACCGTACCGACAGAGACTCTGTGACTCCCATCCATGAGATGATTCGTAAACTGGAAAGCCAAGGGGTGGTCAGCAAAACCCACTCACCCTTCAACAGCCCCATCTGGCCTGTGCGCAAGTCTGATGGAGAATGGAGATTGACTGTGGACTATCGTGCATTGAATGAAGTGACTCCACCGCTGAGCGCTGCCGTGCCAGATATGCTGGAACTTCAGTACGAGCTGGAGTCCAAGGCAGCAAAGTGGTACGCCACCATTGACATTGCCAATGCATTTTTCTCCATTCCTCTGGCAGCAGAGTGCAGGCCTCAGTTTGCTTTCACCTGGAGGGGGGTGCAGTACACCTGGAACCGACTGCCCCAGGGGTGGAAACACAGTCCCACCATCTGCCATGGACTGATCCAGGCTGCACTGGAAAAGGGTGAGGCTCCTGAACATCTACAGTATATCGATGACATCATTGTATGGGGGAGCACAGCAGGGGAAGTCTTCAAGAAAGGAGAGAAGATTATTCAGATTCTGCTGAAGGCTGGTTTTGCCATTAAGCAAAGTAAGGTAAAGGGACCAGCTCAGGAAATTCAGTTTCTAGGAGTCAAATGGCAAGATGGACGTCGTCAGATCCCAACAGAGGTAATTAACAAGATCACCGCTATGTCTCCACCAACCAACAAGAAGGAAACACAAGCTTTCCTAGGTGCCATAGGCTTTTGGAGAATGCACATCCCTGAGTACAGCCAGATTGTGAGCCCTCTCTACCTGGTTACCCGCAAGAAGAATGATTTCCACTGGGGCCCTGAACAACAGCAAGCCTTCACCCAGATCAAGCAAGAGATCGCTCATGCGGTAGCCCTTGGTCCAGTCAGGACAGGACCAGAGGTAAAGAACGTGCTCTACTCTGCAGCTGGAAATCATGGTCTATCCTGGAGCCTTTGGCAGAAGGTACCTGGTGAGACTCGGGGTCGACCACTGGGATTCTGGAGCAGAAGCTACAAAGGGTCTGAAAACAACTACACTCCCACAGAGAAAGAAATTTTGGCTGCCTATGAAGGAGTTCAAGCAGCCTCTGAAGTAATTGGCACTGAAACACAGCTGCTTCTAGCACCTCGACTACCGGTACTGGGCTGGATGTTCAAGGGAAAGGTTCCTTCCACACATCATGCCACTGACACTACATGGAGCAAATGGATTGCCCTCCTCACTCAGCGCGCCCGTATTGGAAATCCGAATCGCCCTGGGATTCTGGAAATAATTACAAACTGGCCGGAAGGTGAGACTTTTGGGTTATCTTCTGAAGAGGAGAAGCAAGTGGCACGTGCCGAGGAAGCCCCACCATACAATGAGCTACCGGAGACTGAAAGACGATATGCCCTCTTCACTGATGGTTCCTGCCGAGTTGTAGGCACTAACCGAAAATGGAAAGCTGCAGTATGGAGCCCCACACGACAAGTTGCACAAGCTACCGAGGGACAAGGTGGATCGAGTCAGGTTGCAGAGTTAAAAGCCATCCAGCTGGCTTTAGATATTGCCGAACGGGAGAAGTGGTCAAAGCTCTATCTCTACACTGACTCATGGATGGTAGCTAATGCTCTGTGGGGATGGTTGGATCGCTGGAAAAAGGCCAACTGGCAGCGCAGAGGGAAACCCATCTGGGCTGCTGAGATTTGGCAGGACATTGCCACCCGAGTAAAGAAGCTAACCGTGAAGGTTCGACATGTGGATGCGCATGTACCTAAGAGTCGAGCTAATGAAGAGCATCACAACAACGAGCAGGTGGACCGAGCTGCCAAGGTAAAAATATCACAAGTGGATCTAGACTGGCAGCACAAGGGAGAATTATTCCTAGCTCGTTGGGCCCATGATGCCTCTGGTCATCAGGGGAGAGATGCAACATACCGATGGGCCCGTGACCGAGGGGTGGACCTTACTATGGACAGCATCTCACAGGTCATCCAGAACTGTGAGACCTGTGCCACAATCAAACAGGCCAAGCGGGTGAAGCCTCTGTGGTACGGTGGACGATGGTCAAAGTACAGGTATGGGGAAGCCTGGCAAATTGACTACATCACCCTTCCCCAAACCCGCCAAGGCAAGCGCTACGTACTGACCATGGTGGAAGCAACCACAGGATGGTTGGAAACCTACCCTGTGCCTCATGCTACTGCCCGCAACACCATCTTGGGCCTAGAAAAACAAGTCCTTTGGAGGCATGGTACCCCCGAAAGAATTGAGTCAGACAACGGAACCCATTTCAAGAACAGCCTTATCAACACCTGGGCCAGAGAACATGGTATTGAATGGATATATCATATCCCTTACCACGCACCAGCTGCCGGGAAAGTTGAACGGTGCAATGGACTCCTTAAAACTACCCTGAAGGCACTCGGTGGGGGAACCTTCAGAAATTGGGAAATGAACTTGGCAAAAGCCACCTGGATGGTCAACACCAGAGGGTCCATCAATCGAGCCGGTCCTGCCCAATCTGAACCCCTGCACACAGTGGATGGAGACAAAATCCCTGTGGTACACATGAAAGGTATTTTAGGAAAGACTGTTTGGATCAATCCCACCACAGGCAAAGGCAAACCAATCAGTGGGATTGTTTTTGCTCAAGGACCTGGTTACACTTGGTGCGTAATGCAGAAAGATGGAGAAACCCGCTGTGTACCGCAAGGAAACCTTATTTTAAGAGAGAACTGTGTGTAGGGTTTCATTCTGTATTATATGTAAATATATAGGGTATTGGTTTGGGTATAATGTAGATGGTAATAGAATAAGGGGTGGATTATGTCCTGGTTTACAATACAACATACATATTCTATTACCATCTGAGAAGTGTGATCATCCTTATCTCTGTGGGAAATGTCTTCTGTTGATGGGCCATCACTGATAAGGGTGATCATCCTTATCTCTGTGGGAAGTATCTTCTGTTAATGGGCCATTGAGTCCTACTGTAGAACTGATAAGATTACTTCATCCCATTGGAAGATGCTCCAGCCAGGAGGATGAGCCAAGCCTTTCCTACCTAGATAAAAACTGAGGTTTAGAACGCCAAAAGCAGCCTTTCTCCACTGGATTCCAGAGGAAGAACCAGGTTCTTATCCACATCATCACTGGACCCTTTGGAGGAAAACTGCACCAGCACCCTGACTGACAGGGTATCAGGTTGTATTCTGACTCTGTCAGTGGTTTTATTTTTATTATTGCATGTATTTTGTTTTTTTCTTCTTTTTTCCTCTTCCCTATTAAAAATTGTATTACTGACTTGAAGTCTCACTGGTTTTGCTTTTCAAACCAGTACATGTTTCAAAAGGCAGATGAGAGCCAGCCCTCAGGAAGCCAAGGCCAGCCAGACCTGTCAGTCATGGCAGCTTTTGTCTGGGAGCTGTTCTTGGAGATAGGGAATTGTGGAGGTGGATTCCCAAATTTTGGCCATGGGTGCCTGGAGGTGAAAGTTGCTTTTTTCCTGTAGGAAAGGAAGACACATGTAGCTACAAGGTCTTTTAGAGCTAAAGAGTCCAATAGAGAATTAACACCTGTATCATTGATGCTTTTAACCCAATAACTAAATTCCCATGTCCCTTAGGGTGACACTGACTGACCAACCAGAAACTGCTACCTGAAACCCATGAAGAAGAAGGAAGAAGAAGGAAGATGAAAACTGAAAGAGACAACACCAAAAATCCTCCATTTTGTCTCATACCTATTGCTGTATTTTAAAACCCTCCAATTTAAAACCCATCACCATTGGAAAGCACACATTTCTATTTCACTACACACTCGTCATTTGAACTTCATCACTCCTGTCTAGAAGCCGTCTCCAAGGAAGGCCTCAGGTCAAAAGCAGTGCTCTCCAGTGGGTCAGTGCCTGCCAGCACAGAAACCTCAAAAACCCCAGGTTTCTGGGATCCAACAGTGCCTCTCTTTTTATTCTCTACAAACCAGGACTACACAATTCACCTAACACATGTTCATTTCCTAACCCTGTTTGTCCCAGCTTTGTATTAAAATTAGCTCCACACCTCTTTGTGACTGAGCACTGCTCCTTGTTGGTCACTCTGGTGGTCTTCTGGGGGTCCTTGGGATGAAGTAAACAGTCTTCCTCTCCATTGAACTTTTCACCTTGTCTGCTTGTGCATGCTCTTTTTAGTCCTTTGGTCATCTTCTGGACTTTGATACCAGTTTTCCTGCTTCCGGGCTCTGCAAAACCCCTTTGTCCTGTGGTCCTTGCATCCTGTTTGTGCATTCTAGCTCTTTATCTCATCTTGTATCTTTGCTCTCCTCCTGTTCTTGTAAGCACAGTAAATGTTTAGGAATTCCATATGCTTTTGTCAGCCCCCTTTACTCAAAGCATTTCTCGATGCCCAACTCTTAATTCTCAATTTCTCAGACTCAGTCCCCCCATTCCTAGAAAATTTGTAAATTCTTTTACTTAATAATATCGATACCTTTTCCTTTTTCCAGTTTACCTCCACAGTTCTCTCTTCTCGGCGTGTATCCCTCATGGCATCTCCATGTATTGCCCCTAAGGAAGTCAGTGCTGCTCTCCACTTTAACATCCTCCAATTCCAAACAAGTATTGCAATAGACAGCACCAGACTCACATCTGCTAATGTCAGTATGACAATGAGAGGGTGGTGAAGTGTGTTCAAAATCCCAGCTGTAGTTGGTGACCATCCAAAGAGTGCATTGCACCAGTGATGATTTGTGTCCTGGTTTACTCTTTGTAACACTTTGCTTATCTCTTTTATATCATTCTAGACTGTAACCAGAATCCTCTGCCTATTTTCTGAATCTCTTTCAGGATTTTTGTCAAGTTCTGGCATTTCATTACTAATGAAATCAACCTTCCTAATGCAATGTTCATTCCAATGGGTCTAGGTGATAATTTAGGATATATTGTCTAGTTAGATCTCATCAGCTGGTGGGATGTGACTGGTGCCAAGTATGAGAAGCCATACCTGACATTCCTGATAAAATTTCAAATATAAATATTAGAATGGTTCTTAGTAGGTAAGATTCCATTGTTATCATCAATTTGTACAGAAGCACAAGCGGTTTTTAAACATGCACAGCCTAGACCAATATATACAAGCACAGTCTTTTGACTAGATTTCTGCAAGTTAAATTACTGAATGTTCTCAACTGCAATGTACTCATTTTGCTTGAGTAAGTTTAAGTTTCAGTTCATTGTCACCTGCTATGACTTTCCATGGGGTTCTGTAGCCTTTTTCACTAGGGAATGGTGAATCCAGGCACTCTGTTCCTTGATCTTTACTGCAGGGAAGGCAGTAAGGAGCACCTGGAATGGACCCACCCACTGTGGCTCCAGAGTTTTCTCTGTAACAGAATTAACATACACATCATCTCCAGGCTGTGTGTCCTGCACTGCTCTGTCTGTCCCTCTGCTCCGAGTTCCAGCCACGTGTTTCTCAATTTCTCTGAGTTTCTCACTTAAGGCTACCATACAGGCAAGCAGCTTTTCTTCCCCCACTTCAGTGGACAATCCCTTTTGCACTCCATATGGTCTCCCATAAAGCATTTCAAAGGAACTTAGTTTTTCTTTGTCTCCTGGCTTGGTTCAGATCCCCATCAATGCCAGTGGGAGAGATTGAGGCCAGGTTAAATTAGCTTCTTGTCCTAGCCTCACAGTTTGCTGCTTAATTTAATGATTCATTTTCTCTACTCGGCCACTTGACTGTGGACCATATGGGGTATGGACCTCCCAGTCTATGCCCAGGTGACGACTGATTAGGTGCACTATTTTTGAAATCAAATGTGGCCCTCTATCTGAAGATACCGTGGCTGGAACTCTGAAGTGTGCTATTATCTCTTGTAACAATACCCTGGTTACCTCCCAGGCTTTGGCAGTTCTGGTGGGTAAAGCCTCTGGGCACCCTGAAAAGGAATCCGTAAACACCAGCAAATATCCCTACCCCCCTTTTCTGGTGAGTTCTGGAAAGTCAATTTGCCACTGTTGTCCAGGCCCATGGCTGTGGAGACACTGAGAGGCATTCCCACTTAGGGAGACATCAAAAGCTTTTGTCACAGCAAATTCCAATGTACCCCTGTTCTGTTCCCTTGTTCTCCCCGTGTCCCTTCCCTGTCCCTCAGTCTTTCAGTCACTCCCACCCTGTTTCCCCATTGGCTCCCATGCCCTAACCCCACCTTTGTGCCCCCCTCCCCATGTCCCCTGGTAATTGGTCTCTGATGATTCCCCCCACCCCAAATACCCACGGACTTGAACCTGGACCCTCACCACAAGCTTTGCCTCTGCCTTTGCCTCTGACCCTGGACTATCCACGTGTGTGGCTGAAATAAACATCACTGTGGAACCCATACAAAGGCCCTTCCTGCTTTTTCACCTGCAGTCATCTTAACAGCTCTCCAGGACACTCCAACACATGGCTTTTTCCAATTTGGCCAAGTTCTGGTTTGGGGGTATTCCTGGGTTTGGTCTGGAGGCAAATGCCACACTGCCAGGTTACCTGAATGACAGTAGAGTACAAATTTCTGGGAGTACTTTTTTCAATTAGATAGTTATACAGGGCATCTACTCCCCAGTGAGTTTTCTGGTGTTCCTCCCTTAATAATGACCAGAACAGATGAGAAGGGATGACCATCGTCCCTTCTGCAATAACAGTGCATCCCTCTTGGTTACATGTTCCTCCTTGATCCCTAATTAGTTTTCTATGCTTTCTGATAGATACTGGCTTACCTTCAAGGGAGACCTGTCCATCTGGAATTAAAACTCCCTCAATGCTCATCTCACTTTTGCTGCTTCTTTGCCTCCCTGTCCAGCAGCTCATTTCCTTCCTCCAGTTCTGAGCTCACCTTCTGGTGTGCCTTAATGTGCATCATTGCTACCTGCTCAGGTAGCTGAACTGCTTCCAGTAGCAGAAAGAATTTCCTGCACATGTTAGATGTTTTTCCCTCGTGAATTCAACAGTCCCCTTTCTTTCCAGATGGCTCCATGTGCATGTACAACTACAAATGCATACTGTGTGTCTGTATAAATGTTTATTTTACTTCCATTCATTATCTCTTGGGCTTGGGTTAGAGTGATTATCTCACCTTTGTGCAGAGGTACCTATTGGTAAAGGTCCTGATTCTATTACCTCTTTGCAGGTGGTAACTGCATACCCAGCATGTCACTGTCCACTGATGACGTGGCTGCTCCCATCAGTGAACCAGGTTTCTGCATCATCCCAAGGGGTGTCCTTCAGATCTGGGCAGCTGGAGGAGGAGGCTTCGATAGTCTCCAGGCAGTCGTGGTGTACTGGCTCCCCTTGATTTCCACTAAGGAAAGAAGCTGGGTTGGTAATGTTAGTCACAATTATCTCTGCATCATCTTGTTCTACCATGGTGGCTTGGTGTTTCAGGAACCTTTGTGGGGAGAGCCAGTGCCTGCCCTTTACTTCCAGCACTGCACACACTGTGTGAGACACCAATGCAGTTATTTTCTGGCACAAGGTGACTTTGCATGCCTCTTGAATATTCAGCACCACTGCTGCAATGGCTCTGAGCCATTCTGGCCATCCCTTGGCTGCTGTGTGTAGTTGCTTGGAGAAGTGAGCAGCTGCTCTCCAGTACAGACCCAGGTCCTGGGCCAGTATCCCCAGGGCAATTCCCTGCTTCTCATGGAAAAACAAAAACAATGGTTTACTCACATCTGGGAATCCGAGAGCTGGAGCTGACATGAGAGCATTCTTCAGCTGGTGAAAGGCCAGGGTGGCCTCTTTTGTGCACTGGAGTTCTCTGTCCCCATTTGTAATGAGCGCATACAGAGCTTTCACAAGTACGCCGTAGTCATAAATCCATAATCAGCACCACCCTGTCATTCCTAACAATGTCCACACTTCCTTTACTGTCTGAGGTTTCAGGGTTTGGCAGATTGCTCCCTTGTGATCTTGCCCTAGAGTCCATTGTCCCACACTAATTTCATAACCCAGGTAAATTACCTTTTGCTTCCCTACCTGGGCCTTTTTCTTTGATACCCTGTATCCCTCAACTCCTAGAAAGTTTAGGACGCTCACCATCCAAGGAATACAAGCCTCTTTCATCCTTGTGGCTATGAGGAGTTCATCCATTTACTGCAGTGGTTTTCCTTTTACTGGGGGAGCCTCCCAGGATTCCAGATCTTTGGCAATTTTTTTCTCCAAACAATGGAGGAGAATTTTTAAATCCCTGAGTCAACACCATCCATGTTATCTGGGATTTGCACTCGCTTTTAGGGTTTTCCCATTCTAATACAAAGATTTCTGTCTGTGCTCATGGAGAGGGAGGCAAAGGAAGGCATCTTTAAAGTCTAAAATGGTAAAACAAAATCAGCTCTGGTGTTAAGCACATTAGGAAAGCCTATGGGTTTGCTACCACAGGATAGAGATCTGCAGATATTTTGTTCACAGCTCTTAGATGCTGTACTGTCTGATATGGCCCATCAGGTTTTCGGACTGGTAAGATGGGAGTGTTGAACTCAGAGGGACGTTCTTTTGTAACAACCTTAATTGCAAAAAGTTTTCAACTATCGGGGTAATTCCTTACCTGTCCTCTCTTTTCAAGGGGTACTCCTTAATTCTTGCTGGTTGTTTTCCTTCCTTAAGTTAAATTCCTATAGGAGTTGCATTTTTCACCCTCCCTGTTACCTTAGCAGCCCACACATCAGGGAACACTTGATTTATCATTTCTTCACTAATTTCTCCCTCCATTTGAATGGCTACTAAGATTAAACTTATTGCCTCTATGTACTGTTCATCATTTACCTCCAAAACAATCTCCTAATTTTTAAATTTAATGGTCACGTGTAATTGTTCTAACAAGTCTCTCCCCAGAAGATGTCCCAGGGAATTGGGCAGATATAGAAATTTATGAATGCCCCATTGCTTTCCTAGCCTGTACTTTAATGATTTGCCAAAATATGCTTTTTCAGGTTGGCCAGTTGGTCCTATTACTGTAACATAATCCTTTCCCCACAGGTTCCAGAGTTTTATTCAGACCCTAATACGCTGCCTCCGTGTCAACCAGAAATTACACCTCTTTCCCCTTTCCCCCCAGCTTCAATTTTATAACCAGTGGATCTCCTGGGTTTAGATCTACCACTCCTCCTCAGTCTTCTTTCACATGTGCAATCACTTTTCCCTTTTCCTGGTTCTCCCTTTTCCTGAAAGCCACCCCAACTTCATTCTGGACATTGATTTTTCCAGTGACCATATTTCTTGCAGATCACACACTGGTCTCTGCCCAGCCAGGACAGGCCTTGTCTAGGTGGTCCCTGTCTGCCTCTTCCTCTCTCCCTCTCACTTACAAGAGCTGCAAACTTCCTCATTCCTTCTTTATATCCTTCTTCCCACTTTCTAAAGACTCTCCACACCTCATCCACAGAGTCTCTAAGTTCCTCCCATCTCCTCCCCCAAAGCTTTTCAAGTTTATGTCTTAGGTCACCCATAGACTGCGCCAGGAATAAATTGACCAGCTGCTGTATCCCTGTGTCAGACCCAGGGTCCAGTGATGTGTGGTGGCACATTCCATCCCTTAATCGATCGAGGAATTTGGATGGTGACTCAGAGGCCCTCTCCTTAATTTCATAGAACTCTGACCAATTTATAGGTTTGGGAATGCCATTTCCATACCCTTTGGGATCCATTCCTGATAGCTTTCCAACTTTCTCAATTCTGCTGATTGGTTTGGGTCCCACTGTGGATTTTGGAGGGAGAAATAATCTTTCATATCTAATCGTTGTGTTTTATAATAATCTTCTGCCAAATCCCCTGCCATTTTTATAAATTATTGACTTTCAGTCTTGGTCAGTGCATCCAATAATAAGTGCATATCACTCCAGTATGCATTGTGTTCTTTTATTATATATCACAGACATTTAGACATCTTAACTGGATGGCTGCAGTAAGTTTTAGCAACCTTTTCTCATGCCTTCAGGTCGATGGTGGAGAAGGGAACTTTAAGCAATACCGTTCCTCCCTCTGGTCCCACTGCCTCTCACAGAGGTGCCTGTCATATGTGTGTCTGTTGTCTACTCTGGTGAGCGATTCGAGGGGATGAAAGGGCTGGGGCTGATGGTACTTCTGAATCTGCATCCTCATCCTCATCACTTTCCTGTCTTATGAGGGGAGTCATGAGAAAATCATCAGCCAGATCTTGTTCTTGGGACACAGTCTGGAAAACCTCATCCAATTTTGTACATCTTTGCCCTGGACTGCAGGCTGAACAACACTGCTTTCCTCTCTTAGTCTTATTCTCCTTCTCTAGGACCAATACCAGAGGCTCAGATGGAGCCCTGAGCCCACACATCCCTCTGCCATTTGGGGTGACTTTGAAGGGACAAAAAATATGACAGTACAGTACATGACACCTCTGTCCACTTCCCTTCCCTCCTAAGAAATGGCATGAGCTGTAATAGTGTGTTATAGTCCAAAGTTCCACTGGGTGGCCACTTCTCTCCATCATCTAATTTTTATCAAGGACACCAGTCCTTGCAGAATCTAATAATGTGTCTCTTGTTTTCTGAGCCCCAATGTCCAGCAATGTCTTTCTAGTCTGCAATAATACAGCCTAGTGGACTGGCTTTAGGAATGTCTTTATTTTGTCCAGTTCCCATTATCTCCTCCTTCTTGTCCTGTCCAGTTTCCACCTAAATCTCTCTTCAGAATTTCTCACAGACCTTTCTCAATCTTCGTCCCATACCCATGCCCAAGTTGCAGGTATTAAATGTGATTTTCCAAAAATCAACATGAGAATCTTAGGTTCAAAACTAGCTCAGTTACGATGCCTTGATTTACACTGAGGGCATAGAGCTTGCTGTTTATCAGAGGAACAATACCAACATTTTTCCCAAGTCCTACACTGTAACAGTAACCACGCAGTGTGCCAACCTCTAGAAGACCAAAAGCTGCTTAACACCTGCCAGAACAATCTATTGCACTTCTTCTCTCTTCAATGTCCAGTTCCTAATGCAGACTGTTCCCAATACAAAGGTACCACTCTTCCTGCTCAAGTTCTACATATTCCTTCCAGATAAACTTGATTGTTTCCCCTTTCTATCCAATAATTCACGGGATTTATGAACTCCCACGGATCCAGCCCAAACCACTGAGGGAGAGGGATTCCTTCTGTTTGTCTAGGTCTAGCCATGGTTAAAACAGACACCAGCCACTCCACATCCAAGCACAACGCTCCTCCATCCACACTTGCACTCACCCCACACTGACCCCGGTCTCTTCCCTTTCCTTTGTCCGCCTCAGTCACCTGAGGTTGAAAACGCGGATAGAGCTGCACGCTCGCTCTGTACCAGAGGTACATCTCACCCACTCATTCACTCACTGACACACTCAACAACTCAACGTGTCCAGACTGAGCAGTCACACAAAACAGCAGCAAAAATCAAGGGTTCACTCGACTCACCCCAGAGTCACTAGTGGGCTGCTCTATCAGCTCAGTGAGACCCCTCTGTTGGCCGCGCTATCAGCTGGGGATAAACTCCTCTCCCTCTGTCTCTGGTCCCATTGTTTGGCTGCTAGAAACCCACCATGACAGTGTTGTACTGCAGATGTCTCTGTACAACTTACCAGCAGCCCTGTTATTGATATTTAATACATGTCATTTTATCTGCAATGCCAGCAGATCATTGTCTGTCCCCACAGTGAGCGAGACAAGGTTCAGGTTCCCTCCAGGGAAGATCCTGGGATGCACCAGAGAATCTGTTCCTTCACTGGTCCTGGAGCCAGACACAGATCTCCTGGCTGGCTCGCCAATATGAAGCATGGAGAAACTCTCTATAACCCACAAAAAATAAGTTATAAGAGCAGGCATGTATTTATTCAGTGCTGACGTGCATGGTGGATAGCTCCTCCAAAAACACTCACACCTTCAGTGACCTGTACCTCTCTTTTTATTCTCCTGAAACTGTGATTGCACAATACACCTAATACATATTCGTTTCCTAACCCCACTTGTCCCTGCTTAGTATTAAAATTAGCTCCATGTCTCTTTGTGACTGCACACTGCTCGTTGCTGGTTGTTCTGGTGGTTGTCTGAGGGTCTTTGGGATGAAGTAAATAGTCTCCCTCTCAGTGAACTTTTCTCCTTGACTCTATGTGCATGCTCGTTTTAGTCCTTTGGTCATCTTCCAAATTTTGATACCAGTTTTCCTTGTTCAGTGGTCTGAAGAATCCCCTCATAGAAGGCTGTCACATCACAGAACAGTCTATGACAACCCAGCAGGGCTGTGTGAGGTCACTGGGTTGGTCACTCTGCCACGGCCCCCACTCAAATTATCCCCCCCAGGGAAGTCTTCCCTGCTGCTCATGCAGAGCAGGGTCCTCTGTCCCCCTGGGTCCCCCCTGCCCCAGCGCTGCTGCCTCCCCAAGGATGTTCCACAAATCAACCCCAGAGCCTGACACGGGGACAAGGGGCCAGGGCTGTGGGACCAGGACATCAAGGACGTGGATTATCCAGGGCACTGGGGCCTGGTTTGGGTTGCCCAGGGCAGGAAAGATGTCTGGCAGCTGGAGCAGGGTGAGGGAAGGGCCTCCAAGGTGGGGCTGGAGCCCTTTGGCTGTGAGCAGAGGCTGAGGGAGCTGGGCTTGTCCAGCCCGGAGCAGGGAAGGCTGAGGGGCTCCTCATCCCAGCCTGGCAGTGCCAGCCAGGAGCTGATGGAGAACACAGAGCCAGGATCTTCACCGGGGGGCCTGGGGGGAGACAAAAGACAATGGGTGGAAGGGGGGAAAGAGGGGAGATCAAACAGGACATGTGGAAAACCTTTGTTCCCATGGGCTCAGACAGGTTCTGAAATGATGCTCTGTCACTGTCTTTTGAGATTTCCTGATTCAAACCAAATCTGACCTCAAACCACTTGACCTGACCCAATTTCTGACAGCTTGGGAGTCAGAATTACTGAGATCTCACCCAAACTCAGTTCCCTGATGCTCCCAGGACAATGCTGCTCCTGATTTTGGAATGGGCCAGAGCAGATGTTTATGGGACAGGAACCCTCTGGGGCTGTAGGGAACCTGACGCTTGTAAGGTGCACGAGCACATCTCACTAGCTGGGGCATTTGAGTACTTTAAGAAACACCCAAGATTTCCCACCAGGTGAGAAATTTTCTGGATGTGTACTGATGGCAGGAGAATAAATCCTGTTCTTCCCCTCTACCTGTGTTACCACTATGCTGTCTATTATTTCATGTCCCTCTCCATTTGGGTGTTTCCACATCTCTTGTTTAAATGGTCATGTCTAAGGACACCTCTTCACTAGACCAGATGGTTCTATGGCCTTCCCATTGCTCCCAGATTTCCTTCTCCAGTTGTTTCCTGATAATTTCAAATCAGTCTTAGTTCTGTTTCAATTGTCATGATATCACCCTCTTCTAATGGCTTTGTCTAAAACTGTTCCTCTATGGAAATCCCTTGTGCACAGTGGACACATCAGACACTGCTTTGACATTGCACAGACCAGAGGGAAGAAATTGGATTCTTATTAAACTATATCATTGATACACTTCTTATGTTGGCATATGAAGAGAAGCCTTTCTGTGCCTCTGAGTCTCAGCAGTTCCTGACCCCCAAAGGACACAAACCTGATGAGTTGTGGTGCCCACTGCACTGGTGGCTCTTGCACCTCCCTCCATAGGCACAGCAGAGCTCCCTTGTCCCACAAAGTCCCTGGCAAGGCAGGGATGAAGGAAACAGGACAGGCTGTGGGGATCAGGGGCAGGGCACGGCCAGGGATTTGGGGTGGTTGTGAGCCCAGGGCAGGAGCCGGCCCTTGGCCTTGCTGAAGCTCATCCAATTGTCCTGGGCCCATGGCTCCAGCCTGGCCAGATCCCTGTGCAGAGCTTGCTGCCCTGCAGCACAGCCACACTCCCAGCCAGCTTGGGCTCCCCTGGACACTGACTCAGGGTGCCCTCCATGGCCTGGTGCACATCAGCAAGGAACACATTGAACTGCCCTGGCCCCAGTCCTGAGCCCTGGGGACACCCCTGCATGTGGCTCCATTGCCCAGCACTCCTTGGGCTGCACTTGTGTTTGCCATGGAGCTGGGCCTGCCTTGGCTTCTGTTTGCTGACCCCAAATGAACATCCCTCTGTGTCTGGGGCAGCTCCTTCTCCAAGGAAAGCAGCTGGGACTTGGTGCCAAGGAGCTGAAAGCTGCAGGCACAGCCTGGACTGGAGGAAGCTCAGATTTGCACTGGGCTGCTCTGAGTGCCAGGGCTTGGATGAGGGAAATGGTGGGGTGGGGGTAGGGACAGAGTGTGATTGATTGTCAGCCATAAAGGGTCTTGATTTTCATCTCTGTTCAGAGTGCATGAGGAGGTGCTGGGGGTCAATATCAACTGGAAATTGCTGAGATCAATCTATAAACTGGAAAAAAAATAAATGGGAAAACCATATATTCTTGCTCATTGTTTTTAAATGAAATATGTTACAAATTGAGTGAAAGCTTAGACAAGGCCTGCCTTTTGGTCAGGTTTGTGGCAGTAGCTCTCTTTCAGAATACCTGAACCCCAAATTGTTCTTGCCTACAAGTTCTAGAGAATGGAAATTTAAGTGTATTATAAAATGAATTATTTACTGAATGTACTCAAGATTAACAGATAAGAGACTTGAAAAGGACTACTTACTGCTCAGCATAAACAGAACAAGTACAGGTAGATACAAACACAGTGCACAATAAAGTTACCTATATTACAGCCAGTGAAGAAATAGCAGAGATCAGGAGTCAATGTAACTTACCACTGAACTGATGAGGGAGTGCACATGGAGCCCTTTCACTCAGCTTCCAGAAAAGGAACCACAAAGATTCATCATTCAGACTTGGGAGTGAAGCCCTACCTGTTTCCAGGGACTATGCAGAAGAGTTTTGTATGGTGAAAATTTTGTGTATATTTGACAGTTTCTACAGTGAAGTGTGTGTCACTCAGAAATTCAAGGCTTATCTCCCTTCAGTCTGCTCTCAAGGCAGGATGTTCATGGTCAGCTGGGAATTCCACCTCCCTGGCACCAGAGATAACTCAGCACAGGACAGATGTCCAGCCTGGGTTATCTCAGCAATTGCTGAGAGGGGGAAGATGCCCTGAGTGATGGCCCAGCTGATGGACAGAACAGATGAGCTCTGCTGTGCCACAGGGGAAGTCCTGCTGCAGGAACCTCATGGAACCAGGGGGCCGTTGTGACATTGTGATGGCTCCTGGAACCAAGGAGAGAGACCATGGTGACACCAATGAACCTCCTGGAACCAGGGAGAGAGACCATGGTGACACCAGTGAACCTCCTGGAACCAAGAGTACATTGTGACAGACCAAGGCCTCATGGAAGCAAAAACGCGTTGTGACACCAATGGTTTGTCAGGACTTGCTTGATCTCAATGAGCCCCGTGGTGCATTTGGTGCTGAGCCCTTGAACCTCAGGGCCTGACAGGAGATTGCACAAAGTTTTCCAGGAGTCCAACTCAGAAGAAAAACCCAAAGTGTCTCAAAGCATTAATGGGATCCACTGAGGTCCATCCCCAACACAAGATCCTCTTGGACTCCTTGGAAGAGAGAACTGGAGGCCAGAATTGCCCAAAAAGCTCTCATACAATGAGAGAGGAAAAGACAAGGGAAAGTTCCTTAAAAAAACTGAAGTACCTTGAAGCATTAATGAGCCCAACTGAGTGTTGTTACTGAGGAGCCCTCTCAAGAGACTAATTAAAGCAGATAATTGGAGGCCATGATTACACAAAGCTCTCAGAAACTCCAAGGTAAAAGCAAAACCCAAAGTCCTCTGAAAAACCTGCAGTCCCTGAGAGCATGAAGGAGCCCCCAGGGCCATTCCTGACCAAGGCTCCCCAGGGACTGGTCCCAGCAGATCCCTGAGGCCACTGGCATGTGGGGGGATGCTGAGGGCAGGACAAGGGCTGACAGTGCCCAGCCTTGCTGGGGCTGTGCCAGGAGGCCCCAGTGGCTCAGGACAAGGTGTCTGCTCACAGCCCTTGGTGGCACAGACCCTGCTGTGCCCCAGGCCACCAAGACTTGGCTTCTCTTTGTCCCCTCCTGTCATCACTGCCTCCAATTTCCTGCTCTGACTGCAACCTGGGCACACTTTCTCAGTTGTGTCCCTCAGTGGGACCCATTAAAAGTGAAAGGAACTTTGGACTTCGATTCTGGCTTGGAGTTCTTGAGAGGTTTCCTAACAAACCACAGCTCTGCCTTGATTTCCCTCTGGTCTGCTGCATTTCATGAGGAAAGTTTCAATTCTACTTATGAAACTCCTTATTTCCCCCACAGCAAACAGACACACTCCTCAGGTGTGTGCCAGCCCAAGGTGCCACCAAAACCACTGCAGAGCTGCCCTGGGCCATCTGTGAGGGTGGATCATCATCCCAACCTGCACTGGGCACTGCCAGGGGCTGTGGCCATGGACACTGCACTGACCCACTGCTGGGTTTGGGTGCCATGGCAACAATGAGAAGTTCAATTTACCTTGGAAGCAGTGGGGAGGACTGGGACATACTGGGGAACACTGGGAATGCTGAGGGGGAATCTGGGTGTATTGGGATGGACTGTGGGGGTTCACAGAGACACACTGGGACATACTGGGACTAATACAGGGCAATACTGGAGCAAAGTTTGAATACTTTGAGTGATACTGGGTTATACTGAGACAAACTGGGGACACTCTGAACAGTGTGGGGATGACGGGGGACACTGGGGCGTACTATGGATGACACTGGGGAGAACTGGAAGAGAGTAGGAATGAACTCAGGTGTACTGGGAGGGCCTGGAGGGGCGCTGGGGCTGTATTGAACTGTGCTGGGGATGAACTGGGCTGTACTGGGAGGGACTGGAGGGGTTCAATGGGCTGCTCCCGCCCCGCCCATCACTGCCCGCAGCCAATCAGCGCCGGGGATCGGGGACTGGGGGCGGTGCCTGGTGACGGCGCCATCTTTCCTTTTTGCCTCTAACTCCCATCATGCACCGCGGCCCGATAGAGCCCCATTGGAGCAGGGACTACAACGTCCATCATGCCCCGCGCTCCACAGAACTCCGCTATCTGCCCCTCCCGCACCCCCCATGTCCCATAAACGTCCCCCACAGTCTCCAGGATCCCGAAGTGCCCCCTCTCCATCCTCTCAGAAGCCCCCAAAAGCCGCTCCGGATTCCCTGGATGCTCCCAGCCCCACAGATTCCCGTTACAATCACTTCTGGGAATTCATCTCCTGTCATCTCCCGCGGCCCTACAGCACCTCATAACACAGGTTCCCGCTTAAAATTCCTGCCATGCCCCGCGCCCTAAAGGGCCCCGTTAGAACTCCCCAAGCTCCCCCCCAAATGCTCCCGAACCGTACACGTTCCGCCGTGATCACCTCCAGTCACGGCTCGCTCTCAAAAGTGTCCCCTAGGTGCCTTCCCGGACCCCAAATGCCCCGTCTGAGACACTTCCGGGACTACAGCTGCCATCATGCTCCGCGGTTCTCGTAGAGTGCTATTGCAGCCGTGACTTCATCTCCCATCATGCACCGCGCCCCGCAGAGAGACATCGCAGCTGCGCCTTCAACTCCCGTGATGCTCCGCGGCTCCATTGAACTGTATTCTACCCGCGCCTACAACTCCCATCATCCCCCCCGCCCCAGAGAGCCCCGTTCGAGCGCCCCAAGTGCCCGCCCGGACCCCGAAGGGCTCCACATTCCCCTCCCTCACCTCCAAGTTTTCCCCCTGCACCCCCAAGAGCTGCCCCGGACGCCGAGGTGTCCGTCAGAATCCCTCAGTGCCCTGCCCAGTGCCCACCCGGCTCCCTCAAGTGTCCTCCAGACCCTCAAGTTATCTCTGAATTGCTTCCATAGACCCAAATCATCACAAATGTATCCCAGAAATGTCTCCATGGACCCCAGAGTGGCTCAATTTGCCTTGAATGACAAAATCATAAAAAGGATTACAAAAAGACTGATAAAAAGATTAATTAGCATAAGGAGGGAGAACTCGAGAGCCAATAATTAAGGGAATTGTGTTACTTACAAACTGTGACTGGTAATATCTCTGGTTGCTGAAAATGGATATATTTTAATATAAATACAAAAAAACCTAGGTGATAAAAATATTATGACTTCTTATAAATAGAAAAATTATTTTTATTAGATTTAATTATTTTTAATTTCATAAAATTAATAAAATTTCCTTTTATAGAGGAAAATATTTAAAATTTAATTATTTACCTTATTAAGTATAATAAATTTATAGGGAATTTTTATGTTTCTGGATATCAGTCCCAGATGAGCAATGTCAGACACATTGAGGGTGGGGGTGAGGAGCAGGTTGTCTAAACAGGGTCAGCCCTGAAAGGGATCATTCTTCTCTGTGCCCAGATCTCCTAAGGAGACATTCAGCATCAACATCACCTGGGGAATGATCTATCATTTTTCTATCTCCTCTGCAATGAGCTGAAAAATAAAAATAATATGCCCTTGAGTAAAACCAAAAATCATGAGGTGCACTTTGAAATCTCCCTCCTTAACAGAACTCCAAAGTGACTGCAAGCAGCTGCACAAGCCCTGGAGATTTGAAGACAATGGAAGGAAGACAAAGAGCTCCCAAGGCCTTTGTGTATTTTGATGATGCCCAGATTTGGGGATTTGGGGCTGATGGCAGGAGCCTGAGGCACTGAGAGAAGGTTGAAGAAGCTGCTGCAGGAGTCAGCAGCAAAACTGCAAGTGCCTTGGAGCATCAGTGGCCGCCATGAGTGAGGGCAGGGAGTGCCCAAGGCTCCCCAGGGCCTGGGGAGAGCAGATCCTTGAGGGCAGGATTGCAGGAGCCAAAGGCTGTGAGCAGGGAACTGCAATGCTGAGCAAGGCCTGGGCTGGCTGGAGGAAGCAGAAAGGCCAAGGCTGAGCCCAGGCCTGGGACAGCAGGGCCTGTCCCTCACGGGTGGCTCGGGGCTGTTGCTGGGGCAGTGGGATGGCAGGGGCAGCAAGGACAAATGGCATCAGCCTGTGGGACACTCCACATGCTCATGGAACCAAGGCACAGGGTGACACTGTGGGGCCTCATGGAAACAAGAGGCCATGGTGAGCCTGCAGGGCTGTAACACCCCAGAGCAATGAAATGCTGGGGGTAACCAAAGGTTCCTTTACTTGTGTTTGGCGCACAGGAGAAACCCCAGCCAGATATTCTCAACAGGTTAAAGTGGCACAAAACTTCTAGTGGCAAAGTATAGAAAATCAAGGAATTCTGGAAAATGATTTAATATCGAATCCAATTCAACATAAAACTCTTATCATGGCAGGAACTTCTTTAACTTTGGCCATTTAAACTTAGAAACCTTTAAACATTTAAATTGTTGAGGTACCCTAAACTGTTCCATATAAAGGACATTAGAAGGAGAAGAAAGAGAGAGAGACAGAAAGACAGAAGCTCTCTAGAAAGACACACACACATGGCTACCAACTCCTAGGGTTCCAGTGTGGGTGAGACACAGACCCCAGGAGAAGGCAGGGTACGCACCATGGGCTGAGCTCCTGCTCTGTGTTCTCAGCCCCTGGCCCTTTGTGGGCCTCCCCCCAGGTGGGACTTGGGATGGCTCAGGCAATGAGAGCCTGGGTCAGCACCAGCCCACTGTGGGACTGACTGACAGCTCATCCCGAGGTGTCTGGGGACATGGATCTCATCCAACCTCTGACAGTGACCATGGTGACACTGCAGAACCTCATGGTGCCATGGGTCAGTTGTGACAAGGACAGCAGCAGATCCAAGGACACCATGGAGACACTATGGATCCCCATGGAACCAAAGAGACCATTGTGACACTCTTGTGCCTCATGGAATCAGGGGGACCCTTGTGAAACTCTTGACCCCTATGGAACCAGGGGTCAAGATGAAGCTGTGGGGCCCCATAGAACCAAGGAGTCATTGAGACATTGAAACAAGAAGAATTAAAATAAAGATTTCAGGGTAAAAATACAGGAGGACGCTTTGACTAGAAGGAGGCTAACAAGATTCTAGGAATGCTTAACATTCTCTGTCTTGACAGGAATGGGAGAACAGAGCAATGCTACAAATTAAGACAGAGGAGCAAGAATGTTTAAACAGGGTGGAAGAATGAGTCCCCTTCCAGATAAGTGGGAGTCCTTCGACCCCCGAGCCAGCAAAAACTGGTCTCAAGGTCTGGAAAGAGACCAAAGACTAATACACACACACACACAAAGAAGGGTTTACTTCATCCTAAGGACCCCCAGATGACCAGCAGAGCGACCAACAAGGAGCAGTGCCCAGTCGCAAAGAAGTGTGGGGCTAATATTTATACAAAGCAGGGACAGGTGGAGTTATGAATTGAATGTGTATTAGGTGCACTGTGCAATCCTAATGTGTAGAGAATAAAAGGAGAGGCACAGGTCACTGAAGGTGTGCACATTTTTGGAGCAGCTATCCCACATGCACCTCAGCACTATATAAAATACATACCTAGAACTTCCTTTGTGGGTTATAGAGTTTTTACGCACATGAATTTGGCTGACCTCGCTTCCCCCCTGAGATTTTGGGGTGCCCCCTTTGCCCCTGCAAGAGCTGGAGCTGGTGCAGAACGCCGTCTACACCGACCCCACAGACCAAAGCACCTGAGTGTACCTGCACTGCATCCTCTCCCGAGGTAACTCGGGGCTCCCTCCCACTGCTGTGGCCCTCACCTTGAGCAACCCCCTGAATGTTGGGGTGCCCTCTGACAGACCCCCAGCTCCAAGGGTCATCTGTGTCCACATCAACTGCCACAATGCAGTGGTGGCTGTGATCTTTTCCCAGCCCATCAAGGTGAGTCAGGACACCTGGGGGCATCAAAAATCTCCTGGATCCCTCCAAAAATCACCTGGATACATCTGGGTACCCCTTGGACACCTGGATCACAGAAAAACCCTGTGGCCTCCTAAAACAGGTATCCCCAAATCCTCATTGCTTTTTCTGGGTAGACCTGGCTTCCCTAAATCCCTATTGACTTTCATAGGTAGACCTGCTTTCTCTACATTCCCATTGACTTCAACGTGGTAGACCAGGTGTCCTGACAGTCCTTTATTTCAGTGGGGTAGACATGATGTTGTTCAATCTTCATTCACCTCAAATGGCAGACTTGATGTCCCAAAATATTTGCTGCTAAAAACCCCAATTTTCTGATAGCAATTCCCACACTTTAGGCTGAAAATGGAAATTTTCCCACTTACCTGGAGGAACAGCTCCAGCATGGGCCACAGGTGTGGCATCAGGCATTTGGGACGGGCTTCCAGGAATTCATCCACAACTTCCAAAGCATCAGCACTGTCAACCTGGAGCAGAAATTCCCAGAATTCAGCCCAAGATGTCTCCCAAATTTACCCAAATTTACCCATTTTAGCACCAGGTTTTGGCAAAATCCCCATTGACTTTAATGGATAGACCTGGTGTCCCTAAATCCCATTGACTTTAATTGGGTACATTTGGTGTCCCTAAATCCCTATTGATTTTAATGGGGTAGATTTGGTGTCTTGAAATCCTTATTGATTTCAATCGGCACATCTGATGGACAAATAATCCCTACCAGGAGATGATTACTATAAATGATGGGGCAAGAGAGAGACATTGCAAAACATGGTTTATTGCCTTGTGGCAGCAGTCTCAAAGAAGGCTGAGACATAAAAAGTCTTAGCTCCAATGCCATAATATCAGGAGCTGCTTCATTCTTAGTTATAATGACTTATGTAAGCTTTTAGCCAATCCAATACTTCTAGGAACTTTGCTAGTGTCTTTTTACACCAGTCATTATTTGCTTTGCTTCCCATGGCTCTGCTGCAATGCATCATTTTTCAACCAATCATATAACACTTCACACACTTATACTGATACACCTTAAACTTCTAGCTACCTTTATTACAGCTTCTACTGCTAAACTTGAAAATCTTTTAAGATCTCACTTAACATAATGTTTTGCTTACATAATACATATCTGTTTGCTTAAAACTTATTTCTACTTAAATTGCAAACTTATATTCTTGATTCATGTCTATTTTACTTTCAGCACTCTAGTACTTCAAGCTTACTCCAAGGTCTTAGGTCAAACCTTGGATCCATCTCTATCTCTCAGCCTGTATGAACAAGGCCCTGAGAGCTCTCCATGCCTGCATTTCCCACACAACTTGACATCTCTGCATCCAATTTCCACCTCTAGCTGGAACCTGAAGACACTTTCTCAGTTGTGTCCCTCAGTGGGACCCATGAACAGTATCAGAGACTTTGGAGTTTGATTATGACTGAATTCTTGAGAGGTTTCCTATCAAAGCACGGTTCTGCCTTGAATTCCCTCTGGTCTAGTGCAATTGATTAGGAAGGTTTTCAACTCCAGTTATGGAGAAATGTGTCAAAGAGCTTCTTAGAAATCTCCATTCCTATTTAAAAGTGTGTATTTTATTACTGTTCTCTATAGAGCAGACGTCATTGCAGCATTGTGTGATTGATATTTGTGAGAAATGGATTTGTAAAGGAATGGACATGGAATGGGTGGAGATGGTTTGGCCTCCTGGGGGCCACCTGCACAGTCCAGCTGATCCTGGCATGTCATGGGCTGCCTCTCATCAGCCCCTGGAACACTGGGGCTCTGGGCTTTCCTTCCTGTGGAGCAGAACCATCCCCTTTTCCAGGTGCCCAGGGCTGGAATTGGCAATCCCCATGAAAAGTTCTTCATATACAAGGGTTGTTCCCAGCCAAAATCTTCCAGGACAGACAGCTCAGGCTAGCCTTGGCCTCCTGAGGGCTGTCTCTCATCTACCACCACACACTGGGACTCAGTGCTTTCCTTCCAGTGGGAAAGAACTGCCCTCCTTACCAAGCTGCCAATGCCAAATCTGGATTCCACCTCCAAAATTGCATCTGTCCAAGAACTGGGCCCAGACAAAAGTAGCTGGGACAGACAGGCTTGGCTGCCTTGTTCTCTGGTGATTTCCTTAGACTATGAGCAGAATCTTTTCATTTGCCAACAACGTGGAGAGGGCCCAGAGATCACCAGGCAGCAACTGACAGAATGAGAGGACACAGCCTCAAATTGTTTAAAGGGAACAATTGGCTGGATACTAGGAAAAGAGTTTTTCACGGAAAGAGCGATAAAAGTACTGGAATGGTCTGCCTGGAGAGGTGGTGGAGTCAACACCCATGGATGTTAAAAAAAAAGTCTGAATATGGAACTTGTGACTATGGTCAAGTTGAGGTGTTAGGGCATGGGTTGGATTTGATGTTCTTGAAGGTCTCTTCCAACCCACTCATTCTGTGAGTTTTGTGAATTCTAAGAATTCTGTGAATCTCCCAAGTTTGGGTTTGGAGGCTGCAAGAACATGACCAATGTATAAGGACAAAGGAGCTCTGTGTTCAGTGGAGTGGAGACTGAGGACAGAAGAGAGCCCAGGGAGGGATTGAAGGGAGGTTTCATAGATAGGGGATCCTTTGGACATAGTTGAAAACAGCCTGAGAAAAAAAGAAAGAATTGATGCCAAGAGCAGCTGGGATGGTTCAGACTGGACCCAAGGTTAAAGAAATTTCACTCACAGGGCAGGGCTGTAGTGAAACCTGGCATCCAGAAGGAGTCTGGAGCAGCCCAAGGCTTTGTGTGTACAGGCAGAGGCAGGCAGGACGCAGAGCTGTCAGCAAAGGAAGGGGCCAGCCAGGTGGGGCAGCCGGGGGATGAGGACAGCCTGCAGGGACAGAGGGGCAGGGCATGGACACCGTAGGACAGCCTGGGCTGCAGAGGGCACAGGGATGGGCAGCAGCTGAAAGGCCCTGCCAGAGCCAAGTGCTGCAGCACTTTGGCCATGGCTGCTGGCCCTGGGCCCTTGGCCAGCAGGGGACAAGTGAGCCTTGCTGTGCTGGGGCCTCATTGCCTCCTTGTCCCTGCTCAGCAGCCTGGCAGGGGCCGCCCCATGGTGCTGCCCTTGGCATTGCACATCCCCAGAGCCCAGTGCCCGGGGAAGAGCCCTGAGCAAGGAGGGAGGGACAGGATCTGCCTTGCCAGGGGCTGGGGCTCAGCCCTTGGCCCTTGGCATTGCTGAGACACATCCAGGTTTGCTCAGCATCACAGACACCTTTCCCTTGTTTGTCCCCACCTCTCATTACTGCCTCCAGTGTTCTGCTCTAACTGGAACATGGGGACATTTTCTCAGTTGTGTTCCTTACTGGAGTCCGTTAAAACTTCAAGAAACTTTGCAGTTTGAATATCACTTTGGGTTTTTGTGAAGATTTTAAGCAAAGTATGGGGGACTGTGTCTGATGTAAACAGCATCCAAGCCTCAAGGGGGTCATTAAAGTCCTTGTGCTGCCTCTCTGCTAGTGAGCTGGGCTGGGCTCCTAGCACAGAGGCAGCTCCTGGCAACCATGAAAAGCTTCAAAAAGACCTTTCTGCTGATTTGCAGCTCTTCTCCCAGCCCAGCAGGGCTGAGGGCACTGACTGCAGCCACACCAGGCTCATCACAGAAGCACAGAGATCTTCAATCAGTCAGGGCTGGGAAGATGCTCACAAGTGCCTGGGGCAGAATCACTCCCAGCCCTGGACACAGGAAGCCTCTGGCTGCAGGACAATGCAGCTGCAGCTCCTGCAGTGATCTCCTAAAGCTGGAACATCCCAATGCCCACAGACTCTGTGAGTACATTCTCTGATTCTCTCTCCTGTAGAGCAGCCAGGGGTGCCCAGGGCTGTCCTGCAGAGCAGGGTCCTGCAGCCCAGGGTGCTGTGCTGGGCAGGGACTCTGCTGCCTGCCAGGGACAGCTCTCAGCCAGCCCTGGGAGCTGCTGACAGCACTGGGGGACAAGGTCTGGGTGGAGGGAGACAGCTGGTGAGACTTGGAAGTGTTCACCTTGTGTGGTGAGGATGGTGCATTGATCAGGACTGCTCCCAGCATGACATTTAACTACAGAACATTTCCAATAGATTATAAAGGGAGCACAGCAAGTCAGGGGCTGCAAAAAAGGGAAAATCCTGATTTTATAATCTACTGCTCACGGTTGCCTGGATGGAAAATTGAACATTGATATTCACATGTCTGTTCAGGTTGAGAACCATAAGAACAATTTCTCTCAGGTTTATTCAGATAAACCAGGCAAAGAAAGAAATCAGCAGACGGTCCCTTACAGGCACCATCAGTGTTGCTTTTCCAGTCTCCTCAGGGCTGCTCTGACTTTGCCATCAGAGCCTGCAGAGGCAGAGCTGGCCCTGGCAGTGCCCTGTGCTGGGAGGGGTCTGCAGGGCAGAGCTGAGCCCCCAGGGCTGGGCTGGGCTCTGGCAGCACTGGCAGGGCCCAGCCCTGGGCACAGGGAAGCAGCAGCTGGCAGGGAGAGCTCCAGGCAGCAGAGCCCTGGGCAGGCAGTGGGGGGAAAGTGACACCAAGCTGGGCTGGGATATTTCAAGTCCTCCCAAAATTGAACTATTCCTTGATTTCTTTTTATTTTACAGGTCCCCATGCCAAGACACAGCAAATGTCCAACAGCAGCTCCAGCAGGCACTTCCTCCTGCTGGCATTGGCAGACACGCGGCAGCTGCAGCTCCTGCACTTCTGCCTCTTCCTGGGCATCTCCCTGGCTGCCCTCCTGGCCAACGGCCTCATCATCAGCGCCGTAGCCTGCGGCCACCACCTGCACACCCCCATGTTCTTCTTCCTGCTCAACCTGGCCCTCACTGACCTGGGCTCCATCTGCACCACTGTCCCCAAAGCCATGCACAATTCCCTCTGGCACACCAACAACATCTCCTACTCTGCATGTGCTGCTCAGCTGTTTTTCTTTGTGTTCTTCCTCTCAGCAGAGTTTTCCCTCCTGACCATCATGTGCTACGACCGCTACGTGTCCATCTGCAAACCCCTGCACTACGGGACCCTCCTGGGCAGCAGAGCTTGTGCCCACATGGCAGCAGCTGCCTGGGCCAGTGCCTTTCTCAATGCTCTGCTGCACACAGCCAATACATTTTCCATGCCCCTGTGCCATGGCAATGCCCTGGGCCAGTTCTTCTGTGAAATCCCCCAGATCCTCAAACTCTCCTGCTCCAAATCCTACCTCAGGGAACTTGGGCTTCTTGCTTTTAGTGCTTTTCCTTTCTTTGGTTGTTTTGTGTTCATTGTTTTCTCCTATGTGCAGATCTTCAGGGCTGTACTGAGGATTCCCTCTGAGCAGGGAAGGCACAAAGCCTTTTCCACCTGTCTCCCTCACCTGGCTGTGGTGTCTCTGTTTATCACCGCTGGCACATTTACCTACCTGAAGCCCCCCTCCATCTCCTCCCCATCCCTGGATCTGTCCCTGTCAGTTCTGTACTCGGTGGTGCCTCCAGCTCTGAACCCCATCATCTACAGCCTGAGGAACGAGGAGCTCAAGGATGCCCTGAGAAAACTGATGATTGGATCAATTCAGAAATAATAAACTATCTCTCTTGTACTGCTGAGCATTACAAGCTTAGCCTTTTAAATGCATTTTCCCAAATTTTTGTTGGTCTGTTTTCTGATTATTTTTCTACTATTGCAGTGTCATTTGTAAAATCCTGTATTATTTCTCTTACCATAAATGTATTAATATCTCCCTTTTGTATTGAAATAAAAAGACTTTCAGAAAGTTTGTTCCCTTGGCATTTAAATGTATATAAGTTATTTCCCTGACTTGTATGTTCAGGATGCTTCCTGAGCCGTTCTTGGTCTCTGCAGGGGCAGTTCTTGTGAGCAGAGGTGGAGGTTTGAAGTGACAGAGAGGGAGGCCAGAGGGACATCAGTAAAGCTCTGGGAGCTCCCAGGGTCAGAGGGAGCTGGGGAAATGGGGCGTTGGAAAATCTGCCAGGGAACCAGCACAGGTCTGTGTTAGGGTAGGAGAACTGCAGTGGGGGTGACCAAATCCTTGGGGGGCTGGGACCACCCCTGGCAGCAGCAATGAGATTTGTGTGCCCTGGCTGTGCCTGCTGTCCCTCCCAATGAGGCCCATGAGAAGACACCAGTTCCTCCCAGCCCCAGGGCTCGTGGCCTCCTCCCCAACCCCAGAGAGCTTTGGAGGGCTCCTGCTGCTCTCCTGCCCTCACCATTCCCACCCCACATCCCACTGCTCAGGACAGCCACGAGCATCCTGTGAGGCCACTGCTCCCCATTCCCAGGGGATGGGCTCAGGGCTTGTCAGTCCTGCTTGGCACAGACCAGGCAGGGCTTTCACAGCCAAATTCCACACTCCATTTCCACCTGGACCCGCTGGTGCCTCTGAGTTCTGCTTCTCCAGCCCCAGGGATGCTTTCCTTGTCTGCCCATTCCCCCTTGGTCTCAGGGCAGGGATGGCCTCAGTTGGGGGCTGCTGACATCCTCAGCAACCTGGAGGCTGCTGCTGAATTTTACTGGTCCAGAGGCTTGTTCAGCCTTCAGCTCTTCAGTTCAGGAATTCAGTGCCCAAGAGCTCATGAGCATTCAGAACACCTTAACAAGCCATGACTGTGAGAAAAAGTTATGTGCTCTACTCTTCTGTCATTAATTTGATCAATTTGAAAAGTCTGTTCAAATTGGATACACTATGTTAACAGTACAAGGAGAAAAGATTTATCTATTGGGCCCTGTTTATCTTTTTCCTGTATGTGGATGGATATGAGCAATGTCCAATTGATATTGAACTTCCTCATGCACTCTGAACAGATATGAAAATCAAGACCCTTTATGGCTGACAATCAATCACACTCTGTCCCTACCCCCACCCCACCATTTCCCTCATCCAAGCCCTGGCACTCAGAGCAGCCCAGTGCAAATCTGAGCTTCCTCCAGTCCAGGCTGTGCCTGCAGCTTTCAGCTCCTTGGCACCAAGTCCCAGCTGCTTTCCTTGGAGAAGGAGCTGCCCCAGACACAGAGGGATGTTCATTTGGGGTCAGCAAACAGAAGCCAAGGCAGGCCCAGCTCCATGGCAAACACAAGTGCAGCCCAAGGAGTGCTGGGCAATGGAGCCACATGCAGGGGTGTCCCCAGGGCTCAGGACTGGGGCCAGGGCAGTTCAATGTGTTCCTTGCTGATGTGGACCAGGCCATGGAGGGCACCCTGAGTCAGTGTCCAGGGGAGCCCAAGCTGGCTGGGAGTGTGGCTGTGCTGCAGGGCAGCAAGCTCTGCACAGGGATCTGGCCAGGCTGGAGCCATGGGCCCAGGACAATTGGATGAGCTTCAGCAAGGCCAAGGGCCGGCTCCTGCCCTGGGCTCACAACCACCCCAAATCCCTGGCCGTGCCCTGCCCCTGATCCCCACAGCCTGTCCTGTTTCCTTCATCCCTGCCTTGCCAGGGACTTTGTGGGACAAGGGAGCTCTGCTGTGCCTATGGAGGGAGGTGCAAGAGCCACCAGTGCAGTGGGCACCACAGCTCATCAGGTTTGTGTCCTTTGGGGGTCAGGAACTGCTGAGACTCAGAGGCACAGGAAGGCTTCTCTTCATATGCCAACATAAGAAGTGTATCAATGTTATAATTTAATAAACATCAGAATTCTTCCCTCAGCTCTGTGCAATGTCAAACCAGTATCAGATATGTCCACCATGCACAAGGGATTTTCATTCAGAAACAGTTTTAAAAAAGACATTAGAAAGGGTGATTCTATTACAAATGAAAACACAACTAAGACTGATGTGAAATTATCAGAGAACAAGTGGAGAAGGAAATCTGGGAGCAATAGGAGGGCCATAGAACCATCTGGTCTAGTGAAGAGACATCCTTAGACATGGCCATTTAAACAGGAGAGCGGGTAACACCCAAATGGAGAGGGACATGAAATAATAGACAGCATAGTAGTAACACAGGTAGAGGGGAAGGGCAGGATTTCTTTTCCTGTCATCAGTACATATCCAGGAAATTTCTGTTCTCTCCTGGTGGGAAGACATGGATATTTCTTCAAGTACTCAAATGCCCCAGCTAGTGAGATGTGCTCGTGCACCTTGCAAGTGTCAGGTTCCCCACACCCCCAGAGGGCTCCTGTCCCATAAAAATCTGCTCTGGCCCATTCCAAAATCGAGCGCAGCATTGTCCCAGGATCATCAGGGAGCTGAGGATGGAAGGGGCCTCAGCAAGTCTGCAGCCCAAGCTGTCAGAAACTGGGTCAGACCAAGTGGTTTAAGGCCAGATGTGATCAGAATTTGATTATCCAAAAGAAGAGTGATAGGGCATTATCTGAGAACCTGTCTGAGCCCATGGGAACAAGAGTTTTCCACATGTCCTGTCTGATCTCCCCTCTTTCCCCCTTCCACCCATTGTCTTTTGTCTCCCCCCAGGCCCCCCGGTGAAGATCCTGGCTCTGTGTTCTCCATCAGCTCCTGGCTGGCACTGCCAGGCTGGGATGAGGAGCCCCTCAGCCTTCCCTGCTCCGGGCTGGACAAGCCCAGCTCCCTCAGCCTCTGCTCACAGCCAAAGGGCTCCAGCCCCACCTTGGAGGCCCTTCCCTCACCCTGCTCCAGCTGCCAGACATCTTTCCTGCCCTGGGCAACCCAAACCAGGCCCCAGTGCCCTGGATAATCCACGTCCTTGATGTCCTGGTCCCACAGCCCTGGGTGCTCCTGCCCTGCCTCGCTGCCAGGGCACACGGCTGCCTCCTGCCCAGCTCCTGCCCACCAGGAGTTTTCTGACAGGGCCTGGTGGATACAGGGAGGGCTCTGGATGTTGTCTACTGGAACTTTAGCCTTTGACACCCCATCCCACAGCATTCCCTGGAAAAGCTGAAGCCTGTGGCTTGGAGCGGTTCACCCCTCCCTGGGCTAAGAACTGGATGGACATCGGGGCCCAGAGAGTGGTGGGGAATGGTGCCACATGCAGCGTGTGTGCAGTGGTGTCCTGCAGGGATCAGTGTGGGCCCAGTCCTGTTTAACATCTTTATTGATGATGTGGAGAAGGGAGCACAGTGCACCATCAGCAAATGTGCAGATGGCACCAAGCTGGGTGTGAGTGTGGATGTGCTGGAGGGTAGGAGAGCTCTGCAGAGGGACCTGGACAGGCTGGATCCAGGGCACAAATCCAACAGGGTGAGGTTTAACAAGACCAAGAGCTGGGTCCTGCACTTTGGCCACAACAACCCCTGCAGTGCTCCAGGCTGGGGACAGAGTGGCTGGAGAGGGGCCAGGCAGAAAGGGACCTGGGGGCAGTGATGGACAGCTGGGTGGGCATGAGCCAGCAGTGTGCCCAGGTGGGCTCCTGGCACCTGGCCTGGATCAGGAATGGTGTGGCCAGCTGTGCCATCACTGATCTGTCCCCAGCTCTGCACACAGACATTGCTGCTGCAGCTCCAGGGAAGGGAACAAAAGGAGCATCTGTAATGAAAAGGCTTTTGGGGTATCCTTTATTTCATGTCACACCACCAAGAACAGAGCTCTGCATTGATACAATCTGTGGGTCACACTAAAGGAGGAGAGCAAACAAAAGGAGAGATGGCACAAAAAATGGGCTTGGTTTATGGACAATATTAAAAACTGAAAATGGGGAAAAAAAATAAAAAACAACAGGACTTTCAAAGATTACTTTTATTACAAGAGATTCACAGAAATTGGCACTTCACTTTCAGAAACCATTTAAACGTTTCAGAAATTTTCCCGTCATCAGTGTCCACACTGCAGCCTTGAGCTCCTGGTTCCTCAGGCTGTAGATGAGGGGGTTCAGGGCTGGAGGCACCACTGAGTACAGAACTGACAGGGACAGATCCAGGGATGGGGAGGAGATGGAGGGGGGCTTCAGGTAGCTAAATGTGGCAGTGGTGATAAACAGAGACACCACAGCCAGGTGAGGGAGACAGGTGGAAAAGGCTTTGTGCCTTCCCTGTTCAGAGGGGATCCTTAGCACAGCCCTGAAGATCTGCACATAGGAGAAAACAATGAACACAAAACAGCCAAATACCAAACAGACACTAACTGCAAGAAGCGCAAGTTCCCTGAGGTAGGAGTGTGAGCAGGAGAGTTTGAGGATCTGTGGGATTTCACAGAAGAACTGGCCCAGGGCATTGCCCTGGCACAGGGGCAGGGAAAATGTATTGGCTGTGTGCAGCAGGGAATAGAGAAAGGCACTGGCCCAGGCAGCTGCTGCCATGTGGGCACAAGCTCTGCTGCCCAGGAGGGTCCCGTAGTGCAGGGGTTTGCAGATGGACACGTAGCGGTCGTAGCACATGATGGTCAGGAGGGACAACTCTGCTGACATGAAGAACATGAAGAAAAAGAGCTGAGCTGCACATGCAGAGTAGGAGATGTTGTTGGTGTGCCAGAGGGAATTGTGCATGGCTTTGGGGACAGTGGTGCAGATGGAGCCCAGGTCAGTGAGGGCCAGGTTGAGCAGGAAGAAGAACAGGGGGGTGTGCAGGTGGTGGCCGCAGGCTACGGCGCTGATGATGAGGCCGTTGGCCAGGAGGGCAGCCAGGGAGATGCCCAGGAAGAGGCAGAAGTGCAGGAGCTGCAGCTGCCGCGTGTCTGCCAATGCCAGCAGGAGGAAGTGCCTGCTGGAGCTGCTGTTGGACATTTGCTGTGTCTTGGCTTGGTGATCTGTAAGAACAGTAATCATGGAATAGTTTGGTTTGGAGATGACTTGAAATATCCCAGCCCAGCTTGGTGTCACTTTCCCCCCACTGCCTGCCCAGGGCTCTGCTGCCTGGAGCTCTCCCTGCCAGCTGCTGCTTCCCTGTGCCCAGGGCTGGGCCCTGCCAGTGCTGCCAGAGCCCAGCCCAGCCCTGGGGGCTCAGCTCTGCCCTGCAGACCCCTCCCAGCACAGGGCACTGCCAGGGCCAGCTCTGCCTCTGCAGGCTCTGATGGCAAAGTCAGAGCAACCCTGAGGAGGCTGGAAAAGCAACAGTGATGGTGCCTGTAAGGGGCCCTGTGCTGATTTCTTTCTTTGCCTGGTTTATTCAGACCTGAGAGAAATTGTTTTTATTGTTCTCAACCTGAATAGAGATATGAATATCAAGGTTCAATTTTCCATCTAGGTGACCCTGAGCAGTAGATTATAAAATCAGGATTTTCCCTTTTATGCAGCCCCTGACTTGCTGTGCTCCCTGTATAATCTATTTGGAAATGTTCTGTAGATAAATGTCATGCTGGGATCAGTCCTGATCAATGCACCATCCTCACCACTCAAGGAGAACACTTCCAAGTCTCACCAGCTGTCTCCCTCCACCCAGACCTTGTCCCCCAGTGCTGTCAGCAGCTCCCAGGGCTGGCTGAGAGCTGTCCCTGGCAGGCAGCAGAGTCCCTGCCCAGCACAGCACCCTGGGCTGCAGGACCCTGCTCTGCAGGACAGCCCTGGGCACCCCTGGCTGCTCTACAGGAGAGAGAATCAGAGAATGTACTCACAGAGTCTGTGGGCATTGGGATGTTCCAGCTTTAGGAGATCACTGCAGGAGCTGCAGCTGCATTGTCCTGCAGCCAGAGGCTTCCTGTGTCCAGGGCTGGGAGTGATTCTGCCCCAGGCACTTGTGAGCATCTTCCCAGCCCTGATTGATTGAAGCTCTCTGTGCCTCTGTGCTGTGCCTGGGGTGTGTGCAGGCAGTGCCCTCAGACCTTCTGGGCTGGGAGAAGAGCTCCTCCTCAGCAGAATTGTCTTTTTGAAAGTCTTCTTGGTTGCCAGGAGCTGCCTCTGTGCCTGGAGACACAGCACAGTGACTTTAATTACCCTATTAGTCGTTTGTTCTTCTTTAAATAAGACACAGTCCCTGAGAAATTGTTTTACAAAAAATACTTCTCAAAACTTAAAGTGAGATTTAAAGTTGGAAGATTTTTTGACTTTTAATGGATTCCAATGAGGGATATGACTGTGAAATTGTCCCCATGTTCCAGTTAGAGCAGAACACTGGTAGCTGTGATGACAGGAGGGGACAAAGACAAGGGAAAGGTGTCTGTGATGCTGAGCAAACCTGGATGTGTCTCAGCAATGCCAAGGTCCGAGCCCCAGCCCCTGGCAAGGCAGATCCTGTCCCTCCCTCCTTGCTCAGGGCTCTTCCCGGGGCACTGGGCTCTGGGGATGTGCAATGCCAAGGGCAGCACCATGGGGCGGCCCCTGCCAGGCTGCTGAGCAGGGACAAGGAGGCAATGAGGCCCCAGCACAGCAAGGCTCACTTGTCCCCTGCTGGCCAAGGGCCCAGGGCCAGCAGCCATGGCCAAAGTGCTGCAGCACTTGGCTCTGGCAGGGCCTTTCAGCTGCTGCCCATCCCTGTGCCCTCTGCAGCCCAGGCTGTCCTACGGTGTCCATGCCCTGCCCCTCTGTCCCTGCAGGCTGTCCTCATCCCCCGGCTGCCCCACCTGGCTGGCCCCTTCCTTTGCTGACAGCTCTGCGTCCTGCCTGCCTCTGCCTGCACACACAAAGCCTTGGGCTGCTCCTGACTCCTTCTGGGGGATGTGTTGCACCAATGACCTTCACTGGGAGAGAAATTTCTTTAACCTTGGGTCCAGTCTGGACCATCCTGTCTGCTCTTGGCATTAATTCTTTCTTTCTCAGGCTGTTTTCAGCTATGTCTAAAGGATCCTCCATCTATGAAACCTCCCTTGAACCACTCTCTTCTTCTGTCCCCAGTCTCCACTCCACTAAACACAGAGCTGTTTTGTCCTGATACAGAGGTCATGTTCTTGCTGCCTCCAAACCCAAAATTTTGAGATTCACAGAATTCACTGAATTTAGAGATTTCACAAATTGAGAAAGTTGGAAGAGACCTTCAAGAACATCAAATCCAACCCATGCCCTAACGCCTCAACTTGACCATGGCCCAAATTGCCACATCCAGTCTTTGTTTTAACACATCCATGGATGGTGACTCCACCACCTCACCGGGCCGATCATTCCAGTACTTTTATCACTGTTTCCATCAAAAACGTTTTTCCTAGTATCCAGCCAAATTTTCCCTAGACACAATTTGAGGCTGTGTCCTCTTGTTCTGTTAGTTGCTGCCTGGTGATCTCTGGGCCGTCTCCAAGGTGTTGGCAAATGAAAACATTCTGCTCTAAGGAAATCACCAGAGAACAAGGCAGCCAGACCTGTCTGTCCTGGCTACTTTTGTCTGGACCCAGTTCTTGGACAGATGCAATTTTGGAGGTGGAATCCCAGATTTGGGCATTGGCAGCTTGGTAAGGAGGGCAGTTCTTTTCCACTGGAAGGAAAGCACTGAGTCCCAGTGTGTGGTGGTAGATGAGAGACACCCTCAGGAGGCCAAGGCTAGCCTGAGCTGTCTGTCCTGGCAGATTTTGGCTGGGAGCAACCCTTGTCTATGGAGAACTTTTCATGGGCAGTGCCAATTCTATCCTTGCGCACCTGGAAAGGTGGATGGTTCTTTCACATCAAAAAGAAAGCCGAGAGCCCCAGTGTTCCAGGGGCTGATGAGATGCAGCTCTCAACATGCCAGGATCAGCCAGACCGGCCAGGTGGCCCCCAGGAGGCCCAGCCAGAGCTGTTCCATGTCCCCTTGGTTCCATGGGGCCCCACAGTGTCACAATGGTCTCCATGATTCCATGGGGCCTTGCAATGCCACAGTGTTCTCCATGGATCCACGGTGCCCTGCAGGATCACAGTGCCCCTTTGGCTGCACGAGGCCCTGTAATGCAACAATGGCCTCTTGGTTCCACACAGCCCTGCTGCTTCACACCGGCCCCTTGGCACCATGCAGCCCAGCAGTGCCACAGTGATGAACTTGGTTCCAAGGGGTTTTGATGGTGTCACAAAGTGTCATTTCACAACTCCTGAAAGTGTCACATTTGTCTCCATGGTTCCATGGGACCCTCAGTATCACAATGGTCTGCACAGAAAGGAAACCACAGAGCCCCAGTGTTTCAGGGGCTGATAAACTGCAGTCAGCAGAACCCAAGACCAGACAGACCTATCTGTGCTAGCAGCATTTTGTGGGAGAAATCCTTGAGGATAGGAATCTGGGAGGAAAAGTTCCCATTTTGGCCTTGGGTGCTTGTACAGGAGGGATGGTTCTTTTCCTTAGGAAGGAAAGCACTGAGCCCCAGGGTTTGAAGGAAGGTGAGAGCTGGCTCTAAGGAAGACAAGGGCAGCCAGACTTGTTGGTAATGGCAGCTTTTGTATGGGAGCAATCCCTGCATATTGGGAATTTTGGAAGGGGAATCTCATTTTGGCCATGGATTCTTGAATGGGAAGGACAGTCCTTTTCCATTTGAAGGAAATCCCAGAGCCCCAGTGTTTCAGGGCAACATGAGAAGAGACCCTTGACATGCCAAGGGCAGTTGGACCAGTCAGGCCAATCCAACCTGACCTGTTCCCTGTTCCCTTGGATCCACAGGGCCCTGCAGTGTCACAATGGCTGTGTCATATTGGATCCTTGGTTCCATGAGGCCCAGCTGTGTCACACTGGCCTCTTGTTTCCAAGGGGTTCCACAGTGTCACAGTGGTTCTTTGCTCCCATGTGGCCTTGCAGTGTCACAGGGGTCTCCTTGGTGCCTTGTGCTACCAAAATCGACCCTTGGTTCCATGGGGACTCACAGTGTCACAAGGGTCTCCTTGGTTCCATGAATCCCTTCAGAGCCCCTCGATTCAACGAGGCCTCAAAGTGTCCTCATGGCCTCCAGGATTCCATGAGGCCCCAGTGTCACAATGGACCTTTGGTTCCATGGGGTCCCACACTGTTCCATGAATCCTTAGTTCCATGGGGCCCTGCAGTGTCACAATGGACTCCTTGGTTTCGTGGGGCTGCAAAGTGTCACAGTGGCCCCTTGGTTCAGTGACAACTGTGATGCATTAAGGTTTTAGCCTTGATATTTTTCATATCCTGTACTGCATCAGTGAATATATGTAAACTCCATATAAAGTGCTAATTTATCATTTTCACATTTTGGTCAGGAAAAACAATTCCTCCAGGCCTGAAACTCAAGGACACACTACAGCCTCTGAAAATACAAATAAAAGCAAAGCTGGGGGAGAGAACTGGGGCAATATGGTTTCATTACCAGAAATTGTAATGGGAGGATTAACCCCTGATGTTGAGACAGAACAAGTTATGTATTTTTGTAAATTAAATGGTGACAATCCTTTTTGGATGTAGGCTCTATCCAAGAATTGTACCCAGACAAAAGTATCAAGGACACAAATGCTTGGCTGCCTTGTCCTCTGGTGATTTTTTTTAGATCATGAGAAGAATGTTTTAATATGCCAACAGGGTTGAGAGGGCCCAAAAATCTCCCAAGGTAGTGTTTGGAGGCTACAAGAAAATGACCACTATATAGGGAAAAAGGAGCTTTGTGCCCAGAGGAGTGGAGACTGAAGAGAGCAGAGGAGAGCACAGACAGGACACGAGGAGAAAGGAATTTCCATCCCATGGCAGGGCTGGGGCCTCATTGCCTCCTTGTCCCTGCTCAGCAGCCTGGCAGGGGCCGCCCCATGGTGCTGCCCTTGGCATTGCACATCCCCAGAGCCCAGTGCCCCGGGAAGAGCCCTGAGCAAGGAGGGAGGGACAGGATCTGCCTTGCCAGGGGCTGGGGCTCAGCCCTTGGCCCTTGGCATTGCTGAGACACATCCAGGTTTGCTCAGCATCACAGACACCTTTCCCTTGTTTGTCCGCTCCTGTCATCACTGCCTCCAGTGTTCTGCTCTAACTGGAACCTGGGACACTTAGTGGGGTCCCTCAGTGGCATCCATTAAAACTTCAAGAAACTTTGGAGTTTGAATATTACTTTGAGCTCTTGACAAGTTTTCTTTCAGCTCCCTCTCAGGGACTGATGTCCAGGGACTCAGCACTGTTGAAATCTCCCAGCTCTACAGAGACGGGACAACTGTGTGGCATTTTTTTGCAGGATATTATTACATTACCAGTCTTGTAAAGAGTGAAACAAAAGTAATGTAGAAGTCAATGCCAGTCAATCAGAAGCCAACTTATTTCCTGGTTACAAGAACTTATAAATATTTTTCAGCCTACTGGCTATTGGCAATCTGTGGTGCTAATATTTCTAACACCAATCACCTATAATTTTACCCTACGTGGTCTTGCCACAATGCATTTTTCACAGTTCTAATTCTCCAAAATATCTGGTCTTTTTGCAAGGCCATCATTTGAGACTTGTTTCTAGTTCAATCTCTCTCTCTTCAATGTCTTTTCTATTCCATGGCCTTTCTAAGTCAGCACACCTTATCTCAGAGTTTGCATACACATGTACAAGACTGTGGGAGCTTTCAGTCAGGCTTTGAGAATCCTTTACAAATCCATTTCTCACAAATATCAATCACACAATGCTGTGATCACCTCTGCTCTAGAGAGAACTGTATTGAAATGCAGCCTTGAAAATAGTAATGGAGATTTCTAAGAAGGTCTTTGACATATTTCTCCATAACTGGAGTTGAAATCCTTCCTGATGAACTGTACCACAACAGAGGGACATCAAGGCAGAACTGTGGTTTGATAGGAAACCTCTCAAGAATTCAGTCATAATCAAAGTCCAAAGTTTATGATACTGTTCATGGGTCCCACTGAGGGACACAACTGAGAAAGTGTGCCCAGGTTCCAGTCAGAGCAGGAAATTGGAGGCAGAGATGACAGGTGGTGTGGGAAATGCAGGCATGGAGAGCTCCCAGGGCCTTGTGCATACAGGCTGAGAGATAGAGATGGATCCAAGGTTTGACCTAAGACCTTGAAGAAGAATTGGAGAGTTAGAGCATAAAAATTAAAATCAACATAAAACAAGAATATAAGTCTGTAGTTTACATAGAAATATGTTTTAAGCAAACAGAGATATCTATTATGTGAGCAAAGCAGTATGTTAGGTAAGATAGTAAAATATTTTAAAATTTAGGAATGGAATCTATTATAAATTTAGTTAGAAGTTAAAGATGTACAAGTTAAAGTTTGTGATGTGCTATATGATTGGTTGAGAAATGATGCATTGTGGCAGAGCCATGGGAAGCAAAGCAATTAATGATTGGTGTAAAAAGATGCTAGCAAACTTGTAGAGGTATTGTATTGGCTAAAAAACTGACATAAGGCATTGTAACTGAGAATTGGGCATCCTCTGATATTATGGCCTTGGATGTGTTACATTTAATATCTCAGCATTCAATGAGATGGATGCAATCAACCCATAAACCACCTTTTACGATGTCTCTCAGTTGCCCTGTCCTTTGTAATATTAATCTCCTGATTGGTATTTTCTAAACATCTGGAATACTCTTTAAAATCAATAGGGATGTAGGAACACCAGGTCTACCCCATTGAAGTCAATGAGGATTTAGGGAAACCAGGTCTACCAGTTAAAGTCAGTGATGATTTTGCAGACAATTGGAGCTCAAATGGAGAAATACGTGTAAATTACAGAGAAATCATGGGCTGAATTCTGGGAATTTCTGCTCCAGGAAAGTGGTGCTGATGATCTGGAAGTCCTGGATGAATTCCTGAAAGCTACTCCCGGATCCCTGATCCCACAGCTGCAGCCTGTGCTGGAGCTGTTCCTCCAGGTAAGCCCAAAAAAATCTCCATTTTCAGCTCAAAATCTGGAAATTCTGAGCCCAAAATTGGGATTTTTTGCACCAAAAAAATTTGGGACATAGGGTCTGTGATTTGAAGTCAATGGATATTGAGGAACACCAGGTCTTCCTCATTGAAATCATTTGGGAATTTTGGGACACCGAGTCTATCCATTAATAGAGCTTGATTGGGAAGGATTACTGGCTTAACTGGGAGTACTGGGAGTGTCTAAGGGGTCCACTGGAGTTCCTGGGCGTACTGGGGCAAAAGTAGCACCACTGGTAGGAATTGGTAGAGATAAATGGGGATAAAGAGAACCCCATTGAAATCCATCAGAATTTAGGGATATCAGATGTAGCCAATAAAGTCATAGGGATTTTAAGGGACACCAGGTCTACCCAGTCAAAGCAATGAGGATTTTTGAGACACCAGTTTTATGGGGCCCAAGAGATTTTAGGTGATCCAGGTGTCCAAGGGATACCAAGGTGTATCCAGCTGATTTTTGGGGCACCTAGGTGGGTTTTGGTGGTACTCAGGTGTAGCCAGGTGATTTCTGGGGCCTATCCAGGTGATGTTTGTGGCACCCAAGCATCCTGACTCACCCTGATGGGCCTGGAGAGGATGATGGACCTGGTTGTGTCCTCCTGGTCAACTTGGACACAGATGACCCTTGGCAGTGGGAGGGGGAGAGGGGGGGTGTCAGGGGCACCCCCAACATTCAGGGGATACCCCCAAACTCCAGGTGAGAGCCCCCGGGGTGGGAGGGAGCCCCAAGTGATCTCAGGAGAGGATGCAGTGCAGGTACACTCAGGTGCTTTGTTCTGTGGGGTTGATGAAGACGGTGTTCTGCACCAGCTCCAGTTCTGGAATGGGCAGGGAGGGCACCCCAAAATCCCAGGGGTGCAGCAGGGTCACCCAGATTGATGTGCAGAAGAGCTCTATAACCCACAAGGTAGGTTAGAGGTATGTATTTTATTTAGTACTGAGGTACATGAGGGATAGCTCTTCCAAAAACCTGCACAGCTTCAGTGACCTGCGCCTCTCTTTTCATTCTCTACAAACTGGGATTGCACAATACACCTCATACACATTCATTTCCTAACTCTGCCTGTCCCTGCTTTGTATTAATATTAGCTCTAAGCATCTTTGTGACTGCGCACTGCTCCTTGTTGGTCGCTCTGGTGGTCATCTGGGGGTCTTTGGGATGAAGTAAACAGTCTTCCTCTCAGCTGAACTTTTCACCTTCCATTCTTTGTGCAAGTGAATTAGTCTTTGTCTGTTTCCAGACTTTGACACCAGTTTGTTCTGGCTCAAGGGTCGAAGGAATCCCCTTAATCTTGAAGAGTCCTCACTCTTCCATCCTGTTTGCACATTCTTGCCCCTCTACCTTAACTTGTAGCCTTGCTCTGTTCTCCTGTTCCTGCAAAGACAGAGAATGTGAAGCATTCATAGCATCTTGTCCTCCCCCTTCTAGTTAAAGCATCCTCCTGTATTTTTACCCTGAAATCTTTAATTTAAATTTTAATTCCCCCTGTTTCAGTGTCACAACGGCTCCTTGGTTCTATGGCCCTACAGCTTCATCTTTAATTCTTGGTTCCATAGGAGTCCTGTGTATCACAAGCATCCCCCTGATTCCATGAGGCACCAGAGTGTCACAATGGTCTCTTTGGTTCCATGAGGATCCATAGTGTCTCCATGGTGACCTTGGATCTGCTGCTGTCCTTGTCACAACTGACCCATGGTTCCAAGAGGTTCTGCAGTGTCACCATGGTTGCTGTCAGAGGCTGGATGAGATCCATGTCCCGAGACACCTCGGGATGAGCTGTCAATCAAATGGAGCAAATGCATACATGCAACACGCTTTTAGAATCACATGTCCACAGAAGGTTGTGTGCCATCCCCTGACATCCCCAGCCCTCTCTAAACCCAAATTAGTGTTAAGGAGTCTTTTCCTGATATTTTGGATGAGAGGCACTGAGAGAAGGTTGAAGAAGCTGCTGCAGGAGTCAGCAGCAAAACTGCAAGTGCCTTGGAGCATCAGTGGCCGCCATGAGTGAGGGCAGGGAGTGCCCAAGGCTCCCCAGGGCCTGGGGAGAGCAGATCCTTGAGGGCAGGATTGCAGGAGCCAAAGGCTGTGAGCAGGGAACTGCAATGCTGAGCAAGGCCTGGGCTGGCTGGAGGAAGCAGAAAGGCCAAGGCTGAGCCCAGGCCTGGGACAGCAGGGCCTGTCCCTCACGGGTGGCTCGGGGCTGTTGCTGGGGCAGTGGGATGGCAGGGGCAGCAAGGACAAATGGCATCAGCCTGTGGGACACTCCACATGCTCATGGAACCAAGGCACAGGGTGACACTGTGGGGCCTCATGGGAACAAGAGGCCATGGTGAGCCTGCAGGGCTGTAACACCCCAGAGCAATGAAATGCTGGGGGTAACCAAAGGTTCCTTTACTCAAGCTTGGTGCACAAGAGCAACCCCAGCCTGATATTTTCAAGAGCTCAAAATGACACAAAATTTTACTTACAAAATATAGAGTATCAAGGAACTTTGGAAAAAGGGTTTAATATAGCATCCAAGCCAAAATAAAGGTCTTATCATAACAGTAACTTCATTAACTTTGCCTTTTTAATCTAGAAACCTCTAAATATTTAATTTGAATAGGTAGCCAAACTGTTCCATATAAAGAACATTAGAATTAGAGGAAAGAGAGAGAGACCGAAGGACAGAAGCTCTCTAGAAAGACACACACACATGGCTACCAACTCCTAGGGTTCCAGTGTGGGTGAGACACAGACCCCAGGAGAAGGCAGGGTACGCACCATGGGCTGAGCTCCTGCTCTGTGTTCTCAGCCCCTGACCCTTCGTGGGCCTCCCCCCATGTGGGACTTGGGATGGCTCGGGCAATGAGAGCCTGGGTCAGCACCAGCCCACTGTGGGACTGACTGACAGCTCATCCCGAGGTGTCTGGGGACATGGATCTCATCCAGCCTCTGACAGCGACCATGGTGACACTGCGGAACCTCATGGAACCATGGGTCAGTTGTGACAAGGACAGCAGCAGATCCAAGGACACCATGGAGACACTATGGATCCCCATGGAACCAAGGGGCCATTGTGACAGTGTGGGAACGTGTCTCCTCACAGAACTCAGGAGTCCATGGTGACTGATAAGGAAGAAGCCTTTACAGACAATTCAGTCACTGAACACATGGCTTCACAAGGCTGCAGGTGTGGTCAGTGGGGTGTGGTCAGTGGGTGTGGTCATTGGGATGTGGTCAGTGAGGGGTGGTCTCTTGGTGCGGTCTGTGTGGGCAGTGGATGTGGTCATTGGGGGAGGTCAGTGGGTGCAGCCAGTTGTGCTGGTCATTAGGATATGGGCACTGTTTTTTTGGTATGGATGGAGTCAGTGAGTGTGGTCAGTGTGGGTGTCAGTGATTCTGGTCAGTGCAGGTGGTCAGTGGGGGTATGGTCAGTTTGGGGGTCATTGGGGTGTGGTCAGTTTCTGTGGTCAGTAGGTGTGGACTGTGGTTGTGGTCAGTAGGTGTGGTCAGTTGGATGTGGTCAGTAGATGTGGGTAGTGGGGGTGGTCCATGGCAGAATTTGGTGGGCTGTGGTCAGTGAGTGTGGTCAGTGGGGTGGGGGCATTGGTGTCTTGGCAATAGGTGTGTTCACTGGGTGTGGTCAGTGGTTATGGTCAGTGGGTGTGGTCATTGTACATGGTCAGTGTGGTGTGGTCAGAGGGGGTGGTCATTGGGTTGGTCATTGGGGTTTGGTCAGTGGGTGTGGGGAGTGGATGTGGGTTGTGGGTGTGGTCCCTGAGTGTATCATCAGTTGGGAGGTCTTTTGGGTGTGGTCAAGGGGTGTGGCCAGTGGGGTTTGGTCAAGGGGGAGTGGTCAGTGGATGTGGTTATTGGGGTGTGGTCAGTGAGTGTGGACATTGGTTTCTTGATATGGGTGTGGTCAGTGGCTGTGGTCACTGGTTAAGGACAATGGAGCTGTTCAGTAGGGGTATGGTCAGTTTAGGGGTCATTGGGGTGTGGTCAGTGGGTGTGGTCAGTGGGGTGTGGGCATTGTTTTTTTGGATATGGGTGTGGTCAGTGGGTGTGATCAGTGGTTATGGTTGGGGGTTGTTAGCTGGGGTATGGTCAGCTGGGAGTTCTTTGGGCTGTGGTCAGTGGGTGTGATCACTGTGTGTGGGCAGTGGGTGTGGGCAGTTGGAAGGTCTCTGGGGGTGGTCAGTGGTGTGGGCTGTGGTCACTGGTGTGGTCATTTGGGTGTGGTCATTTGGGTGTGATCATTTGGGTAGTCATTGGGTGTGGTCAGTTGGTTGCTGGGGGGTCGTGAGTGGCTTTGGGCAGTGAGAGGGTGGTCAGTGGGTGTGGTAAATGGGGTGGCCAGTGCAGTGTGGTCAGTTGTTGGTGTGGTCAGTGGAGGTGGTCTGTGAGCTGTGAGGAGTGGTGATTGGGGCTGGTCAGTGGCTTTGCTCAGTGGCTGTGTGTAGTGGCTAACAGCTGGCCTTGAGGCCTTACAGATATAATTAATCCTGACTGTAATTTCATAACTGAAATGTTAGTAATTACTGTCACATGAACATGAAGTTTTGTGTCATCCCTTCTGTCTCCACTGCCATGAGTGATCAGCAATAACCTGACCATGGGGACAGTGGTGGAGATGGAACCCCAGCAGGGGAAGGTGACCAGGAAGAGCTGCCAGCAGCTGAGAGCTGTGGAGGTCTGGACCTTGTGAATGGAAAAACCTGCTGGGGACCCTTGTAAACAGAGGACTCTTATAAAAAGAAGAAGCGGCTGGAGATATGGGAACGTGATTTTCCCCAGCAGAAAAAGAAGGGGCTCAGAGCCATGCACTGGACACAGCCATGAGAGCCCAGCAGAGATGCCATGGGCACCACCCACCAGGGAAGCAGCAAGGAGAGTGAGTGCACCCTCGGGAACGCAGCATGGGAGGAGAGGCAGGAAGTGCAGGAAGCCGAGGGAGGGATGGTTGATATCCAGGACCCCCATCCTTTCCTTGCCACCCTGCTGCATTGACAGCGGAGCTCCCACAGCACTGCTATTGGCATCCCCTGTATCGTGTGTGGGTTTGACCACACTGCGAGTGCCCGAGCTGCTGCCATCACCATTGGGTGAGCAAGTGCAGCCCAGAGAGGACTGAGCCCCGGCCATGGGGGAAGGTGCTTGGCCAAGGCCAAAGGAGGCTCCCTGTGTGCCCTGCTGCCCTCTCCCTGAGCTCCTGAGAGCTCTGCGGCCCCTCCTGCCATCCCATCTGCCCAGGCCAGCACAACAGCCCCGGCCTTGGGGCCCTCCAGAGCTGCTCCTGCTCCAGGCCCAGGGCCCATCCCAAAGCTGGGGCAGCCACAAAGCTGGGCTCATTTCTGCTCATTCCTGCTCTGATGAGGATGGATCCTCAATGATTTCGAGGTTGCTGAAGAATTTTACTCCTCCAGAAGCCTCTTCTTTATGGAGTTCAGAACTTCAGACACAAAAGTTCATAAACATTTGTTCAAAACAGATAAAGAAAAAAAGTATAAGTGAATAAGTGGGAATAAGTGAAGTTATCAAATCCTCTGTTATTAATTAGATGCGTTTCAGAAATGTATTCCAAGAGAATATACTATATTGACAACAATGCAGAGAGAAGTATTTTGTCCTGTTAGGTTTTCTTTTCCTGTTTCTAAGTTGACATCAGCAATGTCCAATTAATATTGACCCCCAGAACCGTCTAGTGCAATCTGAAGAGATATGAAAATCAAGACCCTTCATGGCTGACAATCAGTCACACTTTGTCCCCACACCCTTCCTACCATTTCCCTCATCCAGCTCCAGTGATTCCTATGGATCAGGAATGGTGTGGCCAGCAGGAGCAGGGCAGTAATCCTTCCCCTTTGTTTGGCATTGCTTAGGCAGCACCCTGAGTGCTGTGTCCAGTTCTGGGCCCCCCAATTTAGGGAGGACATGGAGGAGCTGGAGTGTGTCCAGAGAAGGCGACAAGGCTGGCGAGGGGTCTTGAACACAGCTCCTCTTAGGAGTGGCTGATGGAGATGAGGATGTTTATCCTGGAGAAGAAGAGGCTCAAGGGAGACCTCATCACTCTCTACAAATCCCTGACAGAAGGGAGCAGCCAGGTGGGGGTCAGGCTCTTCTCCCAGGGAGCAAAGACATGAGAAGAGGATGCAGCCTTAAAGCTGCACTAAGGGAGATTTAGGCTGGACATTAGGAAATATTCTTCACAACATTGGTGATTGGAAGGTCATTGGAATGGGCTGTCCAGAGAGGTAGGTGCGTCACCATTCCTAGAAGAGTTTCAGGAAAGACTGGATGTGGCACTGAGTGCCATGGTCTGGGTGACAAGGTGGTGTAGGGTCACAGGTTGGACTTGATGCTCTCTAAGGTCTTTTCCAGCCCTGGTGATTCTGGGATGATTGTGACACTGCAGGGCCCTGGGGAAGCAAGGGGCCACTGTGACACTGCGGGGCCTGGTGGAACTGAGAGGACCAGAGTGACACTGTGTATGACATGGCACCATAGAGCCAAGGGGCCATTGTGACACTGTGGGGGTAAATGGAATCAAGGAGTCCATGGTGACAGTCTGGGTCCTCGTGGAACCACAGAGGTCACTGTGACACTGCAGGGCCTTGTGGAACCATGCAGAGCATTGTGACAGAGCAGGGCCTCGTGTAATGATGGGGCCATTGTGACACTGTAGTGCCCCATGGAACCAAGGGGCCAGGTCTGCTCGACAGGGACTCTTAGAATGAAGGAAACATGTATGACATTGGTGCCTCTTGAGACCAAGAGGCCATTGTGACACTGGGAGGCCTCATGGAATCATGGAGACAATTGTGAGACTTCAGGGACTCATAGAACTGTGGTGGTACCAAGTTTTCTGGCAGTGTTCATGTGCAAGAGAGTAGGAGGGCTCTGCAGAGGGACCTGGACAGGCTGGATCCAGGACTCAAATCCAACAAGGTGACATTTAACGAGACCAAGAATGGGGACCTGCGCTTTGACCACAACAACCTCTGCAGTGCTACAAGCTGGGGACAGAGTGGTTGGAAATGGTCCAGGCAGAAAGGGACCTGGGGGCAGTGATGGACAGCAGGCTGGGCATGAGCCAGCAGTATGTCCAGGTGGCCAAGAAGGCCATTGGCACCTGGGCCTGGATCAGGAATGGTGTGGCCAGCAGGAGCAGGGCAGTGATTCTTCCCCTGTGCTCTGCACAGCACCTTGAGTGCTGTGTCCAGTTCTGGGCCCCCCAATTTAAGAAGGACATGGAGGGGCTGGAGTGTGTCCAGAGAAGAGCAACAAGGCTGGTGAGGGGTCTAGAATACAAGTCCTGTGAGGAGGGGCTGGGAGAACTGGGATTGTTTATCCTGGAGAAAAGGAAGCTCTGGGAGACAAGGCAGTGTCAGGGCACAGGTTGGACTTGATGATCTCCAAGGCCTTTTCCAGCCTTCCTCGTTCTGTGATTCTCTGAAACCACCCCTTGAGCAGTTCAGGATGAGCCCTGGGCCTCCTCCTCAGAAGGTGCAGCAGCTCAGGTCCCTCAGCTTCTCCTCACAGCCCCCAAAGCCCATCCTGTCAGTCCTGCAGAGCCTCTCCAGCCCCTCCTCATTGCCCACAACAGGGAGCCCCACAGCCAGACACACCAGCCCAGATGTGCCCCCCTGGCCTGTGGTGCCTCTGGCAAGGGAGCGGCACCAGGCACTGCAGGACCCTTCAGACAATTCCTGAAGCACTTGGAGGATGATCCTGCACCCCAAGGGACATAACCATGGTGCCAGCTCAGGAAGTGAAATGGGGAGTGGGGACAGAGAGGAAAGGGATGTGTGGTTTGCAGGGGAGGTTACAGGGAAGCGCAACAGGAAGAAATCTGGATCAGGAAAGAGTAAAGAAAGCAAAGATGAAGCAAAGGAAATGCTCAGAGCAGTGTGGGGGTGGCTGCCAGGCAGCCCTGGCTCTGAGCAGCAACGTCTGCAGTGGGACAGGAAAGTCACAGCTCATGGGAACAAACGTTCTGGCTGACTTCAGAGGCCACGACAAACCTGAGTGGTTTCCCTCTGGTCCCGCAGCCCTTGCTGGCCCCAGGGGCTGATGGCATTTGTGCTCCCTCAGGTCCCTCTGCCCACAGCAGCACCATGGCGGTGCTGACGCCTGCTCTGTGCAATGCAAACAGGGGCTCCTGAGGCAGTGCTGCCGTGTGTGTGCCTGCAAGGATGGGGCACCTGTGTGAGCTGGGGGAGAGGCCAGGGCTGCAGAGGGGGGATGTTGTTGGCAGGTGCACGAGGACGCTCTGGGACGCTGCCCTGGGGTGTCCAGCGCACTGGGGATGGATCAGCCCCTGCTCTGCTGCTCCTTGCCAGGCTCTCCCCTTGCAGGGACCTTGCAGAGCACCAGCCATGCTGTTTGGGCCCAGCCTGCCCACGGCCAGCCTGGGGCTGCTCCCGGGGCTTTTCTGTGCTCAGCGTTGGCCTGGCCAGGTGTTCTGGAGAGAGCCTGGGCAAGGAGCCTCCAGCCCCCAGGCCCTGCCCTGAGGTGTCAGCGCTGCCCCAGCAGTGCCCATGGCCTGTCCCTGCTGCAGCCCTGGCACTGCCACCCCCAGGGCTGTGCCCGGCCCCGAGAGCACTCAGGCCCTGCAGCAACACCAGGGGCAGGAGGGCAGCGGGGCAGTGGCACGGGAGCAGCACTGGCAACACCAAGTGCTGCTGCTGCTGCTGCTGCTGGGCACAGCTGCTGTGCCAGCACTGATCTGCCCCAGCTCTGCACACAGACCTTGCTGCTGCAGCTCCAGAGAAGGGAACAAAAGGGGGATCTCTGTTGAAAACTCTGCTGGGAGAGAGATCCATTAGTTCGTTTAAAACCACCAAAAGTGCATGCCCTCATTGATGTGGTCTGTGGGCCATAATGAAGGTGGAGAGAATCAAAATGAGAAATTGCAGAGAGAATGGCTTTTCTTTGTGGACTATATTGCAACTATAAAATAAACACAAAGATTGCCCAATATGAAACCCGCAAGAAGTATGAAATATGATTTTTATTGCAAGTGATTAGCAGAAAGTGCCAAGAAGCTTACTGTTTCATACGCCATCTAGTCATCAGTGTCCACACTGCAGCCTTGAGCTCCTGGTTCCTCAGGCTGTAGATGAGGGGGTTCGTGGCTGGAGGCACCACTGAGTACAGAACAGAAACCACCATGTCTAGGGTTGGGGAGGAGATGGAGGGGGGCTTCATGTGGGTAAATGTGGCAGTAATAACAAAAAGGGAGATCACAGCCAGGTGGGGGAGGCAGGTGGAAAAGGCCTTGTGCCTTCCCTGCTCAGAGGGGATCCTCAGCACAACCCTGAAGATCTGCACATAGGAGAAAACAATGAACACAAAACAGCAAAACACCAAATATAGACTAACAGCAATGAGCCCAAGTTCCCTGAGGTAGGAGTGTGAGCAGGAGAGTTTGAGGATCTGTGGGATTTCACAGAAGAACTGGCCCAGGGCATTGCCCTGGCACAGGGGCAGGGAAAATGTATTGGCTGTGTGCAGCAGAGCATTGAGAAAGGCACTGGCCCAGGCAGCTGCTGCCATGTGGGCACAAGCTCTGCTGCCCAGGAGGGTCCCGTAGTGCAGGGGTTTGCAGATGGACACGTAGCGGTCGTAGCTCATGATGGTCAGGAGGGAAAACTCTGCTGAGATGAAGAACATAAAGAAAAACAGCTGAGCAGCACATGCAGAGTAGGAGATGTTGTTGGTGTGCCAGAGGGAATTGTGCATGGCTTTGGGGACAGTGGTGCAGATGGAGCCCAGGTCAGTGAGGGCCAGGTTGAGCAGGAAGAAGAACATGGGGGTGTGCAGGTGGTGGCCGCAGGCTACGGCGCTGATGATGAGGCCGTTGGCCAGGAGGGCAGCCAGGGAGATGCCCAGGAAGAGGCAGAAGTGCAGGAGCTGCAGCTGCCGCGTGTCTGCCAATGCCAGCAGGAGGAAGTGCCTGATGGAGCTGCTGTTGGACATTTCTGCACTCTGGGCATTGGGTTCTGTCATGGAGAAAGGGACAGTGAAGAGATAGAGGACACACCTGTAACTGAAATCGAAACCATTTCCCTGACATCCTCTCCTCTAACACACACATAGACACAATTTACATTTTAAGAGTTTAAGAGTAGATTTGTAAACTTCCCCCATATCTCTCCTGGTATTTCTGGATATCTGAAATCTCACCAGTTCTGCTCCCCTCAGGGAGACCAGAGCATGTTCTGTGAGGCAGAGTGATGAGTGGAGGGAGCAGGAAGATGGTCCAGCATTCTGACCAGTTCAGAGTTTCTCTAGGCTTTAAACTTGTTCAGGTGGAGTGTGATTATCCTCCCATGTTTCCCTTAAAAACCACCAGGTACTGCTGAGAGGAGATGGATCCACCAGAGTCCAGCACCACAATTGTAACCAAGGACTGCTGTTGATCATTTGACCAACCCAACAGCATGTCAGCCCTTGTCCTGCCCTCATCATCCCCCCATATGCCAGTGTCCTCAGGGATCTGCTGGGACCAGTCCCTGGGGAGCCTTGGTCAGGAATGGCCCTGGGGGCTCCTTCATGCTCCCAGGGACTGCAGGTTTTTCCATGAACTTGGGGTTTTGTTCTTGCCTTGGAGTCTCTGAGAGCTTTGTGCAATCATGGCCTCCAATTCTCTGCTGTAATTAGTCTCTTGAGAGCCTTTCTCAGTAACAACACTCGGTGGCGCTCATTAATGCTTGAAGGTACTTCATTTTTTTGAGGTAATTTCCTTTGTCCTTTCTTCTCTGAGTCTGGGAGGTTTTTGGAGAATCATGGCCTCCAGTTCTCCCTTCCAAGGTGTCCATGAGGATCCTGTTTTAGAGATAGACCTTTGTGGGACCCATTAATGCTTTGAGACACTTTGGGGTTTTTTTTCTGGCATTATTTTTTTTTTAGCATTATTTTCTTGGCATTTATTCTGACTTGGACTCCTAGAAAGGTTTGTGCAATGTCCTGTCAGGCTCTGAGGTTCAAGGGCGCAGCACCAAATGCACCACGGAGCTCATTGTGATCAAGGAACTCCTGACAAACCATGGCTCTGCCTTGATTTCCCTCTGGCCTGGTGCAGTTCATCAGGAAGGTTTTCAAATCCACTTAGGGAGAAATATTTCAAAGAGCTTCTAAGAAATATCCATTCCTATTTTGAATGAATGGTTTTTAATACTGCTCTGTTTAGAGCAGAGTTGACTGCAGCACTCTGTGACTGATACTGATCCAGGGTCTCTCCTCAGGAGCTCTGGCCTGCTCAGAGGAGCTGTGACTTGAGGTCTGACCCAGTGTGGATAACCTTGCTCCATATTCCCCAACTCCATCCTGTCTGTCCTCCCTCATTTGGGACCTGCTTTGCTTGGAGAACTGGCTGCACTCAGACAGAGACAGGATTTTCCTTTACTTTTTTTAGAAGAACGTAGAATTCCTAACTTTCTCCATTAAAAACAGGGTCACTCCTCAGGTGTGTGCCAGCCCAAGGTGCCACCAAGGAGGTTCCCCTTCCCCAAGGCAGAACCCTGGAAAGAATGTTTGAGACCTTTGAACTCCTTGGTTCCAGGAGGTTCATTGGTGTCACCATGGTCTCTCTCCCTGGTTCCATGTTGTTCATTGGTGTCACCATGGTCTCTCTCCTTGGTTCCAGGAGCCATCACAATGTCACAACGGCCCCCTGGTTCCATGAGGTTCCTGCAGCAGGACTTCCCCTGTGGCACAGCACAGCTCATCTGTTCTGTCCATCAGCTGGGCCATCACTCAGGGCATCTTCCCCCTCTCAGCAATTGCTGAGATAACCCAGGCTGGACATCTGTCCTGTGCTGAGTTATCTCTGGTGCCAGGGAGGTGGAATTCCCAGCTGACCATGAACATCCTGCCTTGAGAGCAGAATGAAGGGAGATAAGCCTTGAATTTCTGAGTGACACACACTTCACTTTAAAAACTATTAAATATGAACAAAATTTTCACCATACAAAACTCTTCTGCATAGTCCCTGGAAACAGGTAGGGCTTCACTCCCAAGTCTGGATGAATCTTTGTGGTTCCTTTTCTGGAAGCTGAGTGAAAGGGCTCCATGTGCACTCCCTCATCAGTTCAGTGGTAAGTTACATTGACTCCTGATCTCCGCTATTTCTTCACTAGCTGTAATATAGGTAACTTTATTGTGCACTGGGTTTGTATCTAACTGAACTTCTTTTGTTTATCCTGGGCAGTAAGTAGTCCTTTTAAAGTCTCTTGTCTGTTAATAAATTTCCATTCTCCAGAACTTGTGAGCAAGAGGAATTTGGGGATCAGGTATCCTGAAACAGAGCTACTGCCAAAAATGGGAGCATGAGCCAGGACTTGTCTAAGCTTTCACTCAAATCAAAATAGATTTCATTTCAAAATAAAAAGAGAGAAGATAATTTTTCATATTTTCTATTTTCATATTTATAAACTGATATCAGCAATCTCCAGTTGATATTGATCTCCAGCACCTCCTCATGCACTCTGAACAGATATGAACATCCAGACCCTTTATGGCTGACAATCAGTCACACTCTGTCCCTACACCCACCCCACCATCTCCCTCATCCAAGCCCTGGCACTCAGAGCAGCCCAGTGCAAATCTGAGCTTCCTCCAGTCCAGGCTGTGCCTGCAGCTTTCAGCTCCTTGGCACCAAGTCCCAGCTGCTTTCCTTGGAGAAGGAGCTGCCCCAGACACAGAGGGATGTTCATTTGGGGTCAGCAAACAGAAGCCAAGGCAGGCCCAGCTCCATGGCAAACACAAGTGCAGCCCAAGGAGTGCTGGGCAATGGAGCCACATGCAGGGGTGTCCCCAGGGCTCAGGACTGGGGCCAGGGCAGTTCAAGGTGTTCCTTGCTGATCTGCACCAGGCCATGGAGGGCACCCTGAGTCAGTGTCCAGGGGAGCCCAAGCTGGCTGGGAGTGTGGCTGTGCTGCAGGGCAGCAAGCTCTGCACAGGGATCTGGCCAGGCTGGAGCCATGGGCCCAGGACAATTGGATGAGCTTCAGCAAGGCCAAGGGCCGGCTCCTGCCCTGGGCTCACAACCACCCCAAATCCCTGGCCGTGCCCTGCCCCTGATCCCCACAGCCTGTCCTGTTTCCTTCATCCCTGCATTGCCAGGGACTTTGTGGGACAAGGGAGCTCTGCTGTGGCTGTGGAGGGAGGTGCAAGAGCCACCAGTGCAGTGGGCACCACAGCTCATCAGGTTTGTGTCCTTTGGGGGTCAGGAACTGCTGAGACTCAGAGGCACAGAGGCAATGGGAAGGCCACAGAACCATGTGGTCTAGTGAAGAGACATCCTTAGACACGGCCATTTAAACAGGAGTGGTGGAAACATCCAAATGAAGAGGGATATGAAATAATAGACAGTACAGTGTAACACAAGTAGAGGGAAAGAACAGGATTTCTGTTCTTGCCATCAGTACACATCCAGGAAATTTCTCTTCTCTCCTGGTGGGAAAATTCTCACATTTCTTCAAGTACTCAAATACACCTCCTAATGACATGTGCTCACGCACCTCGCAAGATGCAGGTCCCCAACATCCCCAGAGGGTTCCTGTCCCATAAACATCTGCTCTGGCCCATTCCAAAATTGGGATTAGCATGGAAAATATTTTGTCGAGTCTGCAGAAACTGGGTCAGACCAAGTGGTTCAAGGCTGGATTTGGTCTGAATCTGGAAATCCCAAAAGACAGAAACAGAGCATCATTTCAGAACCTGTCTGAGCCCATGGGAACAAGAGTTTTCCACATGTCCTGTCTGATCTCCCCTCTTTCCCCCCTTTCCACCCATTGTCTTTTGTCTCCCCCCAGGCCCCCCGGTGAAGATCCTGTCTCTGTGTTCTCCATCAGCTCCTGGCTGGCACTGCCAGGCTGGGATGAGGAGCCCCTCAGCCTTCCCTGCTCCGGGCTGGACAAGCCCAGCTCCCTCAGCCTCTGCTCACAGCCAAAGGGCTCCAGCCCCACCTTGGAGGCCCTTCCCTCACCCTGCTCCAGCTGCCAGACATCTTTCCTGCCCTGGGCAACCCAAACCAGGCCCCAGTGCCCTGGATAATCCACGTCCTTGATGTCCTGGTCCCACAGCCCTGGGTGCTCCTGCCCTGCCTCGCTGCCAGGGCACACGGCTGCCTCCTGCCCAGCTCCTGCCCACCAGGAGTTTTCTGACAGGGCCTGGTGGATACAGGGAGGGCTCTGGATGTTGTCTACTTGAACTTTAGCCTTTGACACCCCATCCCACAGCATTCCCTGGAAAAGCTGAAGCCTGTGGCTTGGAGCGGTTCACCCCTCCCTGGGCTAAGAACTGGATGGACATCGGGGCCCAGAGAGTGGTGGGGAATGGTGCCACATGCAGCGTGTGTGCAGTGGTGTCCTGCAGGGATCAGTGTGGGCCCAGTCCTGTTTAACATCTTTATTGATGATGTGGAGAAGGGAGCACAGTGCACCATCAGCAAATGTGCAGATGGCACCAAGCTGGGTGTGAGTGTGGATGTGCTGGAGGGTAGGAGAGCTCTGCAGAGGGACCTGGACAGGCTGGATCCAGGGCCCAAATCCAACAGGGTGAGGTTTAACAAGACCAAGAGCTGGGTCCTGCACCTTGACCACAACAACCCCTGCAGTGCTCCAGGCTGGGGACAGAGTGGCTGGAGAGGGGCCAGGCAGAAAGGGACCTGGGGGCAGTGATGGACAGCAGGGTGGACATGAGCCAGCAGTGTGCCCAGGTGGGCAATGGCACCTGGCCTGTGTTATAAGTGAGTTACAGGAATTGATAGAAATAAATTTGATTAGATTTAGTATAATTTATTTAATAAGTGATAATAAGTAAAATAGTGTTGGGTGGTTGGGGACTTTTGTTTTATTAATGGTTCATGATTTTTTATTTGATAGTTTTGATTTATATATTTTTAATTTTTTGTGTTTTGTATCTTTTTTGTTGTGTTTTGTGAATGTGTGGTGTGTTGTTATGGTTTTTTTTGTTTTCTAGTCGTTGTGTGGATGAAGGTTTTTTATTTTTTTGGAGTTTTGAAGTATATTTATATATTTGTTATATAATATTTAGGATTTTTTATTTTTTGTTTATTTTATTGGATGGTTGTAGTTAGATTTCATGTTTGTAGTTAGGTTTTATATTTGTATTTAAATTTTGGGAAATATACATTTTGGGTTTTTTTGTTGTTGTGAATTAGGTTTGGTGAATAAATATTGATTGCATTTTGTTTTATTATTTTTTATTTTGTTTATTGATCTGTTGTAATTTTTGATGCTTTAGAATTCGACTTTTAGTTAAGATTGGGGTTTTTTTTTTGGTTTATATCTAGTTTGGATGAGTATTAAATGGGTAGTTTTTAGGTGGATTTTTATAATAGTAATTATTTTGTTAAGAATATAAGGTTTAATTGATAATTTAAAATTAGTAATATTATTAGTTTGGTAAGAGATGATAAGAGGGTGGGGTATGGTTATGGGGAATGGTTAAACTATGATTTATATTAATTTTGTTGGGGGGTTTTTTGTGCTTTTTTTAAAAAATTTTTCGTAGATTTGTTATGGTATTTTGTGTAATTTTAGTATGACTTGTATATATATAGTATTTTTTTTAAGAGTAGTGTAAAGTTTTTTTTTTGTTGTAAAAATATTAATGGATGAGGAATGGTGTGGCCATCAGGAGCCGAGCTGCTGTGCCACCCCTGACCTGCCCCCACCTCTGCACACAGATATTGCTGCTGCAGCTCTAGAGAAGGGAGCAGAAGGAAGCTTCAAAGAAATGAGATCCCCAATAAAAAAAAAAAATTGGGGAGATCCTTTAGTTCATTTAAAGCTACAGAGAACAGAGCCCCTCATGGACAGAGTCCGGGGCCACAGAAAAGGTGGAGAGACAAAAAAATATCACAAATATAGACGTGATTTTGTGCACAAATTATTAGACTAAAACAAAGGTAAAAACTTTTGGCAAGAAAGAAAAAAAAAAAGAATTCTCACAAATGACTCATATTACAAGTGACTAGGAGAAAATGGCAACTCACAGAAATTGGCAAAGTTCACAGTTTCTGAAACCTTCCAGTCATCAGTGTCCACAGTGCAGCCTTGAGCTCCTGGTTCCTCAGGCTGTAGATGAGGGGGTTCAGGACTGGAGGCACCACTGAGTACAGAACTGACAGGGCCAGATCCAGGGATGGGGAGGAGATGGAGGGGGGCTTCAGGTAGGCAAAAAAGGCAGTGCTGAGGAACAGGGAGACCACGGCCAGGTGAGGGAGGCAGGTGGAAAAGGCTTTGTGCCGTCCCTGCTCAGAGGGGATCCTCAGCACAGCCCTGAAGATCTGCACATAGGAGAAAACAATGAACACAAAACAGCCAAGTGCTAAACAGACACCAACAGCAATGAGCCCAAGTTCCCTGAGGTAGGAGTGTGAGCAGGAGAGTTTGAGGATCTGGGGCACCTCACAGAAGAACTGGCCCAGGGCATTGCCATGGCACAGGGGCAGGGAAAATGTATTGGCTGTGTGCAGCAGGGAATAGAGAAAGGCACTGGCCCAGGCAGCTGCTGCCATGTGGGCACAAGTTCTGCTGCCCAGGAGGGTCCCGTAGTGCAGGGGTTTGCAGATGGACACGTAGCGGTCGTAGCTCATGATGGTCAGAAGGTAAATCTCTGCTGACATGAAGAATGAAAAGAAGAACACCTGAGCAGCACATGCAGAGTAGGAGATGTTGTTGGTGTCCCAGAGGGAATTGTGCATGGCTTTGGGGACAGTGGTGCAGATGGAGCCCAGGTCAGTGAGGGCCAGGTTGAGCAGGAAGAAGAACATGGGGGTGTGCAGGTGGTGGCCGCAGGCTACGGCGCTGATGATGAGGCCGTTGGCCAGGAGGGCAGCCAGGGAGATGCCCAGGAAGAGGCAGAAGTGCAGGAGCTGCAGCTGCCGCGTGTCTGCCAATGCCAGCAGGAGGAAGTGCCTGAGGGAGCTGCTGTTGGACATTTGCTGTGTCTTGGCATGGGGACCTGTAAAATAAAAAGAAATCATGGAATAGTTCAATTTTGGGAGGACTTGAAATATCCCAGCCCAGCTTGGTGTCACTTTCCCCCCACTGCCTGCCCAGGGCTCTGCTGCCTGGAGCTCTCCCTGCCAGCTGCTGCTTCCCTGTGCCCAGGGCTGGGCCCTGCCAGTGCTGCCAGAGCCCAGCCCAGCCCTGGGGGCTCAGCTCTGCCCTGCAGACCCCTCCCAGCACAGGGCACTGCCAGGGCCAGCTCTGCCTCTGCAGGCTCTGATGGCAAAGTCAGAGCAACCCTGAGGAGGTTGGAAAAGCAACACTGATGCTGCCTGTAAGGGACCCTGTGCTGATTTCTTTCTTTGCCTGGTTTATTCAGACCTGAGAGAAACTGTTTTTATTGTTCTCAACCTGAATAGACATATGAATATCAAGGTTCAATTTTTCCATCTAGGTGACCCTGAGCAGTAGATTATAAAATCAGGATTTTCCCTTTTATGCAGCCCCTGACTTGCTGTGCTCCCTTTATAATCTATTTGGAAATGTTCTGTAGTTAAATGTTGTGCTGGGAGCAGTCCTGATCAATGCACCATCCTCACCGCACAAGGAGAACACTTCCAAGTCTCACCAGCTGTCTCCCTCCACCCAGACCTTGTCCCCCAGTGCTGTCAGCAGCTCCCAGGGCTGGCTGAGAGCTGTCCCTGGCAGGCAGCAGAGTCCCTGCCCAGCACAGCACCCTGGGCTGCAGGACCCTGCTCTGCAGGACAGCCCTGGGCACCCCTGGCTGCTCTACAGGAGAGAGAATCAGAGAATGTACTCACAGAGTCTGTGGGCATTGGGATGTTCCAGCTTTTGGAGATCCCTGCAGGAGCTGCAGCTGCATTGTCCTGCAGCCAGAGGCTTCCTGTGTCCAGGGCTGGGAGTGATTCTGCCCCAGGCACTTGTGAGCATCTTCCCAGCCCTGACTGATTGAAGCTCTCTGTGCCTCTGTGCTGTGCCTGGGGTGGCTGCAGGCAGTGCCCCAGCCCTGCTGTGCTGAGAGAAGAGCTGCTCATCAAGAGAAATGGGTTTTTAAAGCTCTTCCTGGTTACCAGGATTGTCCTCTATGCCAGGATCCCAGTCCAGCTCAGCAGCACAGACACAGCACAAGGACTTTAATGACCGTCTCTGGGATTTGGTGCTGTTTACATCAGACTCAGTCCCTCAGAGAGTGTGTTCAAAAAACTTGTCAACAACTGAAAGTCAGATTGAAACTTCAAAATATCTTAAACTTTTAATAGATCCCACTGAGGGACAAGACTGAGAAAGGGTCCCCACGTTCCAGTTAGAGCAGAACACTGGAGGCAGTGATGACAGGTGGGGACAAACACGGGAAAGGTGTCCCTGATGCCGAGCAAACCTGGATGTGTCTCAGCAATGCCAAGGGCCAAGGGCTGAGCCCCAGCCCCTGGCAAGGCAGATCCTGTCCCTCCCTCCTTGCTCAGGGCTCTTCCCGGGGCACTGGGCTCTGGGGATGTGCAATGCCAAGGGCAGCACCATGGGGCGGCCCCTGCCAGGCTGCTGAGCAGGGACAAGGAGGCAATGAGGCCCCAGCACAGCAAGGCTCACTTGTCCCCTGCTGGCCAAGGGCCCAGGGCCAGCAGCCATGGCCAAAGTGCTGCAGCACTTGGCTCTGGCAGGGCCTTTCAGCTGCTGCCCATCCCTGTGCCCTCTGCAGCCCAGGCTGTCCTACGGTGTCCATGCCCTGCCCCTCTGTCCCTGCAGGCTGTCCTCATCCCCCGGCTGCCCCACCTGGCTGGCCCCTTCCTTTGCTGACAGCTCTGCGTCCTGCCTGCCTCTGCCTGCACACACAAAGCCTTGGGCTGCTCCTGACTCCTTCTGGGGGATGTGTTGCACCAATGACCTTCACTGGGAGAGAAATTTCTTTAACCTTGGGTCCATTCTGAACCATCCTATCTGCTCTTGGCATTAATTCTTTCTTTCTCAGCCTGTTTTTAGCTATGTCTAAAGGATCCTCCATCTATGAAACTTCCCTTGAATCCCTCCCTGGGCTCTCTTCTTCTGTCCCCAGTCTCCACTCCACTGAACACAGAGCTGTTTTGTCCTTATACAGAGGTCATGTTCTTGCTGCCTCCAAACCCAAAATTTGAGATTCACAGAATTCACAGAATTTAGAGATTTCACAGATTGAGTAAGTTGGAAGAGACCTTCAAGAACATCAAATCCAACCCATGACCTAACACTTCAACTTGACCCTGGCCCAAAGTGCCACATCCAGTCTTTGTTTTAGCACATCCATGGATGGTGACTCCACCACCTCACCGGGCTGATCATTCCAGTACTTTTATCACTCTTTCCGTCAAAATCTTTTTTCCTAATATCCAGCCAAATTTTCCCTCATCCCCCGGATTTCAAAAATAGTGCACCTAATCAGTCGTCACCTGGGCATAGACTGGGAGGTCCATACCCCATATGGTCCCCAGTCAAGTGGCCGAGTAGAGAAAATGAATCATTAAATTAAGCAGCAAATTGTGAGGCTAGGACAAGAAGCTAATTTAACCTGGCCTCAATCTCTCCCACTGGCATTGATGGGGATCTCAACCAAGCCAGGAGCCAAAGAAAAACTAAGTTCCTTTGAAATGCATTATGGGAGACCATATGGAGTGCAAAAGGGATTGTCCACTGAAGTGGGGGAAGAAAGGATGATTGCCTGTATGGTAGCCTTAAGTGAGAAACTCAGAGAAATTGAGAAACATGTGGCTGGAACTCAGAGCAGAGGGACAGACGGAGCAGTGCAGGACACACAGCCTGGAGATGATGTGTATGTTAATTCTCTTACAGAGAAAACTCTGGAGCCACAGTGGGAGGGTCCATTCCAGGTGCTCCTTCCTGCCTTCCCTGCAGTAAAGATCAAGGAACAGAGTGCCTGGATTCACCATTCCCTAGTGAAAAAGGCTACAGAACCCCATGGAAAGTCATAGCAGGTGACAATGAACTGAAACTTAAACTTACTCAAGCAAAATGAGTACATTGCAGTTGAGAACATTCAGTAATTTAACTTGCAGAAATCTAGTCAAAAGACTGTACTTGTATATATTGGTCAAGGCTGTGCATGTTTAAGAACCGCTTGTGCTTCTGTGGAAATAGATGATAACAATGGAATCTTACCTACTAAGAACCATTCTAATATTTATATTTGAAATTTTATCAGGAATGTCAGGTATGCCTTTTGATACTTGGCACCAGTCACATCCCACCAGCTGATGAGATCTAACTACACAATATATCATAAATTATCACCTAGACCCATTGGAATGAACATTGCATTAGGAAGGTTCATTTCATTAGTAATGAAACACCAGAACTCGACAAAAATCCCGAAAGAGATTCAGAAAATGGGCAAAGGATTCTAGTTACAGTCTAGAATGATATAAAAGAGATAAGCAAAGTGTTACAAAGAGTAAACCAGGACACAAATCATCACAGTGCAATGCACTCTTTGGATGGTCACCAACTACAGCTGGGATTTTGAACACACTTCACCACCCTCTCATTGTCATACTGACATTAGCAGATGTGAGTCTGGTGCTGTCTATTGCAATACTTGTTTGGAATTGGAGGATGTTAAAGTGGAGAGCAGCACTGACTTCCTTAGGGGCAATACATGGAGATGCAATGAGGGATACACGCTGAGAAGAGAGAACTGTGGAGGTAAATTGGAAAAAGGGAAAGGTATCGATATGATTAAGTAAAAGAATTTGCTAATTTTCTAGAAAAGAAGGGACTGAGACAGAGAAATTAAGAATTAAGAATCGAGCATCAAGAAATGCTTTGAGTAAAAGGGGGCTGACAAAAGCAAATGGAATTCCTAAACATTGACTGTACTTACAAGAACAGGAGGAGAGCAAAGTTACAAGATGAGATAAAGAGCTAGAATGCACAAACAGGATGCAAGGACCACAGGACAAAGGGGTTTTTCAGAGCCCTGAAGCAGGAAAACTGGTATCAAAGTCCAGAAGATGACCAAAGGACTAAAAAGAGCATGCACAAGCAGACAAGGTGAAAAGTTCAATGGAGAAGAAGACTGTTTACTTCATCCCAAGGACCCCCAGAAGACCACCAGAGTGACCAACAAGGAGCAGTGCTCAGTCCCACAGAGGTGTGGAGCTAATTTTAATACAGAGCTGGGACAAGCAGGGTTAGGAAATGAACATGTGTTAGGTGAATGGTGTAGTCCTGGTTTGTAGAGAATAAAAAGAGAGGCACTGTTGGATCCCAGAAACCTGGGGTTTTTGAGGTTTCTGTGCTGGCAGGCACTGACCCACTGGAGAGCACTGCTTTTGACCTGAGGCCTTCCTTGGAGACGGCTTCTAGATAGGAGTGATGAAGTTCAAATGACGAGTGTGTAGTGAAATAGAAGTGTGTGCTTTCCCATGGTGATGGGTTTGAAATTGGAGGGTTTTATAATACAGCAATAGGTATGAGACAAAATGGAGGATCTTTTGTGTTGTCTCTTTCAGTTTTTATCTTCCATCTTCCTCTTCCTTCTTCATGGGTTTCAGGTAGCAGTTTCTGGTTGATCATTCAGTGTCACCCTAAGGGACATGGGAATTTAGTTATTGGGTTGAAAGCATCAATGATACAGGTGTTAATTCTCTATTGGACTCTTTAGCTCTAAAAGACCTTGTAGCTACATGTGTCTTCCTTTCCCACAGGAAAAAAGCAACTTTCACCTCCAGGCACCCATGGCCAAAATTTGGGAATCCACCTCCAGAATTCCCTATATCCAAGAACAGCTCCCAGACAAAAGCTGCCATGACTGACAGGTCTGGCTGGCCTTGGCTTCCTGAGGGCTGGCTCTCATCTGCCTTTTGAAACACTGGGCCTCCATTTTTTCTTTCCTAAGGAAAAGAACTCTTCTTCCATTCAGGCACAACCAAAATGGAGATTCTATCTCTAAAAATCCCTGTGGCCAAGGATTTCCCCCAGATGAAAGGTGCCAGGAGAGACAGGTCTGGCTGGCTTGGCCTAAGGGTGGCCACCTCTCATCTTCTTCCAAAGCACCTGGGCTTTGCACTTTTCTTTCCTATGGAAGAAAACATCCATCTCGACCACACGCCCATGGCCACAATTGGGATTCCAGCTCCAAAACTCCATACATTCAAGGATTGCTCCCAAGTGAAAGCTGCCAGAACAGAGAGCTCTGGCTGCCCTTGGTCTCTGGTGGCCGCCTTTCATCTGCTCCTGAAACACTGGTGTTCTGTGCTTTCCTTCCTACAGAAAAGAACTGTCCTTGTCCTCCAGATTTCCATGTCTGAAATTGGTATTCCACCTCTAAAATTCCGTATATCTGGGGATTACTCCCAGACAGAATCTGCAAATAGCAACAGGTCTGGCTGTCCTTGGCCTCTGGTGACTGCCCCACATCTGCCTCTGCAACACGGGGGGTCAGCTGTTTCCTTCCTACGGAGATGGTGGTGACACCTTTGGGACCCCGTGGCACCAAGTTCATCACTGTGGCACTGCTGGGCTGCATGGTGCCAAGGGGCCGGTGTGAAGCAGCAGGGCTGTGTGGAACCAAGAGGCCATTGTTGCATTACAGGGCCTCGTGCAGCCAAAGGGGAACTGTGATCCTGCAGGGCACCGTGGATCCATGGAGAACATTGTGGCATTGCAAGGCCCCATGGAATCGTGGAGACCACTGTGACACTGTGGGGTCCCATGGAACCAAGGGGACATGGAAGTTCTCTGGCTGGCCTTGGCCTCCTGGGGGCCACCTGGCAGGTCTGGCTGATCCTGGCATGTCATGGGCTGCCTCTCATCAGTCCCTGGAGCACTGGGGCTCTGGGCTTTCCTTTCTAAGCAAAAGAGCCATCCACCTTTGCAGGTGCGCAAGGCTGGAATTGGACCTCATTGTAAAAAGTTCTCCATATACAAGGGTTGCTCCCAGCCAAAATCTGCCAGGACAGACAGCTCAGGCTGGCCTTGGCCTCCTGAGGGCTGTCTCCCATCTACCATCACACACTGGGACTCAGTGCTTTCCTTCCAGTGGGAAAGAACTGCCCTCCTTACCAAGCTGCCAATGCCCAAATCTGGGATTCCACCTCCAAAATTGCATCTGTCCAAGAACTGGGTCCAGACAAAAGTAGCCAGGACAGACAGGTCTGACTGCCTTGTTCTCTGGTGATTTCCTCAGACTTTGAGCAGAATGTTTTCATTTGCCAACACCTTGGAGATGGCCCAGAGATCAGTAGGCAGCACTAAATGGAATGAAAGGACACAGTGTCAAATTGTTTAAAGGGAACAATTGGGTTGGATATGAGGAAAAAAGTTTTTCAAGGAAAGAGTGATAAAAGTACTGGAATGACCTGCCCAGTGAGGTGGTGGAGTCACCATCCATGGATGTGTTAAAACAAAGACTGGATGTGGCAATTTGGGCCATAGTTAAGTTGAGGTGTTAGGACATGGGTTGGACTTGATGTTCTTGAAGGTCCCTTCCAAACTAGTCAATCTGTGAAATCGCTGAATTCTGTGAATTCTGTGAATCTCAGAAGTTTGGGTTTGGAGGAAGCCAATGTATAAGGACAAAGGAGCTCTGTGTTCAGTGGAGTGGAGATTGGGGACAGAAGAGAGCCCAGGGAGGGATTGAAGGGAGGTTTCATAGATAGGGGATCCTTTGGACATAGTTGAAAACAGCCTGAGAAAAAAAGAAAGAATTGATGCCAAGAGCAGATGGGATGCTCCAGACTGGACCCAAGGTTAAAGAAATTTCACTCGCAGGGCAGGGCTGTAGTGAAACCTGGCATCCAGAAGGAGTCTGGAGCAGACCAAGGCTTTGTGTGTGCAGGCAGAGGCAGGCAGGATGCAGAGCTGTCAGCAAAGGAAGGGGCCAGCCAGGTGGGGCAGCCGGGGGATGAGGACAGCCTGCAGGGACAGAGGGGCAGGGCATGGACACCGTAGGACAGCCTGGGCTGCAGAGGGCACAGGGATGGGCAGCAGCTGAAAGGCCCTGCCAGAGCCAAGTGCTGCAGCACTTTGGCCATGGCTGCTGGCCCTGGGCCCTTGGCCAGCAGGGGACAAGTGAGCCTTGCTGTGCTGGGGCCTCATTGCCTCCTTGTCCCTGCTCAGCAGCCTGGCAGGGGCCGCCCCATGGTGCTGCCCTTGGCATTGCACATCCCCAGAGCCCAGTGCCCCGGGAAGAGCCCTGAGCAAGGAGGGAGGGACAGGATCTGCCTTGCCAGGGGCTGGGGCTCAGCCCTTGGCCCTTGGCATTGCTGAGACACATCCAGGTTTGCTCGGCATCAGGGACACCTTTCCCTTGTTTGTCCCCACCTGTCATCACTGCCACCAGTGTTCTGCTGTACCTGGAACCTGGGACACTTACTCAGTTGTGTTCCTTACTGGAATCTATTAAAACTTGAAGAAACTTTGCAGTTTGAATATGACTTTGAGTTTTTGTGAAGATTTTAAGCACAGTATGGGGGACCGTGTCTGATGTAAACAGCATCCAAGCCTCAAGAGGGTCATTAAAGTCCTTGTGCTGTGTCTCTGCTAGAGAGCTGGGCTGGGCTCCAAGGACACAGAGGCAGCTCTTGGCAACCATGAAAAGCTTCAAAAAGACCTTTCTGCTGATTTGCAGCTCTTCTCCCAGCCCAGCAGGGCTGAGGGCATGGCCTGCAGCCAGCCCAGGCACAGCACAGAGATCTTCAATCAGTCAGGGCTGGGAAGATGCTCACAAGTGCCTGGGGCAGAATCACTCCCAGCCCTGGACACAGGAAGCCTCTGGCTGCAGGACAATGCAGCTGCAGCTCCTGCAGTGATCTCCTAAAGCTGGAACATCCCAATGCCTACAGACTCTGTGAGTACATTCTCTGATTCTCTCTCCTGTAGAGCAGCCAGGGGTGCCCAGGGCTGTCCTGCAGAGCAGGGTCCTGCAGCCCAGGGTGCTGTGCTGGGCAGGGACTCTGCTGCCTGCCAGGGACAGCTCTCAGCCAGCCCTGGGAGCTGCTGACAGCACTGGGGGACAAGGTCTGGGTGGAGGGAGACAGCTGGTGAGACTTGGAAGTGTTCTCCTTGAGTGGTGAGGATGGTGCATTGATCAGGACTGATCCCAGCACGACATTTAACGACAGAACATTTCCAAATACATTATAAAGGGAGCACAGCAAGTCAGGGGCTGCATAAAAGGGAAAATCCTGATTTTATAATCTACTGCTCAGGTTTGCCTGGATGGAAAATTGAACATTGATATTCATATGTCTGTTCAGGTTGAGAACAATAAGAACAATTTCTCTCAGGTCACAATAAGAACAATTTCTCTCAGGTCTGAATAAACCAGGCAAAGAAAGAAATCAGCACAGGGTCCCTTACAGGCAGCATCAGTGTAGCTTTTCCAGCATCCTCAGGGTTGCTCTGACTTTGCCATCAGAGCCTGCAGAGGCAGAGCTGGCCCTGGCAGTGCCCTGTGCTGGGAGGGGTCTGCAGGGCAGAGCTGAGCCCCCAGGGCTGGGCTGGGCTCTGGCAGCACTGGCAGGGCCCAGCCCTGGGCACAGGGAAGCAGCAGCTGGCAGGGAGAGCTCCAGGCAGCAGAGCCCTGGGCAGGCAGAGGGGGGAAAGTGACACCAAGCTGGGCTGGGATATTTCAAGTCATCTCCAAACCAAACTATTCCATTATTACTGTTCTTACAGATCTCCATGCCAAGACACAGCAAATGTCCAACAGCAGCTCCATCAGGCACTTCCTCCTGCTGGCATTGGCAGACACGCGGCAGCTGCAGCTCCTGCACTTCTGCCTCTTCCTGGGCATCTCCCTGGCTGCCCTCCTGGCCAACGGCCTCATCATCAGCGCCGTAGCCTGCGGCCACCACCTGCACACCCCCATGTTCTTCTTCCTGCTCAACCTGGCCCTCACTGACCTGGGCTCCATCTGCACCACTGTCCCCAAAGCCATGCACAATTCCCTCTGGCACACCAACAACATCTCCTACTCTGCATGTGCTGCTCAGGTGTTTTTCTTTGCATTCTTCATCTCAGCAGAGTTGTCCCTCCTGACCATCATGTGCTACGACCGCTACGTGTCCATCTGCAAACCCCTGCACTACGGGACCCTCCTGGGCAGCAGAGCTTGTGCCCACATGGCAGCAGCTGCCTGGGCCAGTGCCTTTCTCCATGCTCTGCTGCACACAGCCAATACATTTTCCCTGCCCCTGTGCCAGGGCAATGCCCTGGGCCAGTTCTTCTGTGAAATCCCCCAGATCCTCAAACTCTCCTGCTCACACTCCTACCTCAGGGAACTTGGGCTCATTGCTGTTGGTGTCTGTTTAGCACTTGGCTGCTTTGTGTTCATTGTTTTCTCCTATGTGCAGATCTTCAGGGCTGTGCTGAGGATCCCCTCTGAGCAGGGAAGGCACAAAGCCTTTTCCACCTGCCTCCCTCACCTGGCTGTGATCTCCCTGTTCCTCAGCACTGTCATTTTTGCCTACCTGAAGCCCCCCTCCATCTCCTCCCCATCCCTGGATCTGGCCCTGTCAGTTCTGTACTCAGTGGTGCCTCCAGTCCTGAACCCCCTCATCTACAGCCTGAGGAACCAGGAGCTCAAGGCTGCACTGTGGACACTGATGACTGGAAGGTTTCAGAAACAGTAAACCTTTCCAATTTGTGCAAGTTGCCAATTTCTCCTAGTCACTTGCAATATGAGTAATTTTTGGGAATTTTTTTTTTTTCCTTCATTGCCGGAAGATTTTACATTTGTTTTAGTCTAATAATTTTGCACAAAATCATGCCCATTTTTGTGATATTATTTTGTCTCTCCTCCTTTGCTCTGGCCCCAGACTCTGTCCAGGCCGGGCTCTGTTCTCTGTAGCTTTAAATGAACTAAAGGATCTCCCAAAACTGTTTTTACTGGAGTTCTCATTTCTTTGGAGATTCCTTCTGCTCCCTTCTCTAGAGCTGCAGCAGCAATATCTGTGTGCAGAGGTGGGGGCAGGTCAGGGGTGGCACAGCAGCTCGGCTCCTGATGGCTACACCATTCCTCATCCATTAATATTTTTACAACAAAAAAAACTTTACACTACTTTAAAAAAAAAATACTATATATATACAAATCCTACAAAAATTACACAAAATACCATAACAAAACTACAATAAAAAATTTTAAAAAAACCAAAACACAAAAACCCCCAACAAAATTAATATAAATCATAGTTTAACCATTCCCCATAACTTACCACCCTCTTATCATCTCTTACCAAAGTAATAATAGTACTAATTTTAAATTATCATTTAAACCATATATTCTTAACAAAATAATTAATATTATAAAAATCCACCTAAAAACTACCCATTTAATACTCACCCAAATTAAATATAAACCAACAAAAAACCCCCAATCTTAACTAAAACTCGAATTCTAGATCATCAAAAATTAAAACAGTTCAATAAACAAAATAAATATAATAAAACAAAATACAATCTATATTAATTCACCAAACCTAATTAACAACAACAAAAAAGCGCAAAATATACATTTCCCAAAATTTAACTACAAATATAAAACCTCACTACAGACATGAAATCTAACTACAACCATCCAATATAATAAAAAAAATTAAAAATCCTAAAAATTATATAAGAAATATATAAAAATTCATCAAAATACCAAAATAATGAAAAACCTTCATCTTCACAACGACTAGAAAACAAAAAAAAACCCCTAACAACACACCACATATACACAAAACACAACAAAAAAGATACAAAACACAAAAAATTAAAAAATATATAAATCAAAACTATCAAATAAAAAATCATGAGCCATTAATAAAGCAAAAGTTCCCCAACCACCCAACACTATTTTACTTACTATCACTTATTAAATAAATTATACTGAATCTAATCAAATTTATTTCTATCAATTCCCATAACTCACTTATAACACAGGCCAGGTGCCATTGCCCACCTGGGCACACTGCTGGCTCATGTCCACCCTGCTGTCCATCACTGCCCCCAGGTCCCTTTCTGCCTGGCCCCTCTCCAGCCACTCTGTCCCCAGCCTGGAGCACTGCAGGGGTTGTTGTGGTCAAGGTGCAGGACCCAGCTCTTGGTCTTGTTAAACCTCACCCTGTTGGATTTGGGCCCTGGATCCAGCCTGTCCAGGTCCCTCTGCAGAGCTCTCCTACCCTCCAGCACATCCACACTCACACCCAGCTTGGTGCCATCTGCACATTTGCTGATGGTGCACTGTGCTCCCTTCTCCACATCATCAATAAAGATGTTAAACAGGACTGGGCCCACACTGATCCCTGCAGGACACCACTGCACACACGCTGCATGTGGCACCATTCCCCACCACTCTCTGGGCCCCGATGTCCATCCAGTTCTTAGCCCAGGTACGGGTGAACCGCTCCAAGCCACAGGCTTCAGCTTTTCCAGGGAATGCTGTGGGATGGGGTGTCAAAGGCTAAAGTTCAAGTAGACAACATCCACAGCCCTCCCTGTATCCACCAGGCCCTGTCAGAAAACTCCTGGTGGGCAGGAGCTGGGCAGGAGGCAGCCGTGTGCCCTGGCAGCGAGGCAGGGCAGGAGCACCCAGGGCTGTGGGACCAGGACATCAAGGACGTGGATTATCCAGGGCACTGGGGCCTGGTTTGGGTTGCCCAGGGCAGGAAAGATGTCTGGCAGCTGGAGCAGGGTGAGGGAAGGGCCTCCAAGGTGGGGCTGGAGCCCTTTGGCTGTGAGCAGAGGCTGAGGGAGCTGGGCTTGTCCAGCCCGGAGCAGGGAAGGCTGAGGGGCTCCTCATCCCAGCCTGGCAGTGCCAGCCAGGAGCTGATGGAGAACACAGAGACAGGATCTTCACCGGGGGGCCAGGGGGGAGACAAAAGACAATGGGTGGAAAGGGGGGAAAGAGGGGAGATCAGACAGGACATGTGGAAAACTCTTGTTCCCATGGGCTCAGACAGGTTCTGAAATGATACTGTTTCTGTCTTTTGGGATTTCCAGATTCAGACCAAATCCAGCCTTGAACCACTTGGTCTGACCCAGTTTCTGCAGACTTGATAAAATATTTTCCATGTTAATCCCAATTTTGGAATGGGCCAGAGGAGATGTTTATGGGACAAGAGCAGTCCTGGGGATGTTGGAAACCTGCAGCTTGCGAGGTGCGTGACCACATGTCATAAGATGGGGCATTTGAGTACTTGAAGAAACGTCAAAGTTTTCCCACCAGGAGAAAACAGAAATTTCCTGGATGTGTACTGATGGCAAGAACAGAAATCCTGCTCTTCCCCTCTACCTGTGTTACCACTATGCTGTCTATTATTTCATATCCCTCTTCATTTGGGTGTTTCCACCTCTCCTGTTTAAATGGCCTCATCTAAGGACATCTCTTCACTAGACCAGCTGGTTCTGTGGCCTTCCCATTGCTCCCAGATTTCCTTCTCCAGTTGTTCTCTGGTCATTCCACATCAGTCAACATCATAATTGTGTTTACATCTGTCACAGAATCAGCTTTTTCTAATGTCTTTGTCTAAAATTGTTCCTGCATGGAAATCCCTTGTGCATGGAAGAAATATTAGGCACGGCTTTGATATTGCAGAGATGAGGGAAGAATTTTGATCTTTATTAAATTTTATAGTTGGTACATTATTTTACGTTGGCCATGAAGAGAAACCTTCCTGTGCCTCTGAGTCTCAGCAGTTCCTGACCCCCAAAGGACACAAACCTGATGAGCTGTGGTGCCCACTGCACTGGTGGCTCTTGCACCTCCCTCCACAGCCACAGCAGAGCTCCCTTGTCCCACAAAGTCCCTGGCAATGCAGGCATGAAGGAAACAGGACAGGCTGTGGGGATCAGGGGCAGGGCACGGCCAGGGATTTGGGGTGGTTGTGAGCCCAGGGCAGGAGCCGGCCCTTGGCCTTGCTGAAGCTCATCCAATTGTCCTGGGCCCATGGCTCCAGCCTGGCCAGATCCCTGTGCAGAGCTTGCTGCCCTGCAGCACAGCCACACTCCCAGCCAGCTTGGGCTCCCCTGGACACTGACTCAGGGTGCCCTCCATGGCCTGGTGCACATCAGCAAGGAACACATTGAACTGCCCTGGCCCCAGTCCTGAGCCCTGGGGACACCCCTGCATGTGGCTCCATTGCCCAGCACTCCTTGGGCTGCACTTGTGTTTGCCATGGAGCTGGGCCTGCCTTGGCTTCTGTTTGCTGACCCCAAATGAACATCCCTCTGTGTCTGGGGCAGCTCCTTCTCCAAGGAAAGCAGCTGGGACTTGGTGCCAAGGAGCTGAAAGCTGCAGCCACAGCCTGGACTGGAGGAAGCTCAGATTTGCACAAGGCTGCTCTGAGTGCCAGGGCTTGGATGAGGGAAATGGTGGGGTGGGGGTAGGGACAGAGTGTGATTGATTGTCAGCCATAAAGGGTCTGGATGTTCATATCTGTTCAGAGTGCATGAGGAGGTGCTGGGGATCAATATCAGCTGGAGATTGGCAATATCCATCTATAACCTGGAAAAGAATAAATGGGAAAACCATATATTCTTGCTCATTGTTTTTAAATGACATGTTACAAATTCAGTGAAAGCTTAGACAAGTTCTGCCTTATGCTCAGGTTTCTGGAAGTAGCTCTGATTCAAGTACCTGAACCCCAAATTGCCTTTGCTCACAAGTTCCTTCTAATGGCAAATTATGCCTAGTATAAAATGAATTATATATTTTGAATGGACTCAAGATTAACAGACAAGAGACTTTAAATCAAATACTTAATGCAAAGGATAAACGAAAGAAGTACAGGTAGATACAAACGCAGTGCACAATAAAGTTACCTATATTACAGCCAGTGAAGAAATTGCAGAGATCAGGAGTCAATGTAACTTACCACTGAACTGATGAGGGAGTGCACATGGAGCCCTTTCACTCAGCTTTCAGAAAAGGAACCACAAAGATTCATCATTCAGACTTGGGAGTGAAGCCCTACCTGTTTCCAGGGACTATGCAGAAGAGTTTTGTATGGTGAAAGTTTTGTGTATATTTTATAGTTTTTTAAACTGAAGTGTGTGTCACTCAGAAATTCAAGGCTTATCTCCCTCCCTTCATTCTGCTCTCAAGGCAGGATGTTCATGGTCAGCTGGGAATTCCACCTCCCTGGCACCAGAGATAACTCAGCACAGGACAGATGTCCAGCCTGGGTTATCTCAGCAATTGCTGAGAGGGGGAAGATGCCCTGAGTGATGGCCCAGCTGATGGACAGAACAGATGAGCTGTGCTGTGCCACAGGGGAAGTCCTGCTGCAGGAACCTCATGGAACCAGGGGGCCGTTGTGACATTGTGATGGCTCCTGGAACCAAGGAGAGAGACCATGGTGACACCAATGAACCTCCTGGAACCAGGGAGAGAGACCATGGTGACACCAATGAACCTCATGGAACCAAGGGGCCTTTGTGACACTGCAAGGCCTCAGAGAAAGAAGGAGTTCAAAGGTCTCAAACATTCTTCCCAGGTTTCTTCCTTGGGGAAGGGGGAACCTCCTTGGTGGCACCTTGGGCTGGCACACACCTGAGGAGTGACTCTGTTTTTAATGGAGAAAGTTAGGAATTCTAGATTCTTCTAAAAAAAGTAAAGGAAAATCCTGTCTCTGTCTGAGTGCAGCCAGTTCTCCAAGCAAAGCAGATCCCAGATGAGGGAGGACAGACAGGATGGAGTTGGGGAATATGGAGCAAGGTTATCCACACCGGGTCAGACCTCAAGTCACAGCTCCTCTGAGCAGGTCAGACCTCCTGAGGAGAGACCCTGGATCAATATCAGTCACAGAGTGCTGCAGTCAACTCTGCTCTAAACAGAGCAGTACTAAAAACCATTCATTCAAAATAGGAATGGATATTTCTTAAAAGCTCTTTGAAATATTTCTCCCTAAGTGGAATTGAAAACCTTCCTGATGAACTGCACCAGACCAGAGGGAAATCAATGCAGAACCGTGGTTTGTCAGGACTTGCTTGATCCCAATGAGCCCCGTGGTGCTTTTGGTGCTGAGCCCTTGAACCTCAGGGCCTGACAGGAGATTGCAGTTATCTTTCCAAGAGAGAGAGTCAGAAGAAAAACCGAAAGTGTCTCAAAGTATTAATGGGTTCCACTGAGGTCCATCCCTAACAGGATTCTCTTTGACTCCTTTCTAGGAGAGAATTGTGGGCCACGAATGTCCAAAAACATCTGAGAGACTGAGAGATGAAAGGACAAAGGAAAGCACCTCAAAAATTGAAGTACCTTAAAGATCCCATGAGCCCCACTGAATGTTGTTACTGAGAAAGGCTCTCAAGAGACTAATTAAAGCAGAGAATGGGAAGACATGATTGCACAAAGCTCTCACAGACTCCAAGGCAAAAGCAAAACCCAAAGTCCATGGAAAAACCTGCAGTCCCTGGGAGCATGAAGGAGCCCCCAGGGCCATTCCTGACCAAGGCTCCCCAGGGACTGGTCCCAGCAGATCCCTGAGGCCACTGGCATGTGGGGGGATGCTGAGGGCAGGACAAGGGCTGACAGTGCCCAGCCTTGCTGGGGCTGTGTCAGGAGGCCCCAGTGGCTCAGGACAAGGTGTCTGCTCACAGCCCTTGGTGGCACAGACCCTGCTGTGCCCCAGGCCACCAAGACTTGGCTTCTCTTTGTCCCCTCCTGTCATCACTGCCTCCAATTTCCTGCTCTGACTGCAACCTGGGCACACTTTCTCAGTTGTGTCCCTCAGTGGGAACCATTAAAAGTAAAAGAAACTTTGGACTTTGATTGTGACTTGGAGCTCTTGAGAGGTTTCCTAACAAACCACAGCTCTGCCTTGATTTCCCTCTGGTCTGCTGCAGTTCATGAGGAAAGCTTCAAATTCAGTTATGGACAAATATTACAAGAAGAACTTCTAAGAAATGTAACCACATTCCTATTTTAAATGGTGTCCTTTTTATTACTGTTCTCTAGAGAGCAGAGGTGATTGCAGCATTCAGTGACCGATACTGATCCAGGGTCACTCCTCAGGAGATCTGGCAAAGGGGTTTTCCTCTTTTCTTGAAGCAATCTTCTAATTTCCCCCACTGCAATCAGACACACTCCTCAGGTGTGTGCCAGCCCAAGGTGCCACCAAAACCACTGCAGAGCTGCCCTGGGCCAGCTGTGAGGGTGGATCATCATCCCAACCTGCACTGGGCACTGCCAGGGGCTGTGGCCATGGACACTGCACTGACCCCACTGCTGGGTTTGGGTGCCATGGAAACCATGAGAAGTTCAATTTACCTTGGAAACGCTGGGGAGGACTGGAACACACTGGGGAACACTGGGAATGCTGAGGGGGAATCTGGGTGGACTGGGATGGACTGTGGGCGTACACAGAGACACACTGGGACATAATGGGACATACTGGGACTGATACTGGGCAATACTGGAGCAAATTTTGAATACTTTGAGCAATTCTGGGGTATACTGGGACAAGCTGGGGACACTCTGAATAGTGTGGGGATGACGTGGGTGTACTATGGATGACACTGGGGAGAACTGGAAGAGAATACAAATGAACTCAGGTGTATTGGGAGGGCCTGGAGAGGTGCTGGGGTTGTATTGAACTGTACTGGGGATGAACTGGGCTGTACTGGGACGGACTGGATGGGTTCAATGGGCTGCTCCCACCCCCGCCCATCACTGCCGCCAACCAATCAGCGCCGGGAATCGGGGACTGGGGGCGGGGCCTGGTGACAGCGCCAGCTTTTCCTTTTTGCCTATAACTCCCATCATGCACCGCGGCCCGATAGAGCCCCATTGGAGCTGGGACTACAACGTCCATCATGCCCCGCGCTCCACAGAACTCCGCTATCTGCCCCCTCCCCCCATGTACCATAAGCGTCCCCCACACTCTCCAGGATCCCGAAGTGCCCCCTCACCATCCTCTCAGAAGCCCCCAAAAGCGGCTCCGGATTCCCTGATTGCTCCCAGCGCCACAGATTCCCGTTACAACCACTTCTGGGAATTAATCTTCTGTCACCTCCCGCGGCCCCATAGCCCCATACAACGCAGTTTCACGTTTAAAACACCCGCCGTGTTCCGCGCCCTACAGGGCCCCGTTAGACCTCCCTAAGCTCCCCCCAAATGCTCCCGAACCGTACACGTTCCCCCCTGAACACCTCAAGTCACAGCTCGGACTCAAAAGTGTCCCCCAGGAGCCTTCCCGGACCCCAAATGCCCCGTCCGAGACACTTCCGGGACTACAGCTCCCGTCATGCACCGCGCCCGACAGAGAGACATTGCAGCTGCGCCTTCAACCCCCGTGATGCTCCGCGGCTCCATTGAACAGTATTCTACCCGCGCCTACTACTCCCATCATGGCCCGCGCCCCAGAGAGCCCCGTTCGAGCCCCCCAAGTGCCCGCCCGGACCCCGAAGGGCTCCACATTCCCCTCCCTGACCTCCAAGTTTTCCCCCCGGATCCCCAAGAGCTCCCCCGGACGCCGAGGTGTCCGTCAGAATCCCTCAGTGCCCTGCCCAGTGCCCACCCGGCTCCCTGAAGTGTCCTCCAGACCCTCAAGTTCTCTCGAAATTCCCTCCACAGACCCAAATCTGCCCCAAATGTGCCCCAAAAAAGTTTCCATAGATCCCAAATTGGCATAAAAAGGATTACAAAAGGACTGATAAAAAGACTAGCATAAAGAAGGAGAAATCAACAGCCAATAATTTAAAGGATTTGTTTTGCTTCGATCCAATGACTTGTAACTTCTCTGGTTTCTAAAAAATTGATAGATTTTAATATAAAAGCTAAAATTAGATAATTAAAAATAATGTTTCTTTTTAGAAGTACAAAAATAAATTTATTTACTAAATTTAATTATTTTTCATTTATTAAATGAAAAACTGCTAATATTTCCTTTTATAAGGAAAATATATTTATAATTTTATTGCTTACTTTAATTGTAATTATAAGAATAAATTTATAGGGATTTTTTTTATTTTTCAGGATGTCAGTCCCAGGTGGGCAATGTCAGACATGGTGAGGTTGGGGTGAGGAGCAGGTTGTCCAAACAGGGTCAGCCCTGAAAGGGATCATTCTTCTCTGTGCCCAGATCTCCTAAGGAGACATTCAGCATCAACATCACTTGGGGAATGCTTCTGTCACCTCTTCTCGGAACTGAAAACCAAAAATAATATGCCCTTGAGTAAAACCAAAAATCAGGAGGTGCACTTTGAAATCTCCCTCCTTAACAGAACTCCAAAGTGACTGCAAGCAGCTGCACAAGCCCTGGAGACTTGAAGACAATGGAAGGAAGACAAAGAGCTCCCAAGGCCTTTGTGTATTTTAATGATGCCCAGATTTGGGGATTTGGGGCTGATGGCAGGAGCCTGAGGCACTGAGAGAAGGTTGAAGAAGCTGCTGCAGGAGTCAGCAGCAAAACTGCAAGTGCCTTGGAGCATCAGTGGCCGCCATGAGTGAGGGCAGGGAGTGCCCAAGGCTCCCCAGGGCCTGGGGAGAACAGATCCTTGAGGGCAGGATTGCAGGAGCCAAAGGCTGTGAGCAGGGAACTGCAATGCTGAGCAAGGCCTGGGCTGGCTGGAGGAAGCAGAAAGGCCAAGGCTGAGCCCAGGCCTGGGACAGCAGGGCCTGTCCCTCACGGGTGGCTCGGGGCTGTTGCTGGGGCAGTGGGATGGCAGGGGCAGCAAGGACAAATGGCATCAGCCTGCAAGCCCTGCCAGCCTCCTCAGGGAGGGCCGAGGCAGAAGCAAAGTGCGGCCCCTGCCAGGAAAGTTCCTTCTGTGGGGCCTGCAGAGGCCCTGCCCGAGCCCAGGGGACAAAGGCCTGGGTGCCTCTGGCCCTGCCAGCCCTGCCCAGCCCTCGGCCATCTCTCCTGCACCCTGTGCCCCCTCTGTGTGCTGCATAACGAGGAGGTTGTGGAGCTGAAGCCTTGGGGCTCCCTGGCAGTGAACAGCACTGGGGTTCCTTTTTCTCCCCAGCTCTGCCTTGAGGCACCGATCCTGTAGCTCCAGAGAAGTCATGGAGGAAAGATGTCACGGCAAACATGGCAATACAGAGTACTTTATTTTGTGTGACCACATATATAATACAGCTCTGGGACTATATAGTCTGAAATTTGCACTGCAAATGCAAATACTGAGATGAAAGTGTTAGAGACAAAGGTTTTCCTGTTAACAAACACACAAAAATACATTACATGTGCCAGAAGAAAAAAAATACACAGGACAGAGTGGGCATTAATGAGTAACATCGTAAGAGCTAGAAAGGAGAATGAGAGTTTCTTGCTTCTGAAAGCATGAACGATGATTTTTCTCAGACCATCCTTGAGCTCCTGTTTCCTCAGACTGTAGATTTGGGGGTTCAGGGCTGGAGGCACCACCGAGTACAGCTCTGACAGGAACAGATCCAGGGATGGGAATGAGATTGAAGGGGGCTTTAGGTGAGCAAATGTCCCAGTGCTGAGGAACAGGGAGAGCACAGCCAGGTGAGGAAGGCAGGTGGAAAAGGCTTTGTGCCTTCCCTGCTCAGAGGGGATCCTTAGCATGAAACCTCAAGATCTGCACATAGGAGAAAACACCAAAGAAAACACCCAGATGCTAAACAGACAATAACAGCAAGAAGAACAAGTTCCCTGAGGTAGGAGTGTGAGCAGGAGAGTTTGAGGATCTGGGGGATTTCACAGAAGAACTGGCCCAGGGCATTGCCATGGCACAGGGGCAGGGAAAATGTATTGGCTGTGTGCAGCAGAGCATTGAGAAAGGCACTGGCCCAGGCAGCTGCTGCCATGTGGGCACAAGCTCTGCTGCCCAGGAGGGTCCCATAGTGCAGGGGTTTGCAGATGGACACATAGCGGTCGTAGCACATGATGGTCAGGAGGGACAACTCTGCTGAGATGAAGAATGCAAAGAAAAACACCTGAGCAGCACATGCAGAGTAGGAGATGTTGTTGGTGTGCCAGAGGGAATTGTGCATGGCTTTGGGGACAGTGGTGCAGATGGAGCCCAGGTCAGTGAGGGCCAGGTTGAGCAGGAAGAAGAACATGGGGGTGTGCAGGTGGTGGCCGCAGGCTACGGCGCTGATGATGAGGCCGTTGGCCAGGAGGGCAGCCAGGGAGATGCCCAGGAAGAGGCAGAAGTGCAGGAGCTGCAGCTGCCGCGTGTCTGCCAACGCCAGCAGGAGGAAGTGCCTGATGGAGCTGCTGTTGGACATTTCTGCACTCTGGGCATTGTGGACTGTTCAAAGAAGTTCTTGACAAGCTTGGAGCCATATCTCTCATTCAATCCTATGGAATAATTTCTGGAATCCAGTCAAAACTACTTATCTTCCTATGGGGAAACCTCACTACACATTTTTATTTTTAAGTTTAGGTTCTTTCTGCTGAGTTACTGCATCATCTTCAGCATCACACTCAGTCTGAACACTAGGGAGCCCAGAGGGAAAACAGAGCTCCCTGTACCCAGTGCAGTCAGACCTCACTGTCCCACACAGGTGCCATTTCCTGATTACACCTTCCTCTATTTCAGCGTGAACATAAGCATTCTTGAAAAATAAAGTGGACTTTTTGAAGACTCCAGTTCAATAATCATTTTCTCTGAATCATCCTCTCTTTCCTTGTGCATCTGGACATGGAGGGATATCTAGCTATAGTCTGGCTCTCTGCTGCCTGGAGTTGTTCCTCCTGGGAGCTGTTTGTCTCTATCCAAGCCTTGTCCCTGCCAGTGCTTCCAGAGCCCAGCCCAGCCCTGGGGGCTCAGCTCTGCCCTGCAGAACCCTCCCAGCACAGGGCACTGCCCATGGGCATCTCCCTGGCAGCAGGGCCTGAAGGGCAGCTCAGACAAACTGAGATGCTGCAAGCCAAGGTGCTGCTGCTGCTGTCTGTAGGCAGAGCAGGCTGAGGAGGAGGCACTTTGTGAGGCAGATCTGAGGCACATCTGCTGATGCCCTGTGGGACAGTGCAGGAGTCCCAGGGACACAGAAACACCCGACAGCCCCTTTGCCTTGCCTTGAGGAGAGAGCTGAGAGCAGCCCTGGCCATGCAGCAGCATCTGCAGAGCAGGAGGAATCTGCCCTGATGGGGGTGGCTCCTTCCACCTCCAACTACTGCCCACAGTCCATGGGGAGCTGCCAGGCAGGCTGAGAGCTGTCCCTGGCAGGTGGCACATGCCCTGGGCTGGCCAAGAGCCCTGAGGGCTGCAGAACAGGCACTCCAGCTCTAGGTTACCTTCCCCCAAGTGTGTTTCCAGGTGGAGGTTCGGATATGCAGCCCCAGGCCCTCTACAAACCCAAGCTGCCCGCTGCCTCTTCACCTGCCTGGAGTCCTGCCTGTGTTCATGGCAGCAAAACCAGGCTGTTCCTGGCCACAGACCAGAGCTCTGCTCCTGCAGGATGCTCTTGCCAGCACTTTACAGGATTCTGCTCTGCACGCAGCACTTTTCCTTCCCCCTCTCAACAGGCTTTGGCACACAGAGCACAACCTGGCTGGCTCTGCCATCAGCACACCCCAATCACAGGTGGAGGAAGAAGAAGCAGGGGCTGTTTTGCAGCCATGCCCAAGAGAGACTGGAAGGGTGCCCTCCCTCTGGTCTCACTTGCTTGGCTTTCTGACTGGGTCTGGGGCAGGGGCTGTGATTCCTCATTTGTGGGGACCAGAACCGCACTCAGGATCCCAGCACTGCCTGACAGCGCTCTGGACACTGGCACGGTCACGCGTCCGAGTCTCGGGCACTGTGCTGCTGCTTCATTTGTCCTTTAGCACACCCAACGCTCCCTGAGAAGCCCTGATGCTCTCTGGTTCTGCCCTCTTCCTGACCTGGGCAGGGATGGAGCATTGCTGTGCTTTCAGGAAGCTGTTGTTGAAACCTTGCAACATTCCAGTCTCTTTGCCCTCTGTGGATGCTTGCCATGGAATCCGTCCCAGCTGGGTTCAGAACATAATCAGGTGGAGTGGCTCTTCTAAAACCCAGGGCCTCCAAGAGTGCTCAGCAAGACCTTTAACTCCACAGTGTTGTGGAACTGGACCTTTAGCAGAGAGATATTTCCAGCCTGATCTGCCCTTGTTCCTCTGCATCTCTGCACAAAACACAGCGTGGAAGAGAACGGCAGGAAGAGCCCATGTGTCCCAGGGCTCCGGATTTGCGGCACTTGAGCTCCACAGAGATGGAGGCAAAGAGAAGAAGCCAAACTCTTTATTGATGGAGGGGGAAGCAAAGGGAGGAGATGGAGGGGACAAAAGGGATGGGTACAGTGTGAGGGCTGGAGGGAGGGAGCAGTGAAACGGGAGGAATGAGGCATAAGAGAAAAAAGGGATGGGCACAGTGTGAGGGCTGGAGGGAGGGAGCAGTGAAAAGGGAGGAATGAGGCATAAGAGAAAAAAGGGATGGGCACAGTGTGAGGGCTGGAGGGAGGGAGCAGTGAAAAGGGAGGAATAGTGGAGGGAAGATGAGAGGATGGGCAGTGTCTGAAGGCTGGAGGGAGAGAGCTATGTACAAGCAGGGAGAGGGCTGAAGCCACATGAACTTCAACAGGCTCAGCTGTGCCTGGAGCTCCAGGTGGTCTCTTCTGGTCTCAAGGTTGCCTCATCTTCCATGGCATCTGGAGAGCTTAAAGGGATGCTGGTTCTTCTGAGCCAGCAGATGAGCATGGTTCTGCAGCTCTTCAATTGAGTGTATCTTGAATTCCTACGTTTGTCTGGGAAGGGCTGTCGTCTATCATCAGGGCTTGAAAGACTGGAACACAGAGGAAAGGAGCCATGGTCAGAGCCCAGATCTGTGGGAATCCAAGGAGACCTTCCTGCTAGGGCCATCCCACATAGCTTATTCCATGGCCAATACAGAGGAGGGGCCAAGGGGATCAGCTGCAAGGTGTTGGCCACGAATACCCCCACCCATGTCCCTGAAATCTCTGTGTGCTCCATCCACGCCACCGTTCATCCACACAGGGAGTGAAACCCTCCACAGCAAGGCCAGGGATTGCAGCTCCCTGCCCAGGGATTGCAGCTCCCCCCACCAGCCCCGCTGACAGCCCGCTGCCCTCACTCACCCTCCCTGAGCACCTGGGGCTCTTCCTTCTGCCCCCTCAAGCACTGCCCGGAGAGCCCTGGGAACACAGAGCCTGTCACTGCCCCAGCGGCACAGCTCCCTGCCAGCGGCGCTGCCAGCCCTGTGGCCACTGGCCCTCCTGGCCCGGCAGGGCTCAGCCCGGGCCCTCGCCACCTCCTGACACCCAAGGAAGGGCACGGCTGGGAGAGGGCGGCAGCAGCCCCGAGGGCAGCCGGGGCTCCACGGCGCCGGGCCCGGATGGCGCCGCCGGGGCAGCAGCCGGGGCAGGGGCCGAGCCGTGGTGGGTGGGGAGGGACCCCGGGCTCACCGATGAACCTGATGGCCGCCTCTCGCAGGGGCTCCTGGGGGCTCTGCAGGTACGGCAGGGCCCGGCGCAGGTGCTGGGCCGCTCGGCTCCTGTCCTCTGCCAGCTGGGGAGAGCGGCGGCAGGCAGGGAAGGGTCGGGGCGGGCTCTGCCCCTTTGGCAGGCGCTGCCCTGAGGCGCCCGGCCCTGGCCTCCCCTGCCCGCCCAGCCCTGAGGCGCGGCCGGCAGCCGCTGGCGCCGGGCTCTGCAGGGGCAGAGGGCCGGGTGCTGCTCGGGGAGCCGCGGTGCCCACCCGCCCCGCGGCCCCGCTGGGCCGGGGCTCCGTCGGCACCCGGCTCGGGGCCACGGGAGCCTGGAGCAGAGCCCGTGCGGCCCCTGGGTGCAGCACTGGGCACGGCCACAGCTGCCAGCCCCACACAGCGAGCACCGCGCTCAGGGGGCTTCTCCAGCCTGAGCCTGGGGCTTCCAGGCCGTCCTTACCAGGCACTCGGCCAACTTCCACAGCTGCTCCTTCTTCAGCAGCTGCTCCAGATTCCTCTTCTTCAGGAATTTGGTCGCACAATGCAGCGTTGCCCGAGAGGCCTGGAGAGCAGCAGAGATGTGGAGATGGCAGCGCAGTTCAGGGCACAGGACCCGTGTCCCTGTGCCAAGGCCTGGAGGAGGCTGCAGCCCGGGAGGTGCCAGGGCAGGAGGCAGCCGAGCCCCCTCCCAGGGATGCACCAGCAGCCCACGAGTCCTCACCTCTGCCACACGTCGATTTTCATCATGACAGTGGAATAAAAGTGGGAGTAGGCTCTGGCACACAGTTGACTTAAGGGGCTTTTTTCCCTCGTCTACTACCAATTCCATCACCTTGCAGAATAGGTCTAGGGAGAGCAGCTGCACGTGGCTGTTGTCCTGGAGGAAAGGAAAAAACCTCAGCACCAACTACTGCAGCCCCTGAACAACAGCCCAAATAATCCACAGGGCACCAAGTTTCTGGGCAGCAGCCAGTGCCCGTGGCTGAGGACACTGAGCCTTACGTTGTCAAAGAGGGCCAGGAGTGCCTGGGCCAGCTTCAGGGCGGTGGTGCTGGATATCAGGATGTCTTGGTCCTGGAGCACATTGGTGAACACGTGGAGGCTCATGCCAACCACCTCTCCATCTGCATCACCCAGCAGCTCCAAAAGGCTTTGAGACAGGCTACACATTTTTAGGGCCTGTGTGGAACACAAGGTTGTGCTGTGAAGCCAAAAACGACAGCACCACCAACACTGCCCTGCACTGCAACCCCAACTGCAGGGCCCAGAGGCCAAAGGCCTGTCCCAAAGAACTCAGGGAGGTGAGGCAGGAGAGCTGGGAGCATCTGCCTCAGCTCCTGAAGCCCAGCCAGCCCAAGGGGCTGCTTTCCCCAGCGCAGCTTCAGCCGCTGTCCCCTTCTCACCATCGAGGGATCCTTGCTGAGCACCACAAGGCCTCGGAGCGCCAGGCGACGCCTCTCCCTGCACTTGCTCTGCACATGCCTTGACATGAGCTCAAGGATGCTGTCAGCACAGTGAGTCAAATCCAAGCAGTCCAGGACCTGGAAGGCACAGGGCAGTGACAGGGGACCCAGCCAGCAGGAGCCCAGATCCGCACAGGGCTGGGCCCAGACAGCAGCACAGGGCACGGGCACCGTCCCAGGCAGCTGTGGCGATGACCACAGAGAGCTGGGAGGCAGCTCAGAGAGGCAGCGCTGGCCATCGGGCTCACCTCCACAAGGAATGCCAGGAAAGACAGATCCCAGCGTGGCTCTTCCCTGCTGAGCCAGCCAAGCAGGCGGCGTGCAATCCCAGAACACACGGAGAGGGAGGCACGGCGCATCTGCCTGATGGGGGAAAAGGCACCAAGACACTGAGGTGGGCAGGCAAACCTCTCTCAGGACTGAGTCACAGAGATCCAGTCTTTGCCCAGCATCCCTGGAGCGGATGTGGGCATTTTGGGAGGCTGCTCCTTCTGGGCACCTCCTCTCCCAGCCTTTTCCCGTCTGCTTGGCTGTCCCTTGGTGACAAATCCCTCTGGCCCATGAGCACAGGGACTGTGTGGGGCACCCCGGGCACAGAGCACAAATGTCGGGGACAGAGGGGAGATGGGGGTCTCACCTGGCCAGCAGACCCACGGCATAGTGCTGGGTGTCAGCACAGAGCAGCGTGTCCCAGCCACGCTTGCGCTCCATGGCCATCACCTCAGGGTCATAGTGCAGACAGAAGAGCAGAGCCTTCATGGCCTGCACCGCAAACCTGAGTGCAGAGCAAAGTCCAGGTCACACTGGGAGCACTGGTGCTGGCCACAAGGGCATGGGAAGGACAGGGGGACTGGGACCTGTTGGGCTGGCTGGGAAGGCGATGTTCCTCCCGGCACGCTGTCCAGAAGTTATCAACTTCCTCTGGCATCTGCTGTGTGGTGATGACAATGTGGAAGAGCAGAGCCACAAACAGGCGGGAGGAATAAAGGATCATTGCCTTCTGGCACTGAGGCACAATTAGCCAGATCACCAGAGTAGCCTGCAAAAGAAGCAGCCCGAGACAGCGCTCAGTGCTGAGCTGTCCATGGGGCAGGGCCCGAGGGGAGACGCAGGGGGAGCAGCGGGCCCAGTGCCCCCTGAGCCTGTCCCTAGCCGAGGTTTCAGCCCAGTGCCTGAGGCACAGAGAGGATGGAGAGCTGCTGGAGAGGCGAGTGGAGAGCGAGCAGAGGCCAGTTCCACAAACTCACAGCCAGGGCAAACACGTCTTTGTTGTCTCCATCAGAGGTGCTCATGCTGTGCAGAGGCCAATCCTCCATCACACAGAGCAGTGTGGGCAGCACCTTCTCCACTGTTGGTCCTGACGAGCCTATGGCTCTCCACATCCTTGCAGCAGCTCTGTGGGATCACAGCTCTGTGTCAGGGGGGTCTCAGTCACAGGACCATGCCCTGTACAGCTGTGGGGCCCAGGTGACAGAGCCCCAATGCCCTGAGGGGGAGGGAGGGAGCATGGCAGCAGGCTGAGGAAACAGAGGGGCCTGAGGGTCCTGGAGCTCTGTGCCTGTCTGGCAGACCCCACTGGACAGGCTGTACAGGGCCATGGGCCCTAAAGGCTGTTGAGCCCTGAGCTCTCAAGGCACGTGGACCCCGTACCTGTCACACGTTGGGGCACAGTGCAGGAGGGTCAGCACCACGTCAGCAGGGTGTTCTCCAGCCAGCCTCCAAATGTCAGTGCGCAGCCTGACACCCACAGTGGCATGGGACACGAGACTCTGGTGAATGCTTTTCACCATGGCTGGCACCTGGAGGGGGTGGGCAATACTTGGAGCACTGTCCATGGGAGACACTCCCCAGCTTCCCCTAAGAAGTGCTTCCCTCCCCGCCACACTGTGCTGGCCTCAAAGACTGAGGGGGCCCAGTGACCATGGCGTGAGTGGGCATGCACTCCTGTGAGGCCTCAAGCCCTGGCCTCAGGCTGCTTACGTTTGGCTGGGAAGAAACACAGGGCTCCTTGAAATAGTCCCCAATGAGTTCCTGACTCAGAGTGGCAGTGGTGTCAGTATTTGTGATGCCCTCAGTCTCTGCAGTGCCGCCCATGTCCTCGGTCTCTGCCATGTCAGCCTTTGCCCTGCCATCATTCCTTGCAGTGTCAGAGCCCTCTGAGCACTCAGGTGAATTTGGGCTGACATCAGGCTCTGCCTGGAGCTCGGTCAGCCTGGAGTCAGGCTCAGCTGTGCCCTCTGTAGCTGTGGTTCTGGTCTTCCTACGTCAAATGCGTAGGAACTTCTGGAACCTCTGCAGGAGAACAAAGGACAGGGAAGAGAGGCAAGTTCCATGCCATGCTCCAAGCGCTGTGCTGGGCTGAGCAGTGACAGCAGGCCCAGCCCAGGTGGGGATGGCTGCAGGTACCTTCAGTGTTGTGCGGAAGCGGCCGCGGGTGGGTTCCTGCTCTTGTGTCCGGTCCGTGGCTGCACCTGGGTAAGAGCGAGTGCAGCCAGAGCTGAGGGGCTGCGGGAGAGGCCAGAGAACACAGCCCAGCCCTGCGCTCCCCAGGCAGGGACAGCCCCGGGATGCCCCAGGGGATGGAGCACGGCTGCTGCGGGGTGTCTGCCCAGCCCCTCTTCTGTCCTGTCCCTGGCCATGTCCACAGTGAGTGGGATGGGATGGGATGGGATGGGATGGGATGGGATGGGATGGGATGGGATGGGATGGGATGGGATGGGATGGGATGGGATGGGATGGGATGGGATGGAGCCCAGCTGGCAGCAGCCATTAGCCCTGTGGCCCAGCTGTGCCACTCACCATCCTGCATTGGCTGGAACTGCTCCAGATCCTCAGGTGGTTGTTCTGGGGATACTCCAGGGCCTTTCTCTTTTTTCCCTCTGCAAACATTGAACAGGCTGAGAAATCTGCCCGCCATGTCAGAGTCTGGCCTCAAGGGCACCTTCTAGAGAGATGCCTTGGGAAAGCTGTGAGGCAACAAGTCGTGCAGTTGTGCCTTGAGGACACCCACGACAGAGTTGCCTCAGGAAGGCTGCAGGACAGCAAGTCCTGCACTCTGCTCTTGAGGGCTCCTGCCACAAGGACAGGAGACTCCTCGTAAGCAATTCTGGTCACCAAGTCCCGCGGTCCGGCCGCGAGTGCACCTGCAAAAGAGAAGCCTCGGGAAGGCCACGGGCTACCAAATCCCACGGCCTTGCCACGAGGTCACCTGCAGGAATAACGCCTCAGAAAAGCTCCGGGTCAGACACGAACGAGTGCGCAGTGTGGGGGCTCCTCACAGCACCGCTCCGGCGCGTCCTGTCCCGTCGCCTGCTCCGAGCGCTGTGGTGTGGCTGTGTCACTGCCAGCTCCTATGTCAGCACAGGTCACAAAGGGTCCTTTGACACCGTGTCCCCTTCCATGCCATGGTGACCGTGCTGCTCTGTGTCATAAAGGCCCTTGCACACACCGCCACCTGCCCTGGGGACACCCTCAGCCCACCCAAAGTGGCCCAGGTTGGAAGGAATCCCTCGCCCCAAGTGTTTAAGTCAGCCTGACAGGATGTTTATGAGCAGCTCTAACCACCAGCAAACACTGCCCTGCTCTGTAGGCTCAGGGCAGCAGAAGGAGCCCCCAGGGCTGCTGACACAGCCGTAGCTGGAAGGGCACGGGGCCTTCCAGAGAAGCTGGCACAGCCTCCTTGGGACACATCCCAACTGCTGGCCATCCTAAACCTGGGGGTCCAAAAGTTCCCTCTTGGTCAGCCCTTGTGGCCTAAAGCTTCAGCTGCTTTAGCTCCTGGTGCTAAGCTGCTCATGCTGAATGTGACAACTCAGAGAGAAGAATACAGTTCATCCAAATCCTTCTGGGACACTGAGAGGGGAGGCTGTGCAAACAGGAGAATGGTTTGCTGTCCCCTCTGTGCCCTTCATGCCCTTCAGCACTTTGGAAGCTGAGCCAAGAGCTTTGTCCAAGGGTGCAATGAAGCAGCTGTTCCTGCTCCCAGCTCTGGCTCTTTCCTGTCTCTGACCTTGACTGGTTTTGTCCCTCTTGCTGTGCCCTCTGTTCCCCCTGTGCTCAGTGGCTGCTCCCCAGGTCTGTGGAACTGGCACAAATCAAGGGCTCCAGCCCCTCCTTTCTCTGCCCTTGCAGCTGCCTGGTCACAGCAGCCTTTTCCATCTGGAAGCTCCACATGGAGAGGCAGTCCCCACCTCTGTTCCCTGCACAACCTCCAGGAGCCCAGGGCTGCCATCTCCAGTCCCTGCTGGCACAGAGGGCTCCCAGGTGCCCCAGGCTGCTGTGACACCACTGCACACGGGAGGGAACAGTGCCAGGGGCTCTGCTCAAAGTCAGGTCCATGTGCTGCTGCTGCTGCTGCTGCTGCTGTGGGTGTCGTTTGTCCAGCCGTGCCCCAGAGTCAGGGATCAGATGCAGGCACTGCTGCTGCTCCCTCGGGATCAGCCACAGTTTGGGTGTTGCTGTCAGTGCCAGCAGAAGCGGTGGCTGGAGCAGAGGGTGCTGACAGTGCCCCAAGCCCCGGGGCCAGAGGGGTCCCTGGGCTGGGGCTGGGAGCTGGGAGGGAGCTGCCCCTTGTTCTCCCTCTGCCCCACACAGAGCTGGGCCGGGCACAAGGGGGGCAGCCCAGCAAACAGGGAGCCTGCGAGTCCCTTCCAGCCCTGTCTGCTCAGAGCTTGGGCCTTGGAGCTGCAGGTGGACAAAGGCAGCTGCTCCTGGTCCCTCGCTGTGTCCCCGTGCTCAGCAGTGCTGCTCCATCAGTCTGTGCCCAGCAAGGGGGAAAAGCCTCAGCCCTGCAGGGCCAGGAGCTGCCGGGCTCTGCCTGAGCAGCTCAGCCAGCGGGAAGGAGCTGCTCCACACGGGAACCAGGAGCAAAGGACTGTAGCACCTCGTTCTTGGGCAGAGCCCCGATTCTCTGGGGGAATAGCAGAGCTGTTCTCATGCACTGCTGTGTCAGAGCTGCAGGTGCTGTGCCTGCAAACACAGGGCTTGAGATCTGCACAAGAATTCTGCAACTCGTGACTGGATCAGGATGTCACCAGTGCTAAACTCCAGTTTAGTCCAAAGCAACCACTCTGCATCTGCTGCTGCTATCTTCTATAATTATTTTCAGAGTATCCAGACAAAAGTAAACAGAGGAGGAGCCTACATTTTCATTGTTTATCAGAAATGCATCTCATTTTGCTGTACATTCCTTTCTTAGGATGTGTTCTCTGTATTTAAAGAAATAGAAAAAAAAGTAAAAAAAAGAACAAAAAGTGAAAGTGAAAGTTTAGAGGAAAAAAACCCCAATGTGTAGTGAAAAATCTTCTGTAACTTTGGATTAATTAGTATCTGATCTTTTTTAAAAAGACAACTAAATTATTTGCTTTGTGAAAGTTCTGATGACATGGATCCATATTACTGACCTCAGCATCCTTTTTTAAAAGATTTTGGGATTTGATTGCAATATTAAATCATTTTTAATTGTGGTTGAAGAAAGAGAAAATTGAAATATGGATTGTGCATGATTGTGTTTTGAGGGTAAAAACACTGCAGTTTGAAACTGTAACCTCAAGTATTGAAAATTAATGTGATAACTCCAAATGGATTGGGTGACAGCAGCTTTTCCTATAGGATGTGCAGCATCAGAAAGACTTCATCAGTGAGGTTGTGGGTGCTTTTATCTTTGTCCTGTGCCACTCTGGGATGTCATGAAACGGGAATTCACCTGCCACCAGCCACAGTCACCCTCTGACACTGCAGATCCTTGGACCTTGTGTCCCCAAAGTAGACACAAAGTGTTTCTGCAGCTACCCATTGGCACAAATCCACGACGACTGGGATTTTTCCAAGTCTCATGTCTCCATTGTGCCATATTCCTCAATTAATAGCAGCCCATCCCAATGAATCCAGGAATTTACGCAGATGGTTGTCAGCTCCACTTCCTGCCTAGAAATCCTGAAACTGCACCCAAATGCTGCTGCCTTCAGCTCTTGGACACCTACTCACAAAGCTAGGGAACAAATCCCCTGTCCCCTGCCTTACAAGGTGAGTTATGCCAAAGTTAGAGCTCTGTGGGAAATGTCTGTGCATCCATATCCTTTTAATATATCCATACATGGGGGTGTGCATGGATGTGTATGGTATAGAAAGGAAGGGGTGTGCAAGCAACGTGACTGACACTTTCCCTCTCTATGTTGGTCCCACAGGTACAAAGACAATACGGATAGCCTGGCACAGTCAGACCTTTCTGTCCATGGATACAGAGACATCCCAGAGCCCCTGGCACAGTCAGACCTTTCTGTCCAAGGATACAGAGACATCCCAGAGCCCCTGGCACAGACAGACCCTTCTGTCCATGGATACAGAGACATCCCAGAGCCCCTGGCACAGACAGACCCTTCTGTCCATGGGTACAGAGACATCCAAGAGCACCTGGCACAGACAGACCCTTCTGTCCATGGGTACAGAGACATCCCAGAGCCCCTGGCACAGACAGACCCTTCTGTCCATGAATACAGAGACATCCCAGAGCCCATGGCACAGACAGACCCTTCTGTCCATGGGAGCACATTGGGGGTGGGTGGGCAGTGAGTCCTGGACAGGAGCCAGACCTGTGTCCAGCCCTGCCAGGCCCTGCCAAGGCTCAGTGCTGGCTCCTCTGGAATGGGAAAGCCCTTCAGCCTTGTCCCTGCCCAGAGGGGCAGTGCTGGCCTGGCAGCAGAGGCTGTTTTCCCCACAGGCTGCATGAGATGAGAACACAACACTTGCAAACACTGAGTGCAAGCCACAGCTCTGGGTGCTCCCCATGCACCTCAGCCCTGGTTCCACTCTCTGCCCCAAACCTGTGAAGTAAAAGGCAGGTGGGGGTGAGAACTGTTCAGAGAAGGACTGAGCTACAGCTTGAGCAGGCTGAAAAATATCATTTGGGGTCATCCCAGATTGATTTCTTTTCAGAAGTTATTGAACAAATTTACTTTTTGGAGGATGTCATGTTTTCCCTTGGAGGTGTACACTCTGCAAACTTGAGCTGCGTTGCTGAAATGCTCAAGCAAGTCTCTGCTGCAGGTCACTCCATTTCTCCTTTGGCTGATGCCAGCCTGGTGCTGAGCTGCAGCAGAGCCCTGGCAGAGCCCAGAGCAGCCTCAGCATCCACAGGGCCCGGCTCCAAGGAGAGAAACCAGAAATTGCCCATCAGCTGAAGGCTCCTGTGCCCCTTGTCCCAGCTGCCATGGTGCCCAGGCCATGCTGGCCGTGCCCAGAGCAGTGCCCATCACTGCTGCCTTGGGCAGCAGAGCAGGAGGGCAGGACATGTGCCCAGCCTGCAGCCAGCCATGGCACATCCACCTCCTCAGCAGCTGCCACAGCAGGATGCTCCTGTGCTCGCTGCCATCTCCCAAAAGCTCTCATCCCACCGTGCCAAGAAGATGGGGACCCACCTCATGCCATCGCTGCTGGAAGAAAAGCTGGTCCCAAGGGATGTCCTCAGCCTTCTCCAAGGGCACGGCCCATCCACGCCGCAGCTGGTCCCGAGCACTTCCTGATCCACACTGGAGCCCACCTGGAACACTTCTTTTAGAGAAAGAATCAACAAATTAATGAAAATAGATTACAGTCCAGAAGGGGAGAAAAGAAAAATGGTAAAAAATCTCATCTCTGTCAGGGGCTTGAGGAAGGCCCAACCCTAGATGCCAGGGAAAAAGCCACCCACGGGTGAGAGAAGCCCATGCTTTCTCCCTTTTCCCCTGCACTGGCCCCAAAAGTCATGGTGATCCCAAAGCAAGCAAGGGCAGTGGAGCAGCCCAAGCCCTTCCTTGCCTGCCAAGGAAAGCAGCCATGCACAGTTCTGGATTCCCACCTCACTCCCACCATGGGGCTTTGTTTGTGTCGTGCTGGCTGCCCCAGCCCGGGGCACGGTGGGTGCTGGGGGCTGTTGGCAGGGCCAGGAGCTGACTCCCATTTCGTACCCACCCCAGCCCATCCTCCTGGCCCTGCCAAAAAGCAGCTTGGCAGATGACAGAAGAATCAGTTTTATCCTCCCCAGCAAAGGGGGAACCTTTGCTTCCTGGCCAGGCTGTGCAATGCCCAAATCTGGGAGCATCCCCCTGGGTCTGGACTCATCTGTAAATTCGCCGTGGAGCCTGGCTTTGAAGAAGGTGCCAGAATCCAAGTCCATCTTCAGCTTGCCAGTGGCCAGGTGGAGGAAGAGGTTGTCATCCTTGATGTCATCCTCACTGTCTCCAGCAGCAGCAGCCCCACCTGCTACAGCTTCTCCAGGGGCTCCTTCTCCTTCCCTGGGGTGAGACCAGGCTCTCAGTGTTCTGCCCAGGGTTCAGCTGTCAGTGAACCAGGACAAGCCAAAGCAGCTCAGATGGTGGCCACCAGTGCTGGGCAGAGCAGCTCAAGGGCTGTGTGTTCCCACCTGATGACCCCTGTGCAGTGACACAGGCAGGACAAAAAAGTCTGGGCTTCTTTGCTTCTGATTGCCAAGGCCTGTGTGCAACTGGAACTTACCAGAGCCCTGCATCCAAGTGTGCCTGTGGCTCTCTCCCTTCTTCTATGGCAGGTGAATTTGCTGCATCCAAGGGTCACAAAACAGGTCTTCTGATGAGGGCCTTTCCATGTGGAGCATGGATAAGCACCATCTGATCAGATCTTGGCACTCTGGACAGAGAAAGCAGAAACCACCGGTCAGTTGGAGGAGGCTCCAGTCTGCTTTGCCCCACTGTTCTCATGCTCAGGCCGTGCTGCATGTGCTAAGAGCTGGGCCTAAACCTTCTGTCCTGGTTTGAAAGACAGGTGTTTGCCAAGGAAAGCAGAAGCTTCCCTTTGGACTGAAAAAAAAAATGTGATTCTTCCGATTATTATAATTTTGGAATTAAGAGAGCTCTCAGGCAAAGATATGGGGGTAGGAATAACAGTTCTTTACTAGTATATCTAACAAGACAAACAACAACAACAACAGCTATGAAATTACCCACAAACAGAACAGTAACTCAGTCCCAGTGTTTTTTGGCTGCAGGCACCTTTTCCCTGAGCTGCAGTTCCTGGTGCTGGGGGCGGGCGGGTCCCGCAGAGCTGCAGGAGGGCTGGGGGTGATGGCAGAGCTGTCCCAGGGGGAGAGAGATGGGGAGAGAGCCCTCTGCTCACAGTGTGGGTCCTGCTCCTCAGCAGAGTGCTGGATGGTGGCAGGTTACAGCGAGAAGACAGCAGGGCAGGTTCCGATTGTGGTTTCCTGACGCTCGGATGGCAGGGATGGGACAGAGGCGGCGATCGTCCTTCTTGTCCGAACTCCGCGGGGGAAATGGGCCGAGGCCCAGCCTTCCGCTTCCTCTTCTGGCTGTTTGAATCTCGCGGGTCTTACCCCTTCCCTCTCCTCCCCTCCCCCTTGTCACCAGGGCCCAGGCAACAGGTACCTTAGCATGACAATGGGGAAAATTCCACAGAGGGAAAAAGGGAGAGAACCAACCCCCAACATTATCCACCCCGAATTTTCCCCTACCATCATGCTAAATCAAATTAATATCTTCAAATTATAGACATCCATACAGTTACAGACACAGGCACAGTATTGTAGGTAGTTCACCCTAAAACAAGGTCTCCTTGGGGTATGCATCGGGTCTTTCCATCCCTTTGCATCACTGACCAGGTACAACCTCGCCCTTGAGCAGAAACCACCCCACGAATTGGATTGTCTTTGCTGGAGGCAGAGTTCACCCAAACAGTTTTTCCTAGCATACCTCTCATATGCACCACTGGAACCTTGTCCCCATCTGGTGTTCTCAAGGGCTCAGACTGGCAGGGGTGCTCAAGGCAGGGCCTGCTCGATTAGTGGAACCTCGGGTGTTCACTAACCATGTGGCCTTTGGTAGATTAATCTCCCAGTTTTTGAAAGTCCCCCCACCCAGTACCTTCAAGGTGGTTTTAAGCAGCCCATTGCACCGTTCCACTTTCCCAGCCCCTGGTGCGTGATAAGGAATGTGGTAACACCCACTCGATGCCGTGTTCTCTGGCCCAGGTGTTTATGAGGGTGTTCTTGAAATGAGTCCCATTGTCTGACTCATTTCTCTCAGGGGTACCATGTCTCCAAAGGACTTGTTTTTCCAGGCCCAGGATGGTGTTGCGGGCAGTGGCATGAGGAACAGGGTAGGTCTCCAACCATCCAGTGCTGGCTTCCAACATGGTCAGCACGTAGCGCTTGCCTTGGCGTGTCTGAGGCAGGGTGATGTAGTCAATCTGCCAGGCCTCCCCATACTTATATTTGGACCACCGCCCCCATACCAGAGGGGCTTCACTCGCTTGGCTTGCTTGATGGCAGCACACGTCTCACAGTCATGGATAACCTGGGAAATACTGTCCATGGTGAGATCCACCCCTCGGTCTCGTGCCCACTTATAGGTAGCATCTCTGCCTTGGTGACCTGAGACATCCGTGGGCCCATCGAGCCAGGAAAAATTCTCCCTTGTGTTGCCAGTCTAAGTCTATCTGTGACACCTCTATCCTTGCAGCCTGATCTACTTGCTCATTGTGTTGGTGCTCCTCATTAGCCCGACTCTTGGGGACATGGGCATCTACATGACGGACCTTTACGGGTAGCTTCTCTACCCGACTGGCAATGTCTTTCCACTCATCAGCAGCCCAGATTGGTTTTCCCCTATGTTGCCAGTTAGCTTTTTTCCATCTTTCCAGCCAGCCCCACAGAGCATTGGCTACCATCCATGAATCAGTGTAAAGGTAAAGCTTTGGCCACTTCTCTCTTTCAGCAATGTCCAGGGCCAGCTGAACGGCTTTGAGTTCAGCAAGTTGACTTGATCCACCTTCTCCTTCAGTAGCTTGTGCAACTTGTCGTGTGGGGCTCCATACGGCTGCTTTCCACTTCCGGTTCATCCCCACGATGCCACAGGAACCGTCAGTGAAAAGAGTGTAGCGAGTTTCATCTGCTGGCAGTTGGTTGTATGGCGGGGCTTCATCAGCCCGGGTCACTTGTTCTTGCTCCTCTTCATCGGCAAGACCAAAATTTTCACCTTCTGGCCAGTTTGTAATTATTTCCAAAATCCCAGGGCGATTTGGGTTTCCGATACGGGCACGCTGCGTGATGAGGGCGATCCACTTGCTCCATGTGGCATCGGTGGCGTGGTGGGTAGAGGGGACCTTCCCTTTAAACATCCACCCCAGCACTGGTAGTCGGGGTGCCAGGAGGAGCTGTGCTTCTGTGCCAATCACCTCTGAGGCAGCTTGAACTCCTTCAGAAGCAGCCAAGATCTCCTTCTCTGTTGGGGTGGAGTTGGCTTCAGACCCTCTGGAACTTCGGCTCTGGAATCCCAGAGGGCGGCCTCGGGTCTCACCAGGTACCTTCTGCCAAAGGCTCCAGGACAAGCCCTTGTTCCCGGCTGCAGAGTAGAGCACATTCTTCACCTCTGGTCCTGTCCTGACTGGGCCGAGGGCTACAGCATGAGCGATCTCCTGCTTGATCTGGGCAAAGGCTTGCTGCTGCTCAGGGCCCCAGTGGAATTCGTTCTTCTTCCGGGTGACCAGGTAGAGAGGGCTCACGATCTGTCTGTACTCAGGAATGTGCATTCTCCAAAAGCCTATGGCACCTAGGAAAGCTTGTGTTTCCTTCTTGTGGGTTGGTGGAGACATCGCGGTGATCTTATTGATGACCTCAGTGGGGATTTGGCGCCGCCCGTCCTGCCACTTTACTCCCAGGAACTGGATCTCTCGGGCAGGACCTTTGACTTTGCTCCTCTTGATGGCAAAACCGACTCCCAGCAGAATCTGGATGATCTTCTCTCCTTTCTCAAATACGTTCCATTGCCGTGTTCCCCCACACAATGATGTCATCAATGTATTGCAGATGTTCTGGAGCTTCACCCTTTTCCAGTGCAGCCTGGATCAGTCCATGGCAGATGGTGGGGCTGTGTTTCCACCCCTGGGGCAGTCGGTTCCAGGTGTACTGCACGCCCCTCCAGGTGAAAGCAAACTGAGGCCTGCACTCTGCTGCCAGAGGAATGGAGAAAAATGCATTGGCAATGTCAATGGTGGCGTACCACTTTGCTGCCTTGGACTCCAGCTCGTACTGGAGTTCCAGCATGTCCGGCATGGCAGCGCTCAGCGGTGGAGTCACTTCATTCAATGCACGATAGTCCACAGTCAATCTCCATTCTCCGTCAGACTTGCGCACAGGCCAGATGGGGCTGTTGAAGGGTGAGTGGGTTTTGCTGACCACCCCTTGGCCCTCCAGCTCACGGATCATCTTGTGGAAGGGGATCATGGCATCTCCATTTGTCCTGTACTGCCGGTGGTGCACTGTCGAGGTGGCAATTGGCACTTGCTGCTCCTTCACCTTCAGGAGTCCCACTGCAGATGGGTTCTCTGACAGTCCGAGCAAGGTGTTCAATTGTTGAATGTTTTCTGCCTCTACAGCAGCTATTCCAAAAGCCCACCTGAGTCCCTTTGGGTCTTTGTAATAGCCATTCCTCAGGAAGTCTATGCCTAGAATACACAGTGCCTCTGGGCCAGTCACAATTGGATGCTTCTGCCACTCCTTCCCAGTCAGGCTCACCTCAGCCTCCAGCAAAGTCAATTCCTGTGATCCCCCTGTCAGCCCAGCAATAGAAACAGGCTCTTCCCCCACATGTTCTGATGGTATTAGGGTGCACTGTGAACCAGTGTCAGCTAATGCCCTATGTTTTTGTGGCTGTGATGTGCCAGGCCATCGGATCCACACCGTCCAAAAGACCTTTTTTTCCCGTGCCTCTCCCTGGCTAGAGGCAGGGCCCCTCTAGCACTGGTTATTATTTCCTTCCTGGGCATACATGTTGGAGGTTCCCTCAAGGGGATCTGACAAATCATCCTCCCTTTTGTAATACCCTGCATCTTGGTTATGGGAAGTTGAGGCTACCTTCACTTTAGTGGAGCTCCCTTGGTTAGCGTTTCCCTCCCTGAGTTGACGCACCCGTGCTGCCAGGGCAGAAGTGGGTTTCCCATCCCACCTCCTCATGTCTTCCCCATGGTCATGCAGAAAGAACCACAGGTCAGCTCGTGGGGTGTATCCTCTCTCCCAAGCTGGGGGACGTTGGGCTCTAACTCTGGGATCTGTGACTCGCACTGGTGCTGCACTGACCTTCCTCATCTCCCCCCTCACCCCTCTTATCTCCTCCTTGAACTCCTCTCTGAGTCCCCTAATCACGGCAGAGACCTGAGCCTGCATTGGGCCATTCATTATACTCTCAAAATTTCTGAGCTTATTGGCAACAGAACCCACTGTCTTGTGGTTGGTGTTAGCGTTAATGGCTGCAATGAATGTGGTGTATTGAGATGGCCCCAGGTGTGCCAGATTCCACAACATCTGCCCTGTGCACCTGACCTTGTCGGGGTCATTGTCATGTTGTCCACCCCTCCCAAAGAGTACTTCCAGTATTGCTACTTCTCTCAGCTGTTGGATCCCCTCCTCAGCGGTTTTCCAGCGCATTCTATGGTGGTGCTCCTGCATTGTCTCTCTATTGACAAACCTCTCTCTTACACTCATTAAAAGCCGCTCCCAGAGGGAAAGGGGGCCTCGTTCCCTTCGAATATGTGATCCACACCTGAGTCCTGGGTCAGGGGTCCCAAATTCCTTGTCTCAGTACCATCCAGCTGCACACCTGTACCCATAAGGTCCCAGACCCGCAGGAACCACGTTGTAAAAGCCTCACGGCCCCTTCGTACAACATCTTTACGCAGATTACAGAGACTCTCGTATGACAGGGACTCCATGACGATCTCAACCTCTGGCTCCCCTGATGGTTGTGAGGGCCCTGCTTTCTGATCCTTATTATCTAGGTGCTTTGTTTTCACCTTAGACTTTCTAGTTTCCACGGGGGCAACTGCTGCTGGCTGTGAGTGCCCTTGCAGTTCAGCTGGAACCTGGTGAGATGTAACATCTGTGGGTTCCACTGCTGCACCATCAGGTTCTCCCTCTTTAAGGCAGAGGGAGAGTTTCTCAAGAGCTGGGGAAAGGTACTCCTTCAGCATTTGGCCCATCTCCTTCACTAGAAACCCCACCCACTCTGGATGGTTCCTTTCTGAGGTGAGCTCTGGGGCAGAGTCAGGCTCAGGGGCAACATCCTTAGTCTCTGGGGCAGGGGCAGGGGCAGGGTCAGGCTCTTGGGTAGAATCCCTATTTCTTGGGGGATGTATCAGGGTTGTCATCCAAGTCAATCTCCCCTCATCTCGAAATGTTAAATAGAACAGGTTTACAAGGCCTATTAGCAATGTCAGCCACTGTATGATATCATTACTGCTTAGAAGAGATTTGAACCCCTCAAAAGCTGGTGGAGCAGACCCAAAAAACTGTGTAAGGGGTTGGGACAAAATTTTTCCTGCTGTCATATCCTCATAGTATGTGCCATTATTAAAGTAACCCCAAAAACATACAATTAGAGTGTGCTAGCCCTGAATCCATGTGCCCACCTTCCAGAGGAAGTTAAAAATCCATGAATTTCTCACGTTATCAGCCCACAAAAGGAACTGGATAATAGTTACAGCAGCCTGAGTTATAGGACCCATGTTCAGGTAAGGGATTGCAAATGGGAGAGATAAAGCTGTGGCCACATGAAGCCTAACCACAGTAAGCTGGACAACATGATGCCACCTAACACAAAACTGAGGTAACTCAAGAACTGTTATTCCTTTTTCACCCTTTCCTCTCAATGCCCTCGGGCCCCACATTGGGTGGCCAAAATCTGTCCTGGTTTGAAAGACAGGTGTTTGCCAAGGAAAGCAGAAGCTTCCCTTTGGAATGAAAAAAAAAAATGTGATCCTTCCTTCCTTGTGATTATTATAATTTTGGAATTAAGAGAGCTCTCAGGCAAAGATATGGGGGTAGGAATAACAGTTCTTTACTAGTATATCTAATAAGACAAACAAGAACAACAACAGCTATGAAATTACCCACAAACAGAACAGTAACTCAGTCCCAGTGTTTTTTGGCTGCAGGCACCTTTTCCCTGAGCTGCAGTTCCCGGTGCTGGGGGTGGGCAGGTCCCGCAGAGCTGCAGGAGGGCTGGGGGTGATGGCAGAGCTGTCCCAGGGGGAGAGAGAGATGGAGAGAGCCCTCCGCTCATGGTGTGGGTCCCAGAGCTCAGCAGAGTGCTGGATGGTGGCAGGTTACAGCGAGAAGGCAGCAGGGCAGGGTCCGACACCAGTGAGGATGGCTCCTGGCGCTGGGATGGCAGCAATGAGTCTGAGGTGGCGATCGTCCTTCTTGTTGGAACTCCACGGGGGAAATGGGCCGAGCCAGAGCCTTCTGTTTCCTCTTCTGGCTGTTTGAATATCGAGGGGTTTCCCTCTTCCCTCCCCATCCCCCCTTCCTCCTGTCATTGGGGTCTCATCAACAGGTAACTTAGCATGACAATGGGGAAACTTCCACAGAGGGAAAAGGGAAAGAACCAACCCCCAACATGTATCTTTTTTTCAGCATCTTTAAAGCCAAGGGAATACAAACTAACAGGCCTTGTAGGACCACCAGGGCCTCATTGCCATATGTGTACTGACAGCCCCAAGATGGAGAACCCCCATTCTGCCTGAAAAGGATCTGTAGAGTAAATAGGGCCCAGGGCTTGATGAGCTGTTACTTCAGAAATCAGCAATTGCAGTGCTTCCTCCTGAGAAAGAGCCCAATCCCATTTCACCCCTTCCCTCAGCAAGTCATGAAGAGGCCTGGCAGTTACTGAAAAATCAGGAATGGGTTTTCTCCAGAACACTAAGAATGTCCAAATTTTATGGCTGCTGGCAGGAAAATGTGACTGTGAACCTGGTGTCTGCTGAGAAGGGGTTGTATAGGGAGGAAAGGGAATGGGCCCAGAGTCAGTGGAACTGTGTTGGTCCCTTGGGTTCTCAAGAACTCTGTCTAGTGTGTCTACAGGGGTTATAGCTGCAATGGTGTTTTGAAGGAGAATTGCTGTAGATTAATTGACTCTGGAAGACCACAAATCAAGGGGGTCATAATTTCAGGCATTACAGGTAATTGCATAGGTGATTCATAGACAACAGTTAATTTTCTTTCATGTATCATTTGCAAGCAGGCAGCTTTGTGAATGTCTGCTAAAAGTTGGTTGGGAGTTCCAGTTAAAGGACAAGATTTCCCCTTTCCAAGGGGTTAAATCCCCCTGCCCAACAGGATGCGTGCTGGGTTAGGGACCATGGGTTACATCTGTGTCCTGTTGTAAAGAAAACCCCATGTCCCCAGTAGCCACCAGCTTCTTGTTCTGATAATTTAATCTGATCTCCCCCAGTGAGTGGTGCTCAGAATACATATTAAGTGTCAGATTGATGGGAGAACATATTCAATCAATCACATTTTCTAAATTATACCAATTATTTTGTGCCCATTCTTCCTCTCCTTGAGGGGGGTCTGGCACTTTATATAGCTAATAAAGAAAAAAATGCAGCTTTATTTGTTGCACTGGAATTTTCAGTCATTTTTTCAAGGGGCAAGTAAAAACCACTACAGGGAGGTATATCACTTAAGTTACACTCACACACACACACAGAGCTTTTCTCTGTGTTCCCCTTCACTTCCCTCTGTGGGTGAAGAGACCAAAGCTGCTTGGGAGGCACTACCTTCAGTACAAATCTCTGGTTGTCTCTTCACTACACCAAGCAGTCAAAAACACAATAAAAACAACAGAACAGTCCTGTCTTTCCACCAAGAGATCTTCAGTGAAATTCTGCAGACAGAGCCCTCAAACGAGTGTGGGGGTGTTTTTCACCTAGGCGTGTGCAGTTTGTGGGAAATCTGAACTTGCCCCCCTTGCTTTCTAGACAAGCTCACCCCTTTGGAGGTGGCCAGCTAGGTGTGGCTGGAGCAAGACGTCCTTCCCCTATTACAGACTGCACACAACCTGCACCCCTTCTGTCTGTCAGAATCCTGTCCGTGATGCCAATTTAATATCGTGATCTGCCAGTACCGGTGGGGGATCGTGATGGCTCGTTTTGATCTCGAGGTATAAAAGACACAGCGGGGGGACAATAGTATGTTCCAATATAGCATTTTATTTGATGCTAACAATTCAGTTATCTGATAGAGGGGAGAGTTTAAGGAAACAAAGAGATAGAGAAAAGAGGGGAAATGAGAAGAAGGGAAATAGCTACCAACGATGGGACGGCGTCCTCGTGGTTTTCAGCCAATAGATGGGTCTTCCTTCCGTGGGGAGATCTCAAGAGGCTTCTCCAAAGAGTCACCTTTTTATAGTCTTTTCTCAAAGTGAGTGATGTCTGGCCAAGAGGGAGGCAGATTTATGGACCATTGTGTGCTCAGAGAAGCAGGTGCCGACATGTCTGGGCTATTGTCTGCTGGAGAGCGCTGTACCATGATGGATCAGCACAGCATGCACAGCACACCTGCAAACAGTTATTTGGTAAACATCTACCTCAGCCAGGCCAGAAGTCCTGTTCAAAGCCAACCAGGCCAGAAAACTCCTGTGTGGAGCGAGTGGGGTTCACTGGGGTCTTCTTGTGACTGTCGTGAGGCAAATGAGGGAAACTTCGGACTGTCTCTTCCAGGAGTGGGTCTGTTTGCAGTGGGGAAAGTTAGGAGTTTTAGAGTACTTAAAAAAAAGGAAAAAGGCAGACTGGAGCCTCCTCCAACTGACCGGTGGTTTCTGCTTTCTCTGTCCAGAGTGCCAAGATCTGATCAGATGGTGCTTATCCATGCTCCACATGGAAAGGCCCTCATCAGAAGACCTGTTTTGTGACCCTTGGATGCAGCAAATTCACCTGCCATAGAAGAAGGGAGAGAGCCACAGGCACACTTGGATGCAGGGCTCTGGTAAGTTCCAGTTGCACACAGGCCTTGGCAATCAGAAGCAAAGAAGCCCAGACTTTTTTGTCCTGCCTGTGTCACTGCACAGGGGTCATCAGGTGGGAACACACAGCCCTTGAGCTGCTCTGCCCAGCACTGGTGGCCACCATCTGAGCTGCTTTGGCTTGTCCTGGTTCACTGACAGCTGGGCCCTGGGCAGAACACTGAGAGCCTGGTCTCACCCCAGGGAAGGAGAAGGAGCCCCTGGAGAAGCTGTAGCAGGTGGGGCTGCTGCTGCTGGAGACAGTGAGGATGACATCAAGGATGGCAGCCTCTTCCTCCACCTGGCCACTGGCAAGCTGAAGATGGACTTGGATTCTGGCACCTTCTTCAAAGCCAGGCTCCACGGCGAATTTACAGATGAGTCCAGACCCAGGGGGATGCTCCCAGATTTGGGCATTGCACAGCCTGGCCAGGAAGCAAAGGTTCCCCCTTTGCTGGGGAGGATAAAACTGATTCTTCTGTCATCTGCCAAGCTGCTTTTTGGCAGGGCCAGGGGGATGGGCTGGGGTGGGTACGAAATGGGAGTCAGCTCCTGGCCCTGCCAACAGCCCCCAGCACCCACCGTGCCCCGGGCTGGGGCAGCCAGCAAGACACAAACAAAGCCCCATGGTGGGAGTGAGATGGGACTCCAGAACTGGGCATGGCTGCTTTCCTTGGCAGGCAAGGAAGGGCTTGGGCTGCTCCACTGCCCTTGCTTGCTTTGGGATCACCATGACTTTTGGGGCCAGTGCAGGGGAAAAGGGAGAAAGCATGGGCTTCTCTCACCCGTGGGTGGCTTTTTCCCTGGCATCTAGGGTTGGGCCTTCCTCAAGCCCCTGATAGAGATTAGATTTTTTACCATTTTTCTTTTCTCCCCTTCTGGACTGTAATCTATTTTCATTAATTTGTTGATTCTTTCTCTAAAGGAAGTGTTCCAGGTGGGCTCCAGTGTGGATCAGGAAGTGCTCGGGACCAGCTGCGGCGTGGATGGGCCGTGCCCTTGGAGAAGGCTGAGGACATCCCTTGGGACCAGCTTTTCTTCCAGCAGCGATGGCATGAGGTGGGTCCCCATCTTCTTGTCACGGTGGGATGAGAGCTTTTGGGAGATGGCAGCGAGCACAGGAGCATCCTGCTGTGGCAGCTGCTGAGGAGGTGGATGTGCCATGGCTGGCTGCAGGCTGGGCACATGTCCTGCCCTCCTGCTCTGCTGCCCAAGGCAGCAGTGATGGGCACTGCTCTGGGCACGGCCAGCATGGCCTGGGCACCGTGGCAGCTGGGACAAGGGGCACAGGAGCCTTCAGCTGACGGGCAATTTCTGGTTTCTCTCCTTGCAGCCGGGCCCTGTGGATGCTGAGGCTGCTCTGGGCTCTGCCAGGGCTCTGCTGCAGCTCAGCACCAGGCTGGCATCAGCCAAAGGAGAAATGGAGTGACCT